>NC_077227.1:728318182-728918182 GCF_027887165.1 Monodelphis domestica
GAGCAGGGATTTTCTTTTAAAATCTATTTATATCTACAGTTTTTATTCCCATGAATGGCCTGTGGTAGATGCTTAATAAATGCTTGTTGATTTGACTTGACTTGATTGGAACATGATTTCCCTTTGAAAGGTCTTTAAATAAAAGCTAGGTGACCACTTAGAGAAAATCAATATCAACAACAATAATAATAGAACTTATAGAACACTTTAAGGTTCACATGTCTTCTACAAAGACTACCTCATTTGGTTCTAAAAACAATTCTGATTTGTTGTTGTTGTTGAGTTGTTTCAGTATTGTCAGTTTCTTCATGACCCTATTTGGAGTTTTCTTGGCAGAGGTATTTGAGTAACTCTTTTCTATCCAGAACTGAGACAAAGAGAGTTTAGTGACTTGCCCAGGATTACTTTCAGTTAGTTAATATCTGAGGCTGAATTTGAACTCTTAATGCATTACTAACTTCAGGCCTGATAATTTATCAATTGCAACTACTCTAATTGGTAAGGAAGAAAGAAAGAAAGGAAGGAAGGAAGGAAGGAAGGAAGGAAGGAAGGAAGGAAGGAAGGAAGAAAGAAAGAAAGAAAGAAAGAAAGAAAGAAAGAAAGAAAGAAAGAAAGAAAGAAAGAAAGAAAGAAAGAAAGAAAGAAAGAAAGAAAGAAAGAAAGAAAGAAAGAAAGAAAGAAAGAAAGAAAGAAAGAAAGAAAGAAAGAAAGAAAGAAAGAAGGAAGAAAGAGAAGGAAGAAGGGAAGGAAGGAAGGAAGGAAGGAAGGAAGGAAGGAAGGAAGGAAGAGAGGGAGGGAGGGAGGGAGGAAGGAAGGAAGGGAGGAAGGAAGGAGGGAGGGAGGAGGAAGGAAGGAAGGGAGGAAGGAAGGAAGAAAAAGGAAGGAAGGGAGGAAGGAAGAAAAAAATAATAAATAAATTAGGCACAATTTTAACTTATATTTTCCTGACTCCAAGTCAGAGTAGAGTGGAGGAAAAGGAAAAGAACCAAAACAAAAACCATTCTATATCCCCATTGGAAGTGTCTCTACTGCATAGCATAGTGACTGCATTATTTTTAGTGTTCAATAAGTTCTTGTTTAATTGAATGAAACTGTCATTATTATCTCTAATTTGCAAATGAGGAACTTGAGGCTCAAGAAGGTTAACTGATTTACCCAGAATCACATAGCTATAAAAACCAAG
Organism: Monodelphis domestica; assembly: GCF_027887165.1. Classification (NCBI taxonomy): domain Eukaryota; kingdom Metazoa; phylum Chordata; class Mammalia; order Didelphimorphia; family Didelphidae; genus Monodelphis; species Monodelphis domestica. The sequence continues at coordinate 728,319,366 of NC_077227.1, forward strand.
TATCCAAAACTAGGTAATTCAAAGCTAGCATGTTGTCCAGTTTGTTGCTCCTGCTGATTCAAGAAAGTTGTTGAAAAGGACTTTGAGGTCTTATAGAAGAGGTTGGGAACTTGTGTATTCTTTTGACTTTCTCCTAATTAGTCAAGAAATCTATTTGTATCCAGCCACCTCTGCCTGGGAAGGCACTGCATCTGGTCATGACACCTCTTTTATCTCTTCTCTTACCTCTTTCTCTCATTCACCAAGTGTAAAGAAAAGATGGGAGGTGAGGAAGTCAATTTCATTTTAATTGCTTGCAGAACCATAAAATATTCAAAGAAAAATGTCACTGAGGATTACCAGAAACAGACCTCTAAAACTTTTTAATGAAAGATATGCATGCATCAAGGTCAAGTCTGTTACCCAGGAGAACTCATAAAACAGGAATGTTAATTGTCATGCCTAATGGCCATCTTTAATTTTGGAAGGAAGCCTGTTTTCAGGAGGAGACATTGAAATAATTAAATGTAAAACAAACAAAAAGGAGGTATTGCATAAATTCATATTAAGCACCTTCTCCTGGTCAGGCCCAGAAACAAAAAAAGGGCCACACATTTATACTTGTCTTAGGGGGAAAAATATCTTGTGCTTTTAAGATATTTACTCATCTGGGGGCCAGTTTTCTTTGTGCCAATTTTAAGCATTTTTTGCCTGTTCTTCACACCCACACCCACATAAACACTCATATGTCTGTGTGTATGCATGTACATATGTATGTATATGTCTGTCTATGTATGTAAAATCCAGAAGTGAAAGGGAGCCATTGCAATTGCTTAAGCAGGTGAGACTATGATCTAGTATCCTTTTAGCAACTGTGTGGTAAAGGGATTGAAAGGATAAAAAGAAACAAGATATTTTCTCTGAACAGACTGCCTTAATTTTCTATTGGTGTCTCTGACTAGCACAATAGGAAATATATAATAAATATTGTATCCATTCATCTTTTCATTCGATCATTCTTAAATTTTATATATATTAATACATACATGTATTTAAAATATCATTATTAACAGTAATAAAAGCTAGTATTTTTATAATACCCATTCTGGCTGAGACTGTACCAAGCACTTTACAAACATAATAATTAATAATAATAATAACAATAATCAATATTTATATAGTGCTGACTATATCCCAGTCACTCTGATAAATGAATTTTATTTACTACAATATAATAATTACATTAATTATTTCCAAATACTCAATGCTTTAAAGCAAATATAAATATTATATATGTGATTGGTATGCATTCACATATACATTCATATATGTACACATATTTAAGCAAATTCTGAATAAAAGGGTAACAGTAACATATGTGAATACATACAAATCCTTGCCACTCATTGGAATATGAAGCTGTGCATAGTACATGTGTTTATGCACAATACACATACATGTGTACATATGTATGCACATATGTATTTTGTGTATACATCTGTATTGTTGGTCTCATGCTTATGCAATTAATGTGTGTATATATAAACCCATTGTGCACATACATGAGATACATATATGCACATGCACATGTGTGTATAAATAAAATATACATGTGTATTTATTTCCTAGTGCCTTTTGTGTAAAATCTAGATTTCTTTATTGGGTATTGAAATTATTTCATTACTCTTGCTCGACATAATTCTTTCAGAAAAAGTAATTTTAATTCCCCATCTCTCTCTCTCTCTCTTCTCTCTCTCTCTCTCTCTCTCTCTCTCTCTCTCTCTCTCTCTCTCTCTCTCTCTCTCTCTCTCACACACACACCACACACACACACACACACACACACACATGATGTGCTGCTAAAATGATCTTCCTGCTAGTCATTGTGTGGAAACTCCAGGCTTGCCCTTGTGTTTGGCATCTGTTTTTCCCCATCCCTAGAATATTCTTCCTTTCTACCTCTGCCCTTTGGGTCTAACTTCATGGCTTAACTCAGTCAGAAAAAATAAGGAACAGATCACAGAGGCCATCTAATCCACCCTCATTTTACAAATCAATACACTGAAGCTTAGGAGGTTGGAAGGTACCTGATATAGTGCCTCACCTGTTAGGATTTAAAAGCAAGTCCTCTGACTCCTCTTTGTTCTGTGTCATACTGTTCTCTACTACCTGCTTCAAGAGACTGTTACTGATTCTCTCAGGTATTAGTGTCACCAGCACACACACACACACACACACATGCACCTGCTCTGTATACACACCACTGTGTATTTGTTTTCTATACATCCTCAGGTAACATGGAGTACCAGGCATCAAATTGGCCTTGAAGACAGAGAGAACTCACTGTGCTTTGGCTATGACAGATGTTGATTGTGTGACAGGGCCAACCATTTAAATTATTTGTGCTCAAAGCAACTGTCAAGGTCTCCATTTATGAAATAGTCACTGAATGGAATTTACTGAGAGTATTGTATTTCCTTACTGGAAATTCTCTATAGCAATGAATCTGCAGATCTAAGCATCTGTATCATTTAAATCTATGTATACATTTATCTTTAATCTATTCTTATCTTTGAATATGCTGCCACACCCAGGTATAGTATTATTCCCTGTGGGAAGGTATCTAAACATACTTAACAGAGTTCCTTTAACCTGTTTTTGTTGTTGTTGTTGTTGTTGTTGTTGTTGTTGTGGTTTCTCTTGTTGTTCAGGTGTTTTTCAGTCATGTCTGACTCTTCCTCATCCCATCTGGGGAATTCATGACAGATATTTGGGAATGATTCATCTTTTCTCTTTTGAGATCATTTTACAAATGAGGAAAGCAAGCGTAGAGATTGCTTAATATATGAATCTGATTGATTAAAATATACTTAAACATATTTTAGAGTAGAAGAAGCTAGATGGCTCAGTGGATAGAGCACTGTGTCTGAAGTCAGAACAATCAGAGTTCAAATCTGGTCTCAGATAAAACCAAGCTTTGTGACCTGGATAAGCTGAATCATCTGCATCTGCTTGAGTTTTCTCAATTGGAAAAGGAGGATAAGAAAAGCATGAGCCTCTTTGGATTGTTGTGAGGATCAAATTAGATATTTGTAAAGTTGCTAGCATGGTTGCTGGAACATAGTAGATTCTTAATATATGCTTATTCATTCTCTTCTCCCTATTTAAAATTTAAGGGAACCTGTCCATACTCTATTCTGATTGGTGTTATAATCTCTCTGTTTCTACTTGGTTAATCTCCTTGGTCTAAATTCCCTTTCCCATAGTTCAGTCATCCTTTACTTCCTACCTTTTTTAATACTGTAGCTTCTTCCTGGAATGTCTTCACCCATACTCTCTGACTTCAAATGATATTCATGGTTTAGGCCCCAAGCCAAACTCCTCTGAAGATTTTTCAGATCACTATCAAATAAGTTCCTCCTCTAAATTTCTATTGAACATATAGCATAGTTACATTGGTTTATATTTATAGTCCCAATCACATTTGAGATTCCATGAATCCATATTTCTGCTGTTTCTTATGTATATATTTTCTTCTTTATGAAAAGACAACTGTTGGGCAAGAACTGGGCACAACTAAGATGGCAAATGAATTAGAATTCAAGTCAAGTACCAGGTGAAGGAACTTCATTGCATAGGTTCCTAGCATTGTCAACCTGGAGCTGCCACAGAGTCTGTTTATTTCGGCATCACTGGTTAACATATAAGGAAATTAGAGATGTTTAATCTGAAGAAAATGCATAGGAGACAAGAGACAAGAAGACATCACATGGCTGAAGTATTAGGTTGATTCAAATTCATTTCAGTGTACAAAAATTGAAGACAAAGATAGGAATTCCATAAAAACACATCCACACATACACACACAGAAAAATACTCAGGACATGAAACAGGGGCATATGGGGGAGGAGTTTTAACCATTAGAGCTGAAGTTGAATATAATATTTCTAGGGATAAGAAGTTTTCCTTCACTTCAAGAAGAACAAAAAGGAACATCTGTATGGTATGCTTTGAAAGGAATGTTTAGTCAGTAATGTGTTGGGTTAAATGACTAGGACATCCTTCATAATCTGAAATTTTTAGAAACTTTTGTATTATAGGCCTCTATGTATGGGTGTGTGTTTAATCCCTGAGTCAGGAAGAATTGCTTGTCTTACACTCTTCCAAATCTCGGTTAAATCCTTGCTCAGGACTGATCACATGAGAGACACTCAGGCATCCTTATTGGTTTAGGTGGAATGTCTGTCCCGAAATGCTCATCTTCACAATTCCAATGGCTCAAGTTTTAAGGTCCCAAACTTCATGCCCTGCATCTAGAATTGAACAGCAGAAGGAAAACCCTCCCAAATAAAAGTTTCTTTCTTATGGCCTTCATCAAGGATCAAGAAAAGGTCACCCTTCCTTATTTGGTTTACTGCATGGAGACCTTGCTATGGAACCTGGAGAAGCTGCCTACCCTCTCTGGCTTTATTCTTGTTTTCTGCAAAATGGAACAGTAATAACAGCCTCTGGGAATAGCTAGCTATCTCAGTGTATAGAGCACTGAGCATGGATTCAGAAAGACCTAAGAGTAAAACACTCACAAGCTCTGTGATCCTGGGCAGGTGATTTAATCTCTCTTTGCCTTAACCAATTGGAGATGGAAATGGCAAACCACTCCAGAATCTTTGCTAATGAAACTCAATTTGTGCTTACAAGATTTAGATACGAACGAACAATACAATAACAGCACCTACTTCCACAAGATTGTTGTGAGTATGAAATAAGATATGCCAAGGAATTTGTGAACATTAAAGCATTATAAAAATGCCTTCTATCATTTTAAATGTTTATTGAATTGAATCAAATTAAATAATCATAATTGGTAGCTATAAATGGGTAGGTGCTACTTATGTTTCCTATTTCACTGTAGGGAGGTAGGTATAAACGTATAAAAAGACATTACCTCAGATGTCTCCAATCTCTGTTTGGATGCCCATCTTTCCAAGGGGATGACTTAAATTTTGACAAAATGTGCCTGAGACTTTCTATGATTAGAGGCAGATGTTGGGATTAGACAAATGTCCTTGAAGTCATTGGACTAGAAACCTCTGGGGTTGAAATCTGTCAGAATGTGTTATGGAAATGCCATGCTCAAAGGAACATAATTGAGAGAATGGAGGGGGAAATGTACCAAATGGTAGCAACCTGGCATATTGACAGTCAACATCTTGAAAGCCCTGGGAGGTTTATATACATTGAAGGTTATACAATTTAGTATTATCAATGGAAATGTTAGCAATACTATCCTTCTGCTATAAAAAAGAATTACACCATCCTCAAGAATTAGGATATCATGAAACTTTCTCCTCCTTTCCCATCCCCCATTTCATTGAGTTTCTATATATCAGACTGCTGTTCTTCTTGACCTTTAGTTAAATATCACCTCCTTTTGTAACTATTGTGTCCCTTGGAATTGACACCTAGATTCTCCTTATTAGTTCTTTGATTTGCTTCATCCTTGACTTCCTTTCATTTTTGTATTGTGATATTTGTCTAAATCTTTTCTCCCTACCCTGAATCTTAATATTTTTTTTCCTACCCTTCCAATATCCTAGCTGGTATCTCTCTCCTGACCAAAATAAATAATCTTGAATATGCCATTTGCTTCCTTTTTGTCCAATAGTAAAATATTATGATTTTGCTTCCAACCAATGTCTTATGATACTGAATTGTGATTTCAAGAATTGAGACTAGTAATAGGAATGATTTCGTAGGCCATAAATGATAGTCAAATCCTTTCTTTTCTACCCCCATCTTGCATAATACATGGATCACTTCCCGTCCTTTGATCTAGAGTGAAGTGATTTGTTCAAGGTCACACAGAAAATAGAGAGCAAAGGAATGGTTTGAAATTAGATTCTGTGAAGATTGCCATTTGGAGAGTTATTATAACTTGGATTTTACAAGCAAAATGGCTCATGTCCTTACAGGAAGGATTTCATTCTTTTTGTTTGTTCAACTTTTTTAGTTTATTTTCAACCTTTATTCAGCAAAAAACATGATTACCTGGGAAATAAAGCTGCAAATATTTTATAGAAGGCATAGTTTTTATTTTTAAATTGCTTGTGGTTGGTTTTTGTAATCTGTTTTAATCTATTCCCCTGTCTTAAGAAGATGGCCAGATGAGAAATCATATGTTTTAAACATCAACTTTTGAAAGTAAAAAAGCAAAACAGAAGAAAAAAAAACAATATGTTATGGAAATACATGTTTTCTTCTTTGAAGCAAACAGGCAAATTCTCCAAGGAAATTACACCATTCCCTATGATGTGATTTTTGTTTATCTATTGGCTTTGTTTGATATGCAAACCTGGCCTTGAAAGGTGGTTTGTTTTTATTCTCTAATGTAAGGAACACTCATTATGGAGTCTCAGAGAACTTGAGATTAAATTCCAACTCTGATGAATGGTTACTGTAACCTCTGTGAACTTGGGCAAGTCATTTGATTCTAGTTCAGTTATATATACTCCTAATTGGTTTTCTTCCTTAGGTCTCTTTACTCTCCCATATATCCTGGATTGCACTTTTTCAGTCACATCCATGTGATAATTTTTTTCAATATCAAACTTCATAACTTTGACTTTATTTTACTTTAATAGTTTCTACCCATCCTAACTTCTGACTTAAGTTTGTCCTCATTTGTATGAATTTCTTGGGATAACATAATATTCCATCTGAATTTTATTTAGTCTACATTCCACTCAACTCAGCAACATTGTTTACCATTTAGTATACACAAATCACATTGCCAGTCACAAGGCATAAGAAACAAAGGCTTTAATACAGTTCTAGTCCAAAAGTATCAAACATTTGCCTTAAAAGTGTGGATGATGGGCAAAATCTATAATCAGATGAATATAAATATTTAAATAATGGCAAAAAAATCCCAAGAAATTAAATATGGAGTAGATGCAATGAAGAGAACTAAGAGGACAAAGAGAAAAGAATAGATGAGCAGTAAGGTATTTTTTTTTTTCAGAATTGGGGACCTGGGAGTGAAGGAATGAATTTAAATTGAAGACAAGTTTCATTTGAGAAGTTTTAAGACATTGATAATGCATTCAGAAATCCTATATTTCTCTTTATTTCCTTGAATTTGATATTACCCTTGTTATTTGACTTGATCTTTTGTGAAGATGTTCTATTTTCTTACAAAGGCTTTATTCTCTACAATGGTTACTTGTTTCTTAACCCTCATCTTCTACTACATAAATAGGGTTCCTTAGATATGTATTTGCTTTGATTATATAAATATCTTCCTTCAAGGAGCATCTTTAGAAAGGTAAACAAGATCATGAAGGATTTTAGTCCTTTAGTCCTTGTCATATGAGGATTGGACAAAGGGAATATAAATGTTTAATCAGGAGAAGAAAGGATTCAAGAGAGGAAGAAGTGGGCAGGTAGAAGATATTTGAAGGTCTTACATGAAGATTAGATTTGATTTATCTGGCACCAGAATTGTAGAACTAAACACAAAAAGTTGAATTTGCCAAAATCAAACTTTAAATGTAATGGCAAGAAATATTATCCAAAATATCAACTATTAAAAAAAGGAGACATAATTGAGAGAAATGTCTTCCTTCAATACAGATGGTTTCATTATTACCTTTTTATCTTCAGTCTCTAGTGACTGACACAAACATAGTAGGTGCTTAATAAAGATTATTAATTACTGTAGTAGAGGCATGGAGAGAGAGAGAGAGAGAGAGAGAGAGAGAGAGAGAGAGAGAGAGAGAGAGAGAGAGAGAGAGAGAGAGAACTTGCAAGAACCAAGGCTTGAGACCTAGCTCCAGCTGTCAATCAAGAGAAGGTTCTAATGGAATATTCTGAGGAGTGGCAGTTGGGAGTTTTGTTGGCCACACTGAGAAGAGAAATTTGGCTTTTGGACTTGGTCTCTTTTTCTCTGACTCTGGGTAGTTGAAGCTGATAAGAAAAAGAAACTTGGCTTTTGAGTTGGTGGTCTATTTGAGAATTGAGCTGGCTAGGAGAAACTGAGAGATTTTGAACATTGTTTCTTTCTGGGGTTGAGCTGAGAGACCTTGATGTTTTTGTGAGAAAGAAGAAAGATTTAAAAGGCTGTTGTCCTCCATCTCTGTAACAGTCTAAGAGTCACAGTTTGTGACTGGATTACTTTCTCAATCTTTCATTTAGAGTATGGACTTCCTCATCCCTCTTACCTCAGTTTCCCATCCTGTTATCCCAATAAACCCCTTTACTGAGAAAGCAAGTAGAGTATCTTTATAGTTCACTCAGGATGGAAGGAAGAAGCAAAAGGCTTCAAGAAGATTCAGAGGTGAGGGAGGCAAAAGGGAGAGGGTGGGTTAAAGGAGGGAGTGAGGGAGGAAGGAGGTTAAGAAATAGATTGATCCATCAGCCATCAGTAGGGATCAGCAGGCAAACACCAGAGTAAACCTCAGAGCAGTTCCCTGTGTGGCAGTATCCCTGTGTGGCATCCCTCAGCATTTCTCATTCTTACCTCCATTATAAATAAGCAACCTCAGTTTATCTTTCTCTATTTCAATAAGTAATAGTCTCTCTCAGTTTACTTATTCTATTTCATTACACTAAAGTCATAGTAGCTTCTCTCTCAATGAAGGTTTCAGAGTAGAAGATGAATGGTAGCTTTTTGTCTATGTTATATAATGGGTTTTGATTTTTTTTTATAAGTTGGATTCAAGAGCTATTGAATTCTCTTACTACTTTTTAAATTTTAATTCTGGGCCTTGAAGAAGTAAATCAACATTGATAGCACGGACATAATGGTAGCGATCAAATTGACCTTTGAAAGAGGGACTGCAGACAAAAGAGAGAAAGTAGGATATTCCAGAGGAGATTAATAGCATAGAAAATGCACGGAGGTATAACTGAGTATTTCTTGGCAGGAAAGTGAGTAGGTCTGTCTAATTGAAATGAGTAGTACACATTTGTTGAATGTGTACTAGAATAAGTGGTTAGAGGTGTGAGTGTTAAAATGAATAAAATCCAAGTATTTTAAATATGTAGGATTTAATAACAACAAAAAGTGAAAGAAAAAGGGGTTAATTCAGCCAAGTGAGCAGAGCACAAGTCTAAAGACCCATATCTGCCATGCTTTACTAATGAACAAGCTCAAAAAGAGGCCAGAAGCATGAGTCTCAGCCAAATTTATCCCCCATGCCTCTGTATGTAAAATGAAGACAATTTAAAAGGATGCTGGGAAAATGTAGTTCAGGTGTAGCAGATTTCTATTTGCACAATTCACCCTGTGATCTTTTTGGAGACCAGTCTCCCCACTGGATCATTTTTAAACATTATTAACTTAAAACTAAAGATTTTAAACTAAAGTTATATATAATATTGCAGTTTCTAATGGGAAACTACAATAATTTGGGGATAAAGGGAAATAAAAACAAAACCAATGTCAGATGGATTGATAAAAATCCAATTAGGGGTGTGAATCTTAAAAACTACACAGACTCTACTTTATAAGATTTGGTCTAGCTATTCTCTTATTGTAACAATGGAGATACTTGGTCTAACAAGAATCAAGAATGTATTGGAGACTTTTAAAATTACTCCACCCTTCTCAGACAGAGCCTTAGGGGAAGATAAAGTTGTAATCTCCTGATTGACAGTGAAAGTCCCTAGCTCCTACCTTATAGTAAAGCTAGAACATAAAGTTAGGTCTATTTTTATATCTAATACAAAACGATGTTAAGTACCTATAAAGGTTAAATTAATCACAAAATGGTCAAGTAACTTACAAAAGGCAAGCTTAACAAAGAGTTATGAAGTACTTCAAAGATATAATCTAACCAGAGAAGGTGAGAACCATAGAAGATGAGAACTAATAATGGGCAGTCCTGGAAAAAAAAAGTGTCTACTGTGATTGGTAGAAATGAAAATTTAAGGGAGATGACATAAGAGAAAATTCTCTTTAAAAGGAAGTCAGTTGAATTGAGGAAAAAAGCTGAACTCAATTCAGGAGATTCAACGGAGGACTGGAGCTTGCTTGGAGACGGTCTTGTGGTGAGTAATAAGACTGATTCACTCTCCCTTAGGCTCAGGGAGGCCACTTGGGCTTAGGCCTTTAACTACTGCTTGACTCAGCCTGAGCAAGAGCAGTTTAAATTAATTCTCTCTCTCTCTCTCTCTCTCTCTCTCTCTCTCTCTCTCTCTCTCTCTCTCTCTCTCTCTCTCTCTCTCTCTCTCTCTCTTTCTCCTTCCCTTAATTCCTTCTCTCTTAATTAATTAAAATCTCCATAAATCCCCAGCTGACTTGGATATTTTCATATTTGGAAATTTCCCATGATGACCACTTATTTTAGATTTTAAGTCAAAACACTAAAAATCATCCTTACAGGGGGCAGTCCCCTTTGACATAAGAGTATACATTCCAAAATAAATGCATTCAACCCCCCCCCATATTTCAAATTTACCATAACTCAAAGTCCACTCTGGATCATTTTGTTCAGTACATGGTCTCTGCAGGCATCTTCATGGAGCCTTCTTCAAAAATTCAACTTCTGGATTCTAGGAGGTAGTCTCTTGTTCCAAATTAGTCTCAAATTCAAATCAAAGTTCACAACAATAACATAGTCCTCCCTGAGGAAGATGATAACACATTTCCCCCTGACAAGGATATAGGGATGCATATAGGAATCATACAGGGATACATGGTTGAGTCATAAGGCATATGAATCAATTATCAAAAACATCAAAGAATCCAGAGAAAATTTTAAAAATAACCTCTGAGAGAAATATAGAATATCAAAAACATGAAAAAATCTAGGAAAAAGGAAAAAAATTCAAAAATCACAAAAGATTCTTATAGCAATCCATGTCCTCTAAACCTGAAATGTCAATCACTCATTAATCTAATTTAGCAATCTGGACTAAAGTAAATTGTCACATCATTAAAGAAAGTAGAAAAAGAGACTAGATCTAGAAAACAAATGGGAAATAGCATTCTCTGGTTTGACCCTTTTGTTTGCTTTTAAGAATAATGGAGTCAGAACAATCAATGTTATGTACTTGATAGAGAGTGTGGTACAAGAAGTCCTGCATTTAACACATGTTAAACAGCCACAACCTTGAGTTTCACACATGATCCAAGTTCTTGTGCTCTTTGCTCAGAATGTTATCAATCCCTCTAAGATTGGTTTGTTTTTTTACCCTTTGTGCTTATTTGGCACTTTGCAGGTCAACTTCTGTGCTCCACTGTGGTCTGTTTTTCCTTGATTCAGACATATTAATTGAACAAAAGTCTCATAATATGTACATAACTTGTGGCAGGCTGCCATAGTCCAAAGTTTTTTGGGTATGTATTTATATGCTAGACAAATGGACATATTAGCTTATTTCATTGCAAAATCAAAACAGTTAAAAGCATCTTTTCAATACAGTTGACATGAGCTTCAAATATAAAAAATGAGAAGAAAAATTCAAATACTGTATTGCACATGCAGGAAGAAAAATGATAATAAAAATATCAAATATGTATAAATTCCCCAAACACAGATTTAAATATAGAGGCTACTAGCTGAATAAATAAGATTCATTTCCTCTTTAACTTGCCATGATCTTCAGTGTGAGTGCAAATGAAGCAGAAAAAGCAATGGCAGAATAGCAGCAATAATACATTGAAGAAAATACAAAAAAAAATTTACAGAAAGCACAAAAATGTTACAAAAGGCACATTAGCTCAATATAGGTCATTAATATCAATTTTTTAGGTAATATATGTATTGTCCTACAAGAGCAATTTGTTCAAGTAGAAGGATCAAATAAAGTACAACACAAATAATACAGATCCAGCATTAGGGAAGTCTTATCATAATCAATAGCCAAATAAAATCAATATAGTCAATAATTCATTATCAGAAGGCACACCCAGTCACATGAGTTGCTGTGTGACAAATACATGCTACAAGTTCTTTTACATCTAGCAATTCTTTCAACCTTGGAGGAAATAGGTTTCAACAAATTTCAAAACATAAACCTATGTACTGCTGATAATTGAGTCTAAAATATAATTTGGAAGCCAATAGACTTCATGGGAAATGCTCCTTCTTAGGAATCATTCAGGGCTATCATGTCCTCTTATAATATTTTTGAACCTCTGCTGGTATGAGACTGACACTCCATATGTCTCATCCATTACATTTCTATAAAAGCAGAGGTGGGGAATACAAATATTGTTATAGCACTTTAGTTCAGTTACCAAATAGACCCTTATATCTTATTACAAACAAATCAAAGGCAAGCAGTCAGAGAAATTGGGACTATGAAAACCCCTTAAGATCAATTAATATTTAGCTTATTAAAGTTTACAAAGGTTTTTTAGACAGGCACTGTATTCAAAATCCATTTCTAATTTTTTTACTACTATGTGGAGGGGAGACAAAACTGAAAAGAGTTAACAACAAAAACAATAGAGTCTAAGGGGCACTACCTTTTAACCCAAATGTGGGAGAAGTAGCACTCTGAGTATTTTGGGGATGAGCTCCACTTAAGATATACTGTTGTGGGGTAATTTGGTTTGAATTATCAGCTGCCCTATGTGATGTTGAATTCACCTTAAAAGACTGATATATATTAATTTAAGGTCTCCAAGGAATTCAGCTATGTAATTCCTAAATGAAACACTCAAGTCAGCTGGCAATTTTTTATGGTGTTTTAATTACAAACAGGAGGAAGAAAGTATTAGAGGGAGAGGGGGGGAAGAGGAGAGAAGGAAAGAGAGCTTAAATACCCACTATGCTCAGGCTGAGCCAAAGCTGGCCCAAGGCTCTGGATAGCCACGGCAAGGAAAGAGATCAGTCCCTATCACTCCTGTGACCAAACTGTAGGAAACAGTTGTGGGCTCCTCCAACTCCAAGCACCAGCCTCCAACTGACTCTCTCCCTCCTCACAGGAAGTCACGAGAACTCCCGAGGCTATCCTCTACCTCAGTTTCTGTGTCTCACATGTGCCAATGGTGGCTCTAGCTTGACCTAGGATCACCCAGAAGTCTGTCCTTTTTGCACATGTCTGTTGAAGGTCATATTCTCAAATAATTAAATCTTGAGTTTTGCTGCAGCCCTTCCTAATCTTGTTACCCTGAGTAGGGTAGAAATTGTAGTTTCCAAGACCTGATTCTGTTATTCCAAGTATCTCTATTGTTATTGATCAGGAAATAGCTAAATCCCATCTTCTAAAGAATGGTCTGAATAGGGTGGAGTAGTTTTGAAATTCACACCTATAAACACCTATTTATATCCCTAGGATTGTAATCACTCCTAAAATTACAATTTCTGTAATTATTTTTGTAATTATTATTCAAGTGGATATTATTTCTGATTGCCCAGAAAAAATTTCTACAGTTATTCATTATGTGGCCCTTCTTTTCATAGAAATGGCAGGTAAGGGATCAATAGTTAGATTCTTGAAGAGGGGAAAGTGCCATTGATTGAGTATCATACTGTTTTTCTTGTTTATTCAGTCTATCAGTTAAATATTTTAGTTCCTTCTGAATCTTTTCCAGTAAATCATTAGTTTCTGTATGTTTTTCTTTATGGCCTTCAGAGACAAAAATGGCAGTTCTCCTTAACTTTTCAAGATCCACTTTAGGCCATCATGGGCAATGTGTTTTGAAGTAATCCTGGAACACTCTTCAATGAATTGACAAAGTATCATCTTATTTGCCCAATGTCCCTTTCATTAGAAATGTCAAGACCTGGTATCTACATCCCAGCTCAATGAGCCTATCCATGACCTGGGAGGGTTTCTCATCTTTTCAATGTTTAGGTGTTTTAAATTTCATCCAAATATCTAGCCTTTCAGAGCATTTTCACATTGCTCTGAGAATGGCAACCATAGCATGATTTAATTGCAAATATTTCTGGGGATAATTATAGTCCCAATTAGGATCCTGAAGTGGCCAGTATGCTGTATTTAACCCTTGGAATGTATTAACAGAAGAGATGATCTTAGTCCTCTCAAATTCCATTAGAAAGTCTTGGAGCAATTTAACAACATCCTTATAAGAAGGATCGTATTGAAAGAATATTTTGACCATCTTTTTCATTATCGCTATAGGTTTGTCTTTGTAACTAGGGGTATCTCATTTGAACTCTTTTATTTCTTGGGGTGTGAAAGGTCTGTGGTGTCTAAAGTTTACCATATCCCTATCTTGTCATATTGTGAACACTTCCCTTAAGGGGAAAAGAATTTCATAGGAATTAGTAAGTGGTCTTAGTTTTTTAGGAGTTGTTTGTGCGGATACTGAGGCAGTATGGGTAGGAACCTGTATGATACAAGGACAGGGTTTCTAGGAGCTGGGGGTGGTCATGGGGTAGGAGAAGGGACAGGGGATGAAAGGGAAGTGGGAGAAGGCGCAGGGGAGGGAGGGTTTGCCAGGAGTTGCACAATAAGAGAGAGGAGGTTCTCTACCTGAGACATAGGAGAGGAGTCTTCTGTCTCTCTTTTCAGAGAAATAGGATTTTCCTCTCTTGGTAGTTCATGAACAGGCTTGCAAATATCAGACAATTTTTGTATAGAATCTTCCTTTGCCATTGGACCATGCAGAAGTGCTTGAAATTGTCCAATTGAATTTGTACATCAGTCTACACTTCAGCTTTCATTTTATGAATGATAACATTTTGTATCTCAAAATTTAAGATTTGGGAAAAATTTTCCTAGTAACATAAGGAGAAGGAAGCATTTTGAAAATTTAAAGGTTTCCAATTCAGCAATGTCTAGAAGGCTTTCTTGCAGAGTAGCATTCATGCTGCTCTGGGGATGTTATATGATTTTATTGTGTTTTATTTTGGAAAAAAAAAATATATATATATATACATATATTTGTTGCTCCTCTCTAGTTGTAAAAAAACAGTCTCTAGAGGTCAAGAGACCTCTTGTGCCAGAGACCAAAATGGATTATCTGGCTACAGAGGTAATATGAGGGTAAGGAAGGGGTTAATGGAAGCAAGTTGGGATGGTTGGATAAATGCTTATCTAGGAGGGAGGACCAGGACCCTCTTCTAAGGCTGCCTGGTGAGGGAAGCTTAGGAGCCCTTCACTGTAAAAACAAAACAAAACAAAACAAAACAAAACAACAAACTTCAGTGTTTCTTGTTTGTTTGTTTTTTGCTTCTAAGAAAATCTGTTCAGAAGCTAGGAGGAGGTGGAGCTCATCAGGAGCAAAGGTATTGCTTAAGGGCTAGAAGCTACCCCAGCTGAAAGTTTTTGAAACATAAGTTGGGGCAGGGGAGGGGTATGGGGATCTTACACTTCAAGCAGGACCAAGAAGATGCTTCCAAACAGCTCTCAAATGTCCCAGCACATTGCAAACACGACCCAGAGAGTGGTAGACATGGGTTCTCAGCTGTTGGAGGGAGAAGTCAGGAAACCTTTAAGCTCTAAAAGGGGGAGAGAAGAGGGGAAAGAGGAGAGAAAAGAGGGGAACCCAAGGTAGAAGAAACCTGGTTTCTCTTACTCACTTTAATGTTCTGAAATCCCTTCATGGTTGCCAGATAAAATGTGAGAGTAAAAATGAGTAAAATCCAAGTATTTTAAATATGTATGATTTAATAACAACAAAAAGTAAGAGAGAAATGGGTTAATTCAGTCAGATGAGCAGAATGCAAGTCTAAAGATCCATACCTATGGTGCTTTACCAAAGTACAAGAGCCCACAGTGTGGGTCTCAGCCAAATTTATCTCCCAAGCTTCTATATATAAAATGAGGACATAACTTAAAAGCATGCTGGGTAAATGTAGTTCAGGTGTAGCAAATTTCTATT
Source organism: Monodelphis domestica (assembly GCF_027887165.1). NCBI lineage: Eukaryota > Metazoa > Chordata > Mammalia > Didelphimorphia > Didelphidae > Monodelphis > Monodelphis domestica. The sequence goes on from NC_077227.1 coordinate 728,335,150, forward strand.
TGCACAGGGGCTAGATAAGACTTTTGATACCTAGATAAGGGAATTAGTATTTGACAGTTATAGAATAAAACAACCTTCTAGATCCTTCAAATGATAAAATCTCTTTTAAGATGATTAACTTGGCAGACACAATCAGGGGCCTTGAGACAGGACTATCACCTGAGAATGCTAGAGATAATAATAATGGCACATAGTAATAGAGTTCCTAGTATAGTAGTGTAAGAAAGAATAAGAGGAATAGAAAAATTTCAAGAGATACACTGAAAGAAAAATTTTCAAGTTTTGGAGGAAGATTAAAGTAAGTTATAAAGAAAAAAAGAATAGTTCAAAGATACAACATTTCTGGGCAAAGAGCCAAAGAGACTACTTGGAAAAATGCTTTTTCTGGGATTATTGTAGGTTTGAGGGAGACATCAGTGCATTCCCTTTGGGACAAAACATTTCAATTCAATGGATGTTTATTATGAATGTGGTTAATGGTAGTTATGATAAGGCAATACAATGCTTAGATAGGATAGGTTCCATGTCCTAATGGAATTTGCCATCTGTGAGGCAGATAAAGATCTATATCTAATTCATAATAGTATTAGAGAAAACATAACAAATATGTTAGGTGCAAAATAATATGTTATGCACAAATATATCTCTATCTATGTCTATATGTATATCTATATATAACAAGAAAGGGTTATTTTCCCTGTTTGATTAGCTGAATTTTCACTAAAAAAGTGATGTATGGACTAGACTTGAAAATTTTTGGACAATAGCTTCTTGGTCACCATTAGCAACAATTATTAACTGCCACCTTATTAGATTCTATCCTTTAGTCAGGCAGATGTGAAACAATTCATATCTCCTTAAGCCATATCACAGAGAAGAAACAACCTTGGGAAAATTGGAAAGGGATAAATTCCTGTTTATTGGGGATGTGGTGTTCTAAAAGTTCCCAATATTCATAAGAATGCTATCTATGGTATACAAAAGTAGACAGTAAGGGACAATAATTTGGAAATGGCAAAACAAATAATGTTACATAGTTGCCATAGAATATTATTAAACCAGAAGAAATGAGGAAAAGGATGGTTTCAGATAAACCCTGGAACACTTGGAATTGAAGATTCAGAGTGCATTAAATAAAAAAAAAGAACAATGCAAACAACAGCACAGTGATATAAAGGACAAAATTTTAAAGGCTATAGAACACTCATTAATGTAATGACCAATGACAATTGTACAACACCATTAATGAAACATGTTACTCACCTGTGGACAGAGATATGGTGTACTCAAGTTGAAAAACAATACAAGTTTTCAGACATTGTCCAAACAATATATTTTTTTTTGCTTAATGATGTATATGGGTTACAAAGGTTTTAATTTGATATCCCACCTTCCTCATTTAAAGGATAGTAGAATGAAAAAAGTTCAGGATAAGGTAGCAAGAAAGAGGAATAAAAAATAAAGACAAAACAAGAAAGGAAAGAAAATAATGAAAAATGAAAAGAAAATGTCACTATTTTTTTTTTCATTTTAATACACAGAAGAGAACAAAGGGAAGGAAAAAAAAAACAAGTAGGTAGAGTTGCACAAAGTTGTCAGCCTCTCTCTTTTCCAGATTCATTGAAGTGCAGTAATAGGATAAAAGTCAGGGTGACTGGGATTGCACTGGATGCAGTGGATGAACTTTATTTCTTTAATGTCTAACCAACCTTATTATAATAATATATAATTCTATGTTATATAATTATAATAATAACACCAGCTTCAGCGACCTTCATCACTGTTGGAACAAATTGTTCTCCTCCACTAATTCCACCGAAAAAAGTCTTCACATAAGTCCAACATGCTCTTTTTACTTGAGGGATTTGAGGCCCACATCAGGGAAGCTATTTGTTCAGTGTGAATCTTAAAATTTCTTAGACTCTACCTTAGAACATTTGGTTAAGCATATTCCCTTATTTTTAACAATGGAAGTACTTGATCAAGAATGTATTGGGAACTTTAAATTACTCCACCCATACTTAGGCATACTTTAGGGGAAGATAAAGTTGTAAACTCCTTACTGAACAATGAAAAAAGTCCCCAACCCATACTTATAGTAAAGCTAGAACCTAAGCTAGATCTATTTTTAGATCTAATACAAAAGGGTGCTAATTACCTATGAAGGTCAAATTAATCACTAAAAGGTCAAGCAACTTACAAAAGGCAAGCTTAGCAATGAGGTGTGAAGTTTTAATCTACTCAGATGTGAACTAAGAATGGTCAGTCCTAGGGAAAACGTCTATTGTGATTGGTAGATGTGAAGATTTAGGGGAGGTGACATAAGAGAAATTTCTCTTTAAAAGGAGCTGTCTGAACCCAGTTCAGGGGGTTGGAGTTTTTGGAGTTAGTTTGGAGGAGTTGGCCCTCTGAACTTAGGGAGTTGAGTTTGGAAGCTGAATTGAAGGGTCTTTCTGAACACTAGAGTTTTACTTGGAACGACCTTGTGGTGAGTGATTAAAGACTGACTAGTCTCTCTTAAGGCTAAGGCCTAGGCCTACAATTTCCTCTTACTCTGTCTCTCTCCCTTCCCTTAATTCCTTCATTTGTATTAATTAAAATCTCCATAAAACCCAGCTGAGTTGGGTATTCATATTTGGGAAATTTTCCCATGGCGACCACTTATTTTTTATTTAATTCAAGACACTAAAATTATCTTTACAGTTTTGGCAATTCACAGTCTTGAAACCATATTTTTGCGGTCACATCAGTCACAAAGAGACTTAATGGTGAAGTTAATACTAGAACTAATTTGTCATAATTCCCCATCTATACCACTCAACCATAAACTATGTAAAGAGAACACATTGATTGTAGAAGATATGAAAGATATTCATTGTAAAAGAATCACAGAATTTCAGAGGAGGAAATATCATCACTGGTGATTTAATTCAACCTATACTCACAGGTAAAACTTCAGTACAAAATGCTGAGCAAGTCATTAGTATGATTTTGCTTAAATTTTTCCAGTAAGTCTACAATTTATTACTACCTCCTTAGGGAACCCATTCTACCTTTTAATACACCTATGTACTATATAATGTTTTATATACATCATTTACTTCAACTTCTACCAATTGGAAACATTTTTGACATCTTGAACCAAGGAGAATTCTTTTTTCAAATGATAGATTTTCATATACTTGTGATCTTTCCCTTAATACTCTACCTCAAACTCTTTTCCAGGTCACATATAGCTAAATTCTTTGGTTGTCCTTCATATGTTTTAGGCTTAGATCCTTGCATGATTCTGTCTGAATTAATCAATAATTTCTAGGGTACTAACATCTTTGGTAAATTATTTTTCTAGAAATTCTGATACTATGTTAACATGATAGAATAAAGTAGGACTATGCTTTTGTGTCCCTTGGAAGTCATTGCTCTAAATGGAGCCTAAGAGTGGGATTCAACATTTTGAATGTAATCTGCATTGTATTTCAGCTGGGGAGAATATCAACAGAAAAATTGGATTTTCCTCTATGTAAGGAACAGAGAAAAGTTTAGACTATCTTGGAATGTAGGATAGTCAATAATTTCTAATTAGGTTGAAATGTATTCATTTTTATATTTTGGGATGATCATATCATTATGTTGTGTTTTCACTAAATCCCTCAGATATCTTTCAGACTAGCTATTGTACAAGCTTAATTCATCCACATGGTAATTATGAAAATTGTGTCTTGACCCTGTGTAAGATTCATATATTTTTAACTGTTAAACTAGATTTTTATTAGCATCAGTGAATTTTCTCTGCAACTGAATCTGTTAGCTCACCTTCCAATTTTGTCATAAGCAAATTTGATAAATATGACAGCCATTCCAATAGTCAAATAACTGATAAAAATTTAAATAACATAGAACCCAGCACAGACACCTATGTCATTCCAAAGAACATCTTCCAAGAAAATATAAAACCATTAATGTTTTTTCTTTAGTCTGATCTTTTAACCACCTCTCAAATTAAAAAAGGATTGAAGTAAGAGAAAAATTATTTATGATATATTACTGTCTTATTGCCTATTGAATCAAGTTTAAACTTCTTTTTAGCTTTTAAAAATGTTCACAACCATTTTCCAATATATATGTACAGTCTAAATAGAAATTATTACCTCTTCTAAATTCCATGATAGTGTGTAATTAGAATTTTTCCCCAGAAAATTCTTTCCTAGCTTCCCATTTTCTTTCTCATGAGCACTTTCAAGATAAAGTTGTGTATGTAGCTCTTCCCTCTCTCTGCTCCCAGGAAAGTGGTTGTGGAGGTTGTGTGAGAGTAAGGCAGGAGAATTTTACTCACATGGTTTTACTTAGGTTTTATACTTTTATACTTCTATTTCTTCTACTTCAAATGATTACTAATAAATACTGTAAAATATAATACTTGGAGTTATTGGATATTAATTTAAATATTACAATACTCTGAACTTTTCTCTGTTCCTTATATGGGACAGTCTAATTTTTTTTTCCCTCAGCTTTTTCCCTACCTGAAATACAATCTATTATTTCATCTAAAATATTGAATCATAGGGAAAACTGGGTGGTTTGAAAGCCAGGCCTAGATACGGGAAGTCCTAGATTCAAATATGGCCACAGACTCTTCTTAGCTGTGTGATCCTGGGCAATTCACTTAACCCCCATTTCCTAGCCCTTACCTCTCCTGCCTTGGAACAAATATGCAGTATTTATTTTATAAAAATTAGAATTATGAGGCTGATAGCAGTTTAATCTCTTCACTAAATCAAAATAATAGTGGTAAAGAGAGAGAAAGGTAAGAGAGAGGTAGAGAGATACTTCATTTTCTAAACTTTGGCCACCATGATGGGCCTATAGTTAAACTCTCACAAGGGTTCCCTCAGGTTTTCCACATGCATTCCAAAACCAAAGATGCTTACTTCCTGCTGGGTCTCCCTTTATAAGCTGTTACTCCACCCACTAGCTCTCACATGTCACATCTCAGGAACCAATCATAGCTTCTTAATTTGCTTAGGCCACCCAGAAGGGCAGTGCCTGTGGAATCAGTTTCCTGTCTAATTGGTTCCTTGGTTCTTTAACTTCCTTTCTCTGACAGCTAATCTATACCTGAATTTCCGCAGTGGTATTTGACCTCCAGGTAACCAAGAGATGGCATTAAAAAAGTGACAAAATGACGAGAGAAATTTGCTTCTGACAATTCTAAGATGGAAGATAAGGGTTTTAAAAATGAATAAATAAAATAAAATAAAATATAGAATCACTCTCTAGTCAAGCTGCTACTCAAGCATCACTTTTTATATAAAGTCATTGTTGACTAATGCCATCTCTCTCTCAAACTACTTTGAACTTATTTTCTTTATGTTTATTCTTCATATACACGCCCTTATTATTTCTTCTATTTAAATATAAACTTCATATAAGGATTATTTCACTCATTTTATTTGCATATCCAGTACCTAATAAAATGCCTCACAAATATTAGGTATTCATAAATGCTTATGGAATAACTGCTTGATGTTGCAATATTGATTAGAGGTTTGCTGTTCACTGTCCATAAATAATTATTGAATTGGACTGAGAGAACCCTAAGATTGCTATGACCATGAATACCTATAGTCATTAATTTTGTTTGGCTGTTTTTATTTAACTGAAAGACATACATTCTGCCCAGTTTGAAGGAAGGAGTGTAATTATAGCTAATCAAATGTAAAAATACATGAAATGCCAATTTAGGAATTGATTTAGCTTTGTGCCAGAAAGCCCTCAGCAGAGGTGAAGCTTGCTTCCATGTCCAACATTTGTAAGGTGTCCAAATAGAAACCAGAGTCTTTATCAGCAAACATCATTATCTTTGATATAATGTGAAGGTAACCTTTCCAACCCATCATCTGCTTTGCATGATAAAAAACCATACCTCCCTAGCATTTATAATCTACCAAAATAAATACACTGAGTAAAACATTAAAAGGAAAGCCATGCATTTCTTTTTACCATGGCAAATTATCTTTGTTCATCAGTGAACATAGTCCTTCATGGAAACAGTTTTGATTAGTCATAATAGCTCATATATAATAATAAAATGTTAATTGATTTATACTTAAATATTTCTGTGGTTACGATTTTCAGTTTTAGTATGAGTGAGCTCGTAGCCAAGGACTCTTTGTAAAGGTAATGGGACATCCTGTGAGATCAAAGAAGGGTAAAGGAATGAAAAATCTTTTTATATACTACCATAATAAAAATGAACATGTTTTCATGATATCTCTCTCTATGTTACTTTACCTATTTTTAAGGCTTAATTTCTTCAATCATAAAAGGAGGGAGTTTGACTAGTTGGCCACTTCAATTCCTTTGGGCTTTAGATCATTTATCCACTGTGACTTCCTATCAAAACATTACATGCATTATCTCATACTTGGGTTACTTCAATCACTTCCCTAGAATGGATCTCTATCTCCTTCCTCTATGAATTCATTATTTTCACAACCTTCAGAAGAATTACGCAAAAACACTGACTTTTCATCATGACACTTGTGATCAGTATTGGCTTCTCGGGACAAAAGGCCTGCCTATTTCTCATGAAAGACTATAACCCAAGAAAGATATGGGATGTGTTCCAATTTTCTTTCCATTACTGGTTGTAGGTAGTCAAATCAGTAAGGACTTGACAGACTGTGGGAACATAAAGTCCCCCACCCCCACCCCACCAACACCTGCCCCAGCAAAACCTGACAGAACACCAGGACTTTGTTCCTCAGCCTGTCCTATGTGGCTGAACAAGAGGACTGAGAACTAGCCCCCTCCCATTCCCAAATAATGGGACCCCCCACCCCTCTTAGGGACATTCAGTGAAGTTAATCCAAGTAGCTCACTTTCCCTAGAGACAACCAATGAGATTAATACAAGTTACCTTGTTCCCTACTCACCCATTATTCCCCCAACTATATATAATACTATATCCTTCCCCACTTAGATGAGATTCTGCAGCCATCTAGTGTTGGCAACCTCCCCCTTGTTGCTCCTTTCCTCCATTCCCCATCTCCCCTGGTGACTGCAGCCACCTCTCCTGGCATAGGACTCTTCCACGTTGCTGCCTCTTCCCCCACTCCTCCCACATGGAACTCTTTCACTAATCCTCTTGGCATTGGGACCCTTTGCTGCTCCAAATAAACCTTGCTGTATTGCCCTACTCTGCTCTTTTGTCACTTGGGTCAAACCCTTGTCAGTCAGACTGACAGAAATGGAATCTCTTGGTGAAATGAAAGAGACTATATGTTAGAATTCTTTGAAATTTTTGTTGTTGTTGTTTGTCAGTTTCATTTGGATCTGACTCTTCCTGATCCTTTTGAGTTTCCATGTCAAAGATAGTGGAGCAGTTTGGTATTTGCTACTACAACTCATTTTGTAGGTAAGGAATTGAGGAAAAATGGTTATGTGACTCTCCTAGGGTCACATAGAAACATATTGTGTCTGAGGTGATATTTGAACTCATCTTCTTTGCTCCAGGGCCAGTGCTTTATCTACTGTGACACCTAGAATAAAAGTTTAGGCATTATTATTTCACTTTCATCCAGATTCTGATTCTGGAAGGAAAATTTCAAAATGGCAAGACATTCAACACACTAGATCTTCTTTGTTTATCCTGTGTTACTCTTCTAATTTTCTCCTTTTCTTTTTTTTAACCTACCATTCATCTTAGAATCAATACTGTGTATTGGTTCCAAAGCAGAAGAGTGGTAAGGGATCAGCAATGGGAGTTAAGTCTGAAGTGTCTGGGGCCATATTTGAACCCAGGACCTCCCATCTCTGGTCCTAGCTCTCAATCCACTGAGCCACCCATCTGTCCCAACTCTTCTAATTTTCTGAATTACTTTTCCCTAATTCCTTCTCATCCTTCATTTTTCACTTGTGTTTCCAGACCTGGTTAATTAATTAATCACTTAATTCAATCACTTATTAATTTATTTGCTTTCCCCACTAGTCTCTATTTTTTCTTTTTCTCATAATTTTGCCTTTTCAGAAAGGCATTGAACATTATTGTACATTATCTATTTCATCATTTCTCAGCTTTATTAGACTTAAAACCACATACCCCTGGAATCTGAGAAGTAATTCCTGTCTTTAATTAGTGTTGAAGCTTCATTTCTTGCAACCACAATTAAATTTAACACAGGACATACGGATTTGGGAGCCATTGGGATAGAGACACGTGTTCCCACAAACAAGTTGTGCAAACACTAAGTGTCTCAAACAGTTTTTGACCCAGTGGCAATGAAGATATGTGAAGTTTATCATGATCTAACCTGAGGCTATTGCCCAGCTCTTCTCAGAAAACCAGAGAATAATACAAGTATCCAGAATAGCCACAGACCTAATACTATTCATCATTGATTTTCTTATCTCATGAGACTAGATTCAGCATTTGTAATTCAGTTATCAGGCAGAGACTGAGTATTAAACTAGACCAGATAGATTTTTAGTCTTTCTAACTCTCTCAGGATCATAAAATTTTAAATTTGGAAAGGAACTTAGTGTCAATCAAACTCATTCATAGAAATATCAGCATCCTCTTCTTTTTTGTTCCCCAATACTACTTAATGTAGATCAATTTAAAATTTGCCTCTTATATTGCTTGAAGTTTAGTCCTCTGAGGTTAGACAGAATGAGCCTAATATATCTTCCACAGCACAATCTTTCAAATACTTGAAAATATAAATGATAACTTCATTAAGTCACTTTTCCCTTAGGTGACACATTTCTAGTCCCTTTAATCAATTCTCATGTGATGACTTTAGTAATCTTGTTTATGGCAACATATTGGTTTCCATCCTTTGGGCATTCTCCAGCTCATCAACATCTGTCCTAAATTGTGATGTCCAGAATTTAACACACTATTTGAGATAAGGTCACATCAGTGTAGAATACAGTTGCATGGTCTTATTTTTGCCTTAGCTTTCTTGGGTACCATATGAAATTGCCAAATCATAATGAATTTAAAGTTGACTAAAACCACCATGTCTTTGGCAGATGAGTTGTCTGGCCATGCTTCACCCAATTTGTTTTTGTAAGCTTAATGCTTCAATTAATCAAACTATCAAGCATTTATGATCCATACACTGCTTGTCAGGCAATGTGTTCATAGCTAAAGATGCAAATAGAAAAAGGTGATGATTCCTTACCTCAAGGACATTATATTCCATTAAAATATGTTCCCTGATAAATAAATACATGCTATCTACAAAAAAAAAATACAAATTGGGGGGCAGTTAGCTACTGACAATAGAGTTAATCAGAAAAGAACTCTTAGAGGACTCACATATAGATAAAAACTGAGGTTTTCAAGGAGTAGAAATAAGGAAAGAAATAATTCAAGTCATATGGATTGTCTATGCTGTGAAAGAGAATTCTTTACTCTACTGTCTATCCTGACAACACTCACTAGATTGTGAATACTGATTCAACTCTCCTTTGTCTACCTTTTGATTGAATGGACACAAGCTTGAATTAGGCTGAGGAGTTCCACAAACCACTTAGTGAATTCACACTCTTGGAGACTCAATCAGCCAGGATGATCACCTCTCCAGAAAGTGAATTTTAGAAATGCATACCTTTAGATGAGAACTAAACCTTCAGAGGATGAGAACTTAAGCTTTAGAAGGTCAGAAGTCAATTCTACAGACACTGGCCACCCTGGGCAGTGCTGGACAATTTGGAAACTGTGATTGTTCCCTGTGAGGAGGGGAAGGGGCAAGGAGCCACCATAAGAGCCATGAAATCCTTTGTCTTGATGTAGATTGTCTTTGAGAAGATAGTCTGAAGAGAGTGTCTCTTGGAGATAGTCTTTGAGGGAGCTTCACTGGAGACTAAAGCTTGGATTTTGGTCTTGGAGCTCAGCTTCAGCTTGGACTCTGACTCTTGGAGGGCTTCTTTGGTAAGTGAAAGGCTGACTCTTTCCTAGTTTCCTAAAACACTAGCTTCCATCTTGGAGGAGGCTGTGCATTTACTCACTACCAGCCTCCCTGTTTGAGAGCTAATAAATCTTAGCCTGTATTAAGCATACCCAGAGCAAAACATTTAGTTTGATAGGATAGATAACTTCTCTATCTCCTTCACATTCCCCTTCTTTATTGTTTCCTCCCTATTTATAAATACTTGTAAATAAGTTTCTGACTGGAGATATAATAAATATTGGTGACCACATAATTTCATAAAATTATTGTCCAACCATTAATTTTCACCTTTACAATGCCAGAGATTTGGGGAGGGAGACAGACAGACAGTCTTCTTTTAGAAAATGAAACAAGATACCTTGACTGAATCATGTTTGTTGATGTTGTATTTAACTAGCCTACACAGAGAGATTGGTGTCCAACTTTAAAGCAAAACAAAACAAAACAAAACATTCAGGCTACAGGTATGATTGAGAAGTCCAAAGGAGTACATGTTAGTAGGAAATGAAGAGACAGCTGCCCTGGGAGCATTTTCAAATTGAAGTCCTGGGAAAGATCCATTCTTGACACTCTTATGAGTAGGGAACAAAAAGTTTGGGATAAACATGAGGTATGAATACCAGGAATGACCTCAGAGAATAAGACTAATGGGGGCATGATGTAGAAGTCCAAATGATGTAGAAGTCCAAAGCTAGATGGGAAATGAAAATATGTTTGGTGGTCTGATGAACAGATTTTATTTTGAACTTAATCCTGATCAAAAGGGAGTAGCTAGAAATGTAAGCTGATATCACACTGTGGAGCAAGATAATTTCATAACTGATTTTATATTTGAATAGTGGATGGTGAACCAGCCTTAGAATTTGGAGGAACTAATCATTTAAGATAGATTGACTTTGTGACTCTGGGCAAGTCATTAATCCTATCAGTGCTAAAGAGAATTCTCTCCAAAGCTATACTGTTGTAGAAAACATGTCTTTTTTGTTAGATAAACTTTACTCACCAGGAAGTCTTTAAACAGGTCTGAATACTACTACTATTATTAATAATAATATGGGGAACCACTGCAATTCTTTGAGGAACTTGTTGGCAGCTATGTCAAATAAAAATTGGTGAAGAGAGTGCTTGAAAGCAGGGACATTATATTCCAGACCAGTAATGACTATTTGAGGAGATGATGAAAGTCTAACTCCTTTAGAGGAAGAACCTATATATCTTAGCAATTGATTTGATATAGCATGGGAATAGGTCTTGGAAGAGAGTACTTATCCAGGGGTCTACAAATTTGTGAATCTTGGTCAATAAAAGCTAGTTAGGACTTTCAGAACAAATCCCAAATCAGGAGAATGTATAGATGTAAGAGAAAAGGTGATTTACATTTATTTATATCACTGTTATCTTTTGTTAAAAGTGTTAAACACAGAAAGTGAAAAATATATTTGCCTCTCAATCTTTCCTCACTGAAAGTCTTTAGGAAGATGCTAGATGATTAAACATCTGCATTGTAGGGAGGATCCTTTGGGGAACATAGAATGAACTAGATGGCCACAGGCTTCCAACTCAACTCTGAAAATATGTCCTTCTATGATCTCACATTATGGTCAATCGAAGAGAAAACTGAAGGCCATGACAACTATTCCCCTGAGATGATCTACTGAGTTAAGGTTGTCATGGAAACCTGGGCAGCAACTTTATATATTCTTACTTCACCCAAAAAAGATTTAGCAAATGTGTCTGGGTTAAGGGGCAGGCTAGTTGACCCTGACATATGACAACAGCTGGCAGCTAGGCATACCCATTCTTTTCCTCTCTATCTGTGTCTTTTAAACTACTCCTGAATCTGCCAGGACTTTCTTTCAGCAGGAGTTAATTTGAAGGGAGGAGAACAATTTATTTTTTTTTACTTTTTAGCATTACAGCTTTCCCTTGCCCCTGTCAGTATATATATAGATAAGACCCATTTATTTTTATGCATTTGTTTACAACAATGGTTCATTGCAAACTATTCAACCAAAGAGGTGTGGAGCACTTTTTATTGATATTCTTGTTGCCACACTAATGATTTCATAGATGTTTAATGCATTCAGTGGCCTTTTTGCAGAGGATTCTGATTTCAAAAGACATCTTACCCATTACAAAACAGAATGCATCAAAAATCTCCTGATTTGCCTTTTGAATTATGGAAGGCAGCTCCATCCAGACAGAATTTGCCCACAATCTAGGGAAATGTCAAACCCAAGCTTACATAGTGGTATTATTAAATTCCATTATCAGGCCCCTTAAAGCTGCTTCCTCCTCCCCTAAAAAAGCCAAATGTATTTTTTTGTTATCTATGAGAAACTGTTAAATAAATACATAACCTTAGACATTTAGGAGCTGGGGTGGAAGAGAAACATGAATAATTCCTTCCAACATACTGAATAGCTATTGAAAACAGAGTTCTTTATCTATAAGGCTGACTGGGAGCACAAAACCCATTGCTACAGCATTTTTTTCTCCATTAGGGCAGATTTAAACAAGAGACATTTGTCTACAGAATGGCCGTCCACATGTAGGAATCAATCTACATGTCCACATTCAAATTGTATTTTTGAAAACACATTATGCAGTTGCATTCCTAATGGATATGAATGGGCTCCCTTTAGAGGCATGAATACAAAAAAATATTCCCCTTAAAGTTCAGAATATCAACAATACAGAGTCCAGAACTGAATTTTATATAGTAACTCACTCTCTAGTCTTCCATTGCTTTGGGGAACTTAGATGAATTTTTCTAAGAAGAAACACCAAATACCAAAGAATTTTTTGTTTTTTTTTCTTTTCAAAATTAATTCAGAATGAATTTGAGGGAAAAGTAGGGGACAATTCTTTATATTTTGAATCCATCACCTGCCCTTTTCATTGATTTGTCCAAATTTTAACCTGGCAGTGTTATGGAGTTCACCAAACACTGGATATAGAAAAAGAGGACTTCAATTAAAATCCCATTTCACTCAGTTACTAGCTGCAAGCCCTTAAGAAAAATGTTTAGTATCTGTGTCTCAGTTTCTCATTTTTATAATGAGTAGGTGAGACTAGTAAGCTTCTGAGGATACTTCCATTTTTTATATCTATCATATTGTGCATTTGCTGTGACCTTTCTTTCACATAATGTCAATGGACAAAAGAGGATGAAAGATAGAATTTGTATTCAAAAATTTAATATTTAAAGATTATAATGTTACAGAATAATGGAATCACAGTATTGGAGGGAACCTTATATTTCTTCTAGACCAATCCATCCATGGAAAGTACTTTCTGGAACAGCCTCAAAAAAGTAATAATCCAGTCTTTTCTTGAAGCCCTCCAGTGGGAGAAAAGAATATTCATGATATCCTAAAACTGCTCTTTTTACTTTCTAATTATTCTGCAGTTCAAATGATTAGTCTTTCCTCCCTTACACTAAATGAAATATACCTTTTCACATCTTTCATTCACTGTTTCCAAGTCTGATTTTTGGAGTTAACTTGAATAAGTCCAGTTTATTTTCTGAATTTTATTCCTTAAAATAATAAAATATGACTCTCTTGTCTTTAGGGAGGCAAATCAAGCTAATTTCAAATTTCAAAGTGACATTAGCAGGAATCTGTTAAAGTTCATAACCAAAATGTTATACATTTTGTTCATATGCTGAAACAATAAAATCCCTCCATGAATTATGAATACAGAAATTTCAGAGAAACATGGAAAGATGAATTGAAATAAAGTTAAGAAAGCAGACAAATAATTAATATACAAATAACAAAATAATGTAAATAGTAGGCACCATAATTCTGATCAAACAAAATGGATCATATTTGTACTATATTATCAAAGTTAAAGCCCACAACCTTCCTTTCTATTAATAGTTAACTATTAAAATGGAAAGCAGTGTGCCTTTTGACAATTCTAATCAATCTATTAGGGTAATTCATTATTTGGATCAATAAATATTGTGAGAAGAGTGTTTTGTTAACCTCAAATGTTTCATTAATATTGCTAATTATTCTTTTTAGTTGTTAAAGGGAGAACAAGTAATAAAATGATTACTTGGATGAGGAATTCAAGATTGCCTTTGGGATGTTCACTTTCAATGGGAAAAAAAAAGAGGAAAAAAGGACTTGAAGAATAAGTAGGTAACAGGGAAGTTGAGCAGACAGAGGTAGACAACTCATTATTAGATTTCAAAGTGAAAAAGAGCGACAATAAATGGAAATTTAAGAAAATACTAGTACAAAGAAGAAACTTTAAAAAGGAGATTTGGACATATTTTTGGCAGACAGAAAGGGATTAATAAAAAATGGAACAATATGTGAAAGACTTGAAAATGACACACAATCAATGATTTTTACAACCAAAAGGGACATTTTAGTATAGCTCTTTCATTTTTCAGGGGAGGAAATAGAGACCAGAAAAGCCAAGTGATTTGCCTGAAGTCACATAGCTAGCTACCACTCTGCTGGATTGGGAATTATAGTCTCATGACCCCTAGATTTATAGTTTCATATAACATGATGGTTTCAGTTTCATGCAGATTGATTATCTTTCATGAAATATCAAATTGTTTTGACAATGAAAAAAATCAAATTCCTAAAGCTGAAAAACATGTCTGTTGTTCTAACTGAATTCTTATATTTTGTAGATATGGATGCTATAATTTGGAGAGGTCAAGCTTCTTTTCCAAAGGCAACTGGCAAATTAGGGTAAGAAAATAATCTAGAATTCAGGGGTATGTGGCTTTCAGTGCTCACAGTATACCAAGCTCCCTCTCTACCCTTAGTATGGGAGGAGTGGAATCCTAAAGTACTTCACTAGCCTTTTTACTTCTGGAAAAGTAGCTTACCAATGGCATAAGAACAGAAAGAACACATAATTCTCCTAATTTGAAGTGATAGAAAATTGTTCTATTGTGCTCAAAGGCTCAAGTAATTGCGAGAAACTTTACCTCTGGACATTGAGTGGATGGAATGTGAATGGAGCTTGTGAAGCAGTTGAGAAATACTTAGGGAAAATGGCTCACTGGCTATTTATTTTACTTGTAGCTGAGAAATGAGCAAGGCAGAGAAACTGGTTCAGATGAATTCATTTTTCTTTCTAAGAATTTCAGTCATTGGCACACTCAAATCAACTTTTTAGTTCTGTCAGCTAAAGAAAGTGACATGTTCTTATCCCTACACACACACACACACAAACAGACATTTATATAAACACAAGTATGAATATATAGATATTAATGTGTGTGTTATTGTGTGTATGCTAGTTGTATTATATATGGTCCATACATGTTAATAAACTTTATATGTACACGTATATACTTGTGATTTAATATAATTAGATATTTAGGCTTTTATATATTTAATTATATTTAAACTTAAATAAATTAAAACTGTACTAAGACTTTTGGGGCATCACTGAGTACACTGGCTGGTGCATAGGTGTTAACTAATGTTTTATTGACACTGAATATGTGTATGTGTCTTTTACAACTAATGCTTTTTTGTTTTTTCTCTCCCACTAAATATAAAACCTCCTATAAGGTCTCATCTTGCTCACCAAGTACACAAGCTATCTAAGGCATTTGGATAGCACAGCTCTGGGCCTGCAGTCCAGAAGACCTGAATTAAAATCTGGCCTCAGAAACATACTAGCTATGTGACCCTGGGTAAATCACTTAATCTTGGTTTGTCTCACTTTCCTCATCTTTAAATGGGGATAATAATAACACCTACCAATTGGAGTATTGTGAGGATCAAATGAGGTAAACACTGTAAGCTTCTGACATGTAGTAAGTACTATATAAATGGCTTTTATCATTATTATGTTGTTGATGCCACAATAGACCAACAGATGTGGCACAAATGAAAAACCAAGCCCTTTCATTTCAGAGGAATCAGAATTACAGGTTTACTCAAAGAGCACTGGGGAAAAAAAAACAAGATGGGTGAATGCAAATGTGTTACAACAGTCTATTACCAACAAGGATGTGGAAGATAAAACTGAGACATCATCTGATCATTAAATAAAGGCTACCATAAAGAAAAAGAAAAAGGTTAAGAAGCACTAGGATTCCTCTACTATGTCTGGCATATAAAATGTCCTAAGAGAACGCCTTCAGTACACCAGATGGAATGATCTTACATGGAGGTTTTCTTAAAGATTATACACAAAGAACACACATGATGAGAAGGCATAGGTAGATAATGTTCTGGGCTAATGAAGCAAGTTTAAGAATTCTTGACAGCCTAGATCTATCAAAGATTGAAGGAACCCTTCATCTACCCTTAAGATCATTTCTTTCCATTCTCAGCTGGCTATATACAAAGTGAAATATTCAGTATACAATACTGAAGTGTTTTTTCAAATGATTTCTGTGATCAACCAGAATATATTAAAGAATGTAACCACCAAAATGTGGTTGCCAAAACTGTGAATGTTAAAAACTGTAATGCCAAAACTATAAAGGTTTTGGCCAAACTGGTAAAGATAATTTTTATTGTTCTGACTTAAAATCTAAATTAAGTAGTTGCCATGGGAAAATTCCCAAATATGAAAATATCCAAGTCAGCTGGGTTTTAAGGAGATTTTATTTAATATAAATGAAGGAATTAAGGGAATGAGAGAGAGAGAGAGAGAGAGAGAGAGAGAGAGAGAGAGAGAGAGAAAGAGAGGAAAGAGAGAGAGAGAGAGAGAGAGAGAGAGAGAGAGAGAAGAGAGAGAGAGAGAGAGAGAGAGAGAGAGAGAGAGAGAGAGAGAGAGAGAGAGAGAGAGAGAGAGAGAGAGAGAGAGAGAGAGAGAGAGAATAGCCAAGCAGTCGAAATGCCTAGGCCAAAATGGCCAAGGCTGAGCTTAAGGGAGAGAGTCAGTCTTTATCACTCACCACAAGATCATCTCCAAACAAGCTCCAGTCCTCACTTCAACTCCGAACTCCCACTATCAAACTCCAACTACATTTTTTTTCTCAAATTTAATAAGCCCCTTCCTTTTAAAGAAATTTTCTCTTATGCCACCTCCCCTAAATTTTCACATATACCAATCACAGTAGATGCTTTTTCCCAGGACTGCCCATTCTTAGTTCTCATCTTCTTTTGTTCTCACCTTCCCTGGTTCAATAAAATCCTCTGAGTACTTCCCACCTCTTTTGTTAAGCTTGCCTTTTGTAAGTTGCTTGACCTTTTAGGTACTAATTTAGTCTTTATAGGTACTTAGCACCCTTTTGTATTAGATCTAAAAACAGACCTAGCTTAAGATTCTAGCTTTACTATAAGTATGAGTTAGGGACTTTTCATTGTTCAGTCAGAAGTTTGCAACTTTATCTTCCCCTAAGTCACTGTCTGAGTGGAGTGGAGTAATTTTAAAAGTTCTCAATACATTCCTAATCAAGTACCTCCATTATTAAGAATGGGGAATAGCTTAATCAAATGTTCTGAAGTAGAATCTGAGTGAGGGAGGAATAGAAAAGAAAGAAAGCAAAACCAATGTTTTGCTAGGTGCATTGACAGAAAGCCAAAAGCATAAAAGTGTACATTTACAAACAAATGTTCAATTAATCTTCAGTTCAATCAGCCACACCTGAAGTTCATTCTGGATCTTCTAGATGTAGTGTGAGTTTTCTGGCCTCTTTCTGTAACAGTTCATTTTCTGGATTTAAGAGTTAGCAAGCTTCTTTTTTGAAGATCTTTCTCAGAAAAAAAATCAAAATCTTGGATTTCTATTAAAAGAAAATCCCCCTCTGAAGTGGGTGTTGAAAAAAATCCAGTTCAGCTCAGGATGCAATGTTGAGTTATGGAGGTGTATGAGTTAATTATCAGAAGAAGAGAAAAACAAAAAAACAATGAAAGAAAAATTCAAAATAGGCTCTTATTTGGGTTTAATAAATTTCTAACAGGCCCTTGTATACATCCAATTTAAAGTAATTTCTAATACCACAAGTCTGTAGGACAGAATGCAGTAATATTTCACTTACCCATTTGCAGACAAGACTACAGAAAGTTGCCATACTATAAGAAGAAAAGGAACTGGAATTCTATTTTGATAGGGAAGTGTCATTGCCTGGTTTGATTTTTGACATTCTCAGTGATATAGGAAGCCAGCATGATAGTCAAATTTTGGTATTTGTCTGAGTACTTCACAAAAAGTGTAAATACAAGGAAATCCTATGACTTAACATATGTCAAACATCGCAACCTCGAGTCTCACACTAGTTTTTCCTGTGTGCTCTTTTTGGCACTATTCAGGTTAAGTATGTGCTCCTAGTTTTTATCCCATTTCCGAGAATCAGACATTAATTATTAATTAATTTCATTAATCATTAATTATTAATCATAGTCCCATAACATCTTATCAATAAATGGCAGATTTCCATAATTTAAATCTTTCTGAGTATGCATTGATATTATAGCAAGTATATATATATATACATATATATAAAACTTATATTACTGCAGAAAAATTAATATTAATTATATGTACCTTTAGTACAAGAAATGAGAAAAAGAAAAGAAAAGAAAAAAATATCAAATATTCTAATCAAAATAAAAGAAAGGCAATAATAAAAACAAGGGGGGGATATAAGGAATTCAGTGTGTTCCTGTTTCAGGTGCAACTTATAGCAGAGCCCTCAGTAACTCATTCAAAACTTTTGCTCTCATTTTACTATAGCATTTTCTAGTTATTGATATTATTTTAACATGAATAAATATTTATTTCAAATTTAAACATTTTTTTAAAATTCTAATTACAAATTCTTTTCCTCCATCTAGTCCCCTTAGCCTTACTGAGAAGGCAAACAGCATAATACACAAATCATTTTTCAATATTAGATGTGTATAACAAATTTCTTAACTGTTTTTGCAGATCTGGGTAGACTAAATATAACTGATTAAAACTGAGGATCCTCAAAAGAGGGCTCAAAACTGAAGCATGGAAGAGTTCTCTGATAGGTAAAAAATAGTAATAATTTTTTTAAATAGTGAAAAAAATGTCAAAAGTAAATCTTAAGGGCAGCTAGATGACTCAGTGGATAGAGAGAGCTACGCCTAGAGAAAGTAGGTCTTCAGTTCAAATCTGACCTCAGATAGTTCCTAATTGTGTGACCTAGGGATGTATCTCTTTTTTTTGACATTTTTTTATTTGGCCAATTTCAAACATTATTCCTTGGTTACAAAAATCATTTTCTATTCCTAACTCCCACCTTCCCAACCTCCCATAGCTGACACTGGATATTACATGTGTCCTTGTTCAAAAACACATTTCCATGTTGTTGGTATTTGTACTAGGATGTCCATTTTGAGTCTTTATCCCAAATCATATCCCCTCAACACATGTATTCTAGCAGTTGTTTTATTTTTGGTGTTTTTACTCCTACAGTTTTTCCTCTGAAATTGGATAGTGGTTTTTCTCTTATATCCCAAAGTCCATTACATTCGATTGTACCACAGTGTATCAGTCCTCTGTGTACATTGTTCTCCTGGTTCTCTCCTTTCACTATGCATCACTTCCTGGAGGTTGTTCCAGTTCCCATGGAATTCCTCCCTTTCTTTATTCCTTTGAACACAATAGTATTCCATCACCAACAGACACCACAATTTGTTCAGCCATTCCCCAATTGAAGGGCATCCCCCCATTTTCCAATTTTTTGCCACCATAAAGAGCACAGCTATGAATATTTTTGTACATGTCTTTTTCCTTATTATCTCTTTGGGGTACAAACCCAGCAGTGCTATGGCTGAGTCAAAAGGCAGACAGTTTTTTAGTACCCTTTGGCATAGTTCCAAATTGCCCTTCAGAATGTTTGGATCAATTCACAACTCCAATGAATTAATGTCCCAACTTTGCCACATCCCCTCCAGAATTCACTACTTTCCATAGTTGTTATGTTAAGCCAATCTGCTAGGGGTGAGGTGATACTTCAGAGTTCTTTTGATTTGCATCTCTCTGATTATAAGTGATTTAGAACACTTTTTCATGTGCTTATTAATGGTTTTGATTTTTTTGACTGAAAATTGCCTATTCATGTCCCTTATCAGTTAGAGAATGGCTTGATTTTTTTGTACAATTGATTTAGTTCTTTGTAAATTTGAGTAATTAGACCTTTATCAGAGGTTTTTGTTATGAAGATTGTTTCCCAGTTTATTTCCTTTCTGATTTTGGTTGCACTGGTTTTGTTTGTAAAAAAAAAAAATTAATTTGATGTAATCAAAATTATTGATTTTACATTTTGTGACTCTTTCTAAGTCTTGCTTGGTTTTAAATCTTTCCCTTCCCAAAGGTCTGACATGTATACTATTCTGTGTTTACCTAATTTACTTCTAGTTTACTTCTTTATGTTCAAGTCATTCACCCATTCTGAGTTTATGTTGGTGCAGCATGTGAGTTATTGATCCAAACCTAATCTCTTCTACACTGTCTTCCAATTTTCCCAGCAGTTTTTGTTGAATAGTGGATTTTTGTCCCACAAACTGGGATCTTTGGGCTTGTCATAGACTGTTTTGCTGTGGTCACTTACCCCAAGTTTATTCCACAGATTCTCTTCTCTATCTCCTAGCCAGTACCAAATTGTTTTGATGACTACTGCTTTATAGTATAGTTTGAGATCTGGTATTGCAGGGCCACCTTCTTTTGTATTTTTTTTTCATGATTTCCCAGGTTATCCTTGATCTTTTGTTCTTTCAAATGAACTTTGTTATGTTTTTTTTTCCTAATTTAGTAAAAAGTTTTTTTTTGGAAATTAGATGGGTATGGCACTAAATACATAGATAAGTTTGGGTAGGATGGTAATTTTTATTATGTTAGCTCATCCTACCCATGAGCAGTTAATGTTTTTCCAATTGCTCAGAACTAGTTTTAGTTGTGTGTAAAGTGTTTTGTAGTTGTGTTTATATAGTTCCTGTGTTTGCCTTGGCAGATAGATTTCTAAGTATTTTATATTGTCTAGGGTGATTTTAAATGGAATTTCTCTTTCTAACTCTTGCTGCTGAAATGTGTTGGATATATAGAAGTGCTGATGACTTATGTGGGTTTAATTTATATCCTGCAACTTTGCTAAAGTTGTTGATTATTTCCACTAGCATTTTAGTTGATTTTCTAGGATTCTTTAAGTAGACCATCATATCATCTGCAAAGAGTGATAGCTTGTTCTCCTCACTGCCAATTTTAATACCTTCAATTTCTTTTTCTTCTCTAATTGCTACTGCTAGTTTTTCTAGTACCATGTCAAATAGTAGAGGTGATAATGGGCATCCTTGTTTCCCTCCTGATCTTATTGGTAATGCATCTAGTTTATTCCCATTGCAGATGATGTTGGCTGATGGTTTGAGATAGATACTGTTTATTATTTTTAGGAAAGACCCTTCTATTCCTATACTTTCTGATGTTTTCAATAGGAATGGGTGTTGAATTTTGTCAAAGGCTTTTTCTGTGTCTATTGAGATAATCATGTGATTTTTGTTGGTTTGCTTGTTGATATGTTCAATTATGTGGATGGTTTTCCTGATATTGAACCAGTATTGGCTCCAAGGCAGAAGAGTGGTAA
The DNA here is from genome assembly GCF_027887165.1 of Monodelphis domestica. NCBI lineage: Eukaryota > Metazoa > Chordata > Mammalia > Didelphimorphia > Didelphidae > Monodelphis > Monodelphis domestica. The sequence continues at coordinate 728,356,657 of NC_077227.1, forward strand.
GGGTTAGGCAATGGGGGTCAAGTGACTTGCCCAGGGTCACACAGCTGGAAAGTGTCTGAGGTCAGATTTGAACCTAGGACCTCCCATCTCTACGCCTGGCTCTCAATGCACTGAGCTACTCAGCTGCCCCTGTCTCTGGGAGTAGGGAAAGGAGAGGGAGAGAAGGAGAGAAGAGAAAAGGGAAAGGGGCTACTCAACCTCTGACCAAGGCAGAGGGAGTTTTAGGCCCAAAGGGCCAACGTGGAAAGAATCAGTCCTTAACTCACGTGAGTGATCTGAAGGAAAGCTGTCTGCGGGCGTCCTCACCCTCCAAGCTCCTAACACCAACTCTCATCTCGCTTTCTCCACAGGAAGTGAGCGAATTCCAGAGGCTGTTCCCTACCTCACTTCCTGTGTCTCACAAATGCCAATGGTTGGCTCTAGCTTGGCTTATGTGAATTTTAAAAGTCTCCATCTTGGTCTAGCACCCAAAAATTGTGCACACCCACACTACACGGGCATGCGCTAGTCAATGACAAATCAGAAATAACTAACTGCCCACCTGGGCTGTCCTAAGCCAAGCTAGAGCCAACCATTGGCATTTGTGAGACACAGGAAGTGAGGTAGGGAACAGCCTCTGGAATTCGCTCACTTCCTGTGGAGAGAACGAGACGAGAGTTGGTGTTAGGAGCTTGGACAGGGAGGACGCCCGCAGACAGCTTTCCTTCAGATCACTCATGTGAGTTAAGGACTGATTCTTTCCACCTGGGCCTTTGGGCCTAAAACTCCCTCTGCCTTGGTCAGAGGTTGAGTAGCCCCTTTCCCTTTTCTCTTCTCTCCTTCTCTCCCTCTCCTTTCTCTACTCCCAGTGTGATTAAACCTCCATAAACTCCATTCTGACTTGAGTGTTTCATTTTAGGAATTTCATAAGTAAATTCCTTGGCGGCCATTGTTCAATATTACATAAATCCTGTAGCCACAATTTTAGCCATTACAATATTATAACCTCTCCCAGAAGCCTAAAATTTCTACATTTACACTTAGGACAGCCCAGGTGGGCAGTTGGTTATTTCTGATTTGTCATTGACTAGCACATGCCCGTGTAGTGTGGGTGTGCACAATTTTTTGGGTGCTAGACCAAGATGGAGACTTTTAACATTCACAAATAGCATATAGTATATTCTTCATCCACAGTATCTTCCTTCTCTATCTCACTGAGAAAAGGAATTTTGTTTCATTTCATATTCTCCATGAAACAATTGGCATTTGCATAAAAGCTGCCTTATAGTGTTGTTTTCATTTGCATTCAAACATTAAACACACATACAAATGTGCATACCCTCATGTGTGTTTTCACACATGTAACATGTATCCAAACACATTTTGGTATAGATGTGTGAGTATATACATGTTAATTTATTTATTATTCTCCTTATTTTATCTTCCATTAGAGTTTTCCAATCTTAGATGTCTCAGGGTTATTTATAATTACAATTTCTTGAAATAAAATGCTATTCCATTACATTTACATAATGCAGATGCTCATCATTCACCAATTGATGGAGACTACTTTTTTCCATTTTTTAATAGCCGGAGAAAGTGATGCGATGTCTATTTCTATTTTTATCCTCACATCTAATATTTCTCTTCTTAATTTAACTAAATCAACCTGAAAGATATTAGAGAAATAATTTTTAAACTCTGTGGAGAGGGTGGATAGTGTATATGTATAGGTACCTTGGACCCCATTTGGCATTCTAGTGAACCTTAAATACTTCTTATGAGATGGATGATTTCAATTAAAAATCAATATGCATAATATTATACTGTAAACCAACTGCTAACATAATAAAATAATTATTTTTCGTCATTCTAGTTCAAAGACCCTTGTTAAAGTAGTTAAACACAGGACGTTAAGCAATTGATAGAAAAAAAGACTAGAGTACTAGGGTTGGGGTCATGAAGACCTGTTTTCAAATTTTGTCTCAGGCATTTAACTTTCTTCACTAGTGATATGACCCTGGAAGTTAGTTCATCTTGGTTTCTTCAATTAAAAAGAACTGGGGATAATAATATCCACCTCTATCTTAAAATTTTTTTTGTGAGGATCAAATGAGACAATATCAGTAAAGCATATGGAAAACCTTTACAAAATATACGTTATTATTGTTTTTATCATCATCATCATCATCTCTACAGCTAGCTGACTTTAACTCACCTGGTAATAAATTCCTCATTTGACTCCTGTGAATCATTAAAATTAAGATGTAACTCAATATTTGCATTTTCCCTTCAAAGTGTATCTGTTGTTTTTTTTTCAAAAAGATTCCAAAATATGCTCCAAGTAAGGCAAGGTACCATCTGCCTATTTGTAGCCAGGGAAGTTAATCCTTTAAGTCCTAGGCTTAGGGGAGAGATTATACATTTTCCCTCTTCAGACTTCATGGATCTGGTTCTTTCCAATTATTCTATTATTCATTACATTTTCCCACAAGCTAAAAAGAAGGTGTTTCTATGTACATGAGGTTATTGAGATACAGATGTTAAGGTGGGCCACAGAAGTATGTGATGTGTGTTTTCATCATTTGACACACAAACCAGAGTTGACTGGTTGAAAAGGAGACAGACAGATAGACAGACATACAGACATAGGATGAGGAGTGGGGCAAAGAGAGACACAGAGACAGAGAAACAGATTTTCAATATGGAAAGGCAGAGCCTGAAAGATAGAACAGAGACAACAATGATAGAGATACGAAATCAGAAACAGTGAGAGAAGACAGAAAGTAAAAACAGAGGGAGATAGACATAGTCAATACAACGACAGACATACAGAGAGAAAAACACAGAAACAGAGACTGAAACTAAGTGGGGAGAGAGAGAGAGAGAGAGAGAGAGAGAGAGAGAGAGAGAGAGAGAGAGAGAGAGAGAGATTTGATTAATATGAAGGGAGAGGAAGTGGGATATAAACCATTTTGTACTTGTTGAAAAACTGAAATGGAAGAAGTGGCAAACATATATATGTTGTATTGAATTTTGATATTTAAAAATATAGTTACATGTAGAAATTAGCTGAACAATTATCTGAAATTAAACTATATATATTTTCCCTCACTCCCATCTTTCCCCCCTTCCCAAGAGTATAATTAATCTAATATAGATTTTAACAGTGCTATCATGAAGTACACACTTCCATATTCCTCATGTTCTGAAAGAAGACCCATATTGCATATGAAAGAACAAACATATGAAGGAAATAAAGTAAAAAAATGGTGTTTTTCTCTTCATTCAGATTCTGACAGTTCATTATATAGCTTTGATAGCAACACTTTGCATACCCTTTGACCCAGCAATATCATTGTTAGTTCTATATCCTTAAGTGATAAAAGAAAATGGAAAAGTTCATATATACAAAAATATTTATAGAAAAATTTTTTTTTAAAAACGAAGAATTGGAAATTAAGGGGATATCCATCAATTGGAGAATGGTTGAATAAGTTGTGGTATATGCTTGTGTAGAATGCTATTATGTTTTACGAAATGATGGACAGACTGAGTGAGGAAAAATAAGGAAAGACTTATATGAAGTGATGCAAAGCAAAGTGAGGAGAACCAGGAGACCCAGGAACAGAATTATCATACTATGATCAACCATGGATGCCTAAACTATTATCAGAAATACAAGTCTCCAAGATAATCCTAAGGGACACAAGAAGGGCTTTACACCAAGATGCCTAAATGTATAGGCTACTGGGAACACATGTATGCATTTAGCAAGCATAAATATATTAATTTTATACTAATAAGAAAGTAATAATTACTTTAAATAGTAAGTTACTAACTAGAAGATTTCATGCCACTCCCTTTGTAGCTTAGCCTCTCCTAAAACAGAGAAGGCAACTATCTTCAACTGAATTGGTTTCTCAGAGTTGAATTAAAGGCAACTTCCCCCTTGCCTGGTCAACTAGGTGCCAAAGTGGATAGAGTGCTGGGACTGAAATCAGAAAAACAACTTTATGAGTTTAAATATGTACAAAGACATATACTAACTTCATGACCTTAAGCAAGTCACTTAACTCTTCTAGTTTTCTCATCTGTAAAATAATCTGGAAAAGGAAATACAAACCACTCTCATATCTTTGCAAAGAAAATGCCAAATGAGGTCATTAAGAGAAAGACACAAATGAGAAATGAAATAACAACACCCCTTGCCAGTACCACTTTCTCTTGAACATTTTGGAATAAAAAAGGAAAGATCCAATGGTTTTTTCTTAATCCTTTGATGTATCCTAGTATTTAGAATTGTGCCTGGCACAGAGTAAACACTTAAGAAATGCATTAAGTATCTAATGAATACCTTGAATTTTGGCATTACAAGCTACAGTTCTAGTCAGAGAGATAAGGGGAAAAGTCCTGGAGGGAGTAGGATTTAATATGATCCATCTACAGGCATCACAGTACAGTAGAGAGAGAGAGCTGCCCTCAGTGTCAGAAAGGGTATCTTCTTTCACATGTACTGTGTGACTTGGAAAAGTGCCTTAACTCCTCCAGGCTCTAGTTAGCTTTCTAAGCTCTTTAGTCAGAGAGCTGTTTACTTGAAGTGATAGAGAAATATTTTTTTTTTCCTCCTGGAAAATTCTTAATACTAATACAATTAAAGGCCTACTCACTGTCTCAGTTAATTGACAGCAGAGCAAAATTAATCATCATGGGGGAACATTCTTTATTTGTAGATAAAATGATGTAATGTAAGCAAAGTATATTAGTCCTTTTCCAAAGAGGACCAATAATATCACATAACATCTCGACTTGCCCATGAAATGGATTTAAGTGAGGCATAGTTCCAGAAATCTTTAGACTCTCTTTTAGAGTCATCCAAGTCCAGTGACAAGTCAAGAGTCAAGATGATCACCAATGGCCCAGGCTGCAGTGGATGACCTTGTAGTCTTTGATACCCAAAGTTCCTAAGTGTACTTGCTTAATCCACCTTCATGAGTGTTGGAAGAAATTGTTTTCATCCACCCATTCCTTTGGGGGAAGTTTTCACTTTCTTGTGGAAGAGAGATATCTCTCTAACTCATTGAAGTGTTTGAGTCCTGTTGATTACCATGAGCCCATCTACTAAGACCATTGTACCAGGATGAGGCTTCTTGGAATCACAAGTGAGAGTTACCTAAAGGTGGATAAGAAACCTCAAAACTTCTTGGCAAGTCCTCAAAACAGAAATGCTGGTTTTTCCCTGCATACCCAACATATACTACAATTGGAATAATGTGTAGAAGATGAACATGCCCCCCTCCCCAATGATGACATACATATATATTTGAAGCGTTCCATATATTTTAGGCAATGTGTATTGCAAACCTTAAATGCACTATTTGAATTAATGCTTTTATTACTAACACCATCACCACTACCAGCAGCAACAGTAGTAGCTTCAATTTAACATTATAGTGCCTTGCCATGAGCCCTACATTTGCCCAGATCACTTAACCTGAATACACTTGGCTTCCTAGTGTCCATGCTACAATGGAGGTGAGAGTAGCTTCATTGGATTGGTTCATGTATATAACATGCTTGATATTTAATACACGACAGACTGAGGCAGTTTTCAGTTTTCTTCTGTGTACTAATTTACTGCTTCCAGAGGAAAGCTCACAGTAGATCCTTGGCACAGGAACCATCAACTGAACCAGCAGTGTGGACAACTTTTTCTCATGTTTTACCTAAGCTTTGAGCACTGGGACTAGCATTTTCTTTCTCTGTTCTGCTCTATTTGTCCTTTTCAGGATCCAGTACCAGTGGCCACCCCCACTAGACTTAGGATTTCTATCTATAGTGATTTGGAACTGCAATTCCAATTGGGATGTTCTTGCCAATCATTTCTTGTTTGTGGTAAGCCCTGAAAAGCAAGAGTGTCTGGGCCTTGAGCATAAGGAAAGTTTTGACTTAGAATTTGGAACTGGATTCTTCTTCCTCTCCCAAAAGACAAAGGTGGTATAGAATAAGAAAAGTAAGCCCCATGTTTTGGGATATGTTCATATATTAGGTATTATCCTTTTGGATATTAATATATTCTTATCTAGAATTTAATCTTTTAATAGTTAAATAGAAGTAGGTTGCGGGTACTATACCCTACACTTAGGAGTGCAGCATTGGTGGGGCCTGACTAGAATCCATGGCAAAGAGTCTAGACTCCTTCCTAATACCCTTAAGTTTACCAAAAATACCTGAAAGAGGAGTGCAGTGTCACATATTTTGCTTCAGACAGGAGGAATCAGGGTATTCATTGTTATTTTATAATCCACTGATTGCCTTGGGAATGATAGAAAATGGCAACCTGAAAACATGCCTCCCTGCATCCAATAAAAGTCCTATATGGAGCCACAGAGGATAATGGAATCTGGAACTTTGTGTAGGACATAATGTATTCTATCAACACACTTGTATTTAGCACCTCCTGTTGTCATTTTATAAATGAAGAACCTGAGGCTCAGAAAGAAGTTAGTCATCCAAACTTTTAGAGTGATTGAATTTAAAGCCACAATAAGAAACTTAAAAAACCAGTTTATAGGAAGGAATAAGTATTTGTGTGTGTGTGTGTGTGTGTGTGTGTGTGTGTGTGTGTGTGTGTGTGTATGATATTTTTGTGGAGGAAGGTTTTGGGAAAGGGCATTATAGTGGAACCTTTGTTCATTTACCAAAAAAGTACTTGATATATGTAACTACTCACCATTACTAATTAAATTGAATGACCTTTTATGTTCCAGGAAAAGATATATTTAGGGAATAGAAGTAAGGAAAAGCAATGATCCCTGTCATTTATGAGCTTATAGCTTATTTGGCTCTCACAATAAAAATTGATTAAAAATATAGTCCTCTTGTGGAATCCTCCATTCCTTTATGTAACTAAATTTCAGAGTTTTGAAGCAAAGGAAGGAGAAATGATAATGCTAAAGATAATCATTGATGATTATCTTTTTAATAGTGCCAACTATGCTCCAGAAGTTGGCTTGACCAAATTAACTCACTAAGTGCCTGAGGCTGGCCTTGAACTCAGATCTTCTTTACTCAAGTCCAGGACTTCATGCCAGATAGTTATTTATTGAATTGTAGGACACAAGAAATCTATGAGTTAGTGAATAAATCCTAAATTTCAGAAATCTTAAGTTCTCAGGTTATGGTTATATAGCTAGTAAATATCTAAGACAAGATTGTTTTCTTAAGGAAGAACTGTAGAATCATGAAAGGCTATTCAGAGTAATGAACATGCGGATTCTGAGCCATCTTCTTGCATATGGATGATTCCCAGAATCTTCATGCTTTCAGTTACCTAAGACTGAAAAAATACACAACAGTTCTATATCTTCCTTGGTTAAATACTTAAATTCATTGGAATTCCCTAAAACAATGAAATTACAGTTCTAAATTAAGGCCAAATCTTTTTGATTCTAAGTTTGATGCAATCCACTAGGCCACACTTCTTCATAGATTCTAAAAGAGGCTTCAAAAAGAGGCTGGATGAGTACTTGTTGGCTCTGTATAGTATAGGTCTTTCATATGAGAATTAAACTAGATATCACTGAAGATTCTCCAATCCCACACTTAGATTTTGTGATCCTATGCTTTAATTTAGGAATTATTCTGAATTTGTTAAAATTAAACCCTTTTAAATAATTGAAGGAATCTTTAATAAGCCAGTCAGCAAAGGCCCCAGGAAATATCTCTTTGTTATATGTAAAAATGAATCACATGCCTCTAGCAACCTCTCCCCACAAATTTAAAATACAATACAATATAATACAATGAAATGATATTCCTTTCAAACTTTATTATTATTCTGCCTATAATCACTGAATCTAGCCCGACTCATTTTTTGGCAGCTTTGATAGAAATTTATTTCAGAGAGATAGAAGCTCTGGAAGTCAAACCAAGCCAAGCCCACATCTCTATCTCATCTTAAAAATTTAACTTGAATTGTGTAGTTTTTAAGCAAAATTCACAGGAAGCATGGATGTTTGATGATGACTTAAACTGGAAAGGCAAGAGATGCTTCATCTTGGCTCTGTCAGAGAGAATTTAGAAAAGCAATGTTGAAAGCCCTGATTGCCAGCACAGAATGCTTTGTTCAGTGAAACATGGAAGGGAAGAGATGGGAAAGGTGAACTGAGCCTCCCGGATAGAAATAGCCTCCTAGCACTATGGAATTTAAAAAATACCATCTCTTTAAGACCAATAATGCTGCTTTCTGATCTGCACATACACATGTATACATATATATATACATATATATGCATATATATATGTATATATATATATATATATATTAATGAGTGTGTGGTAGTGCTGTTTTGTCCATGTTGGTTACATACATCAAGGAGGATTTTTCTTGATGTGGTGCAAAGGGAAGCAAGGAGAGATTTCTCTGGACGTGAGTCTCCTCACCCTGTTACCTTCAAAGGACACATTAATTTCTTTCAGGAGGAGAAACAGGATATTATGGGCAGATATTCAATTCTCCTGAGAGACAGAGGTAGGAATTTATCTCCTTGACTCCATTCCTAAATTTTGTTAATCTGAGGAAATACTATTTAAGTTCCAGATGTGCTCCTAATCATTATCCCTTAATGCAAAAGGAACATCTCACACTATATAGAGAGAGGAATTATAGAATTAGAATATAGAATTAGATATAAATATAGAATTAGAAGCATATGCATATAGATTTAGATGTAGATGCAACTACTGATATAGATATCCAAGACTTGACACTCTTCCCACCAAATATAAGTTCCATCCTGTGTATATATAGTGAATAAACCCTTTTGTCAATGTCATTATCAAAACAGAAATAAGAAAAAAAAGATATACTCATGAGAAAACAAAATAGATAATACAAAATGAACACACTCTCTCTTTGCATATGAGATAATCTAACTAAACTAAGAGACAGTCTCAGTTTTCACTGAAGGGGAAATTGTCCAGTCTCTAATACAAGACACTAGGAATAGGGACATGGTCAAGATGCTGGTTCTTCTCTATGTTGGCTTTTTGAAAGAGTCTCTTTCCTTTAAAGGACATTAAGGGAATCTGGAACCACGTGTTTTCTCTTTTAAAGCTGGAAACCAGAGAACTGCAACTATGTTCCATCAAACTTTCATTTAATAATTCCCTGGCTTGTGCAGGTCTAAAGAATTGAGAAATCAATCTCCACCAAGCAGGAGAGTTGTATGAAAATGGTTCTTTGAATTAAGGGCTCTCTCTGTCTCTGTCTCTGTTGTCTGTCTCTCTTTCTCTCTTTCTTCCTATCTATCTATCTGTCTATCTATCTATCTGTCTATCTATCTATCTATCTATCTATCTATCTATCTATCTATCTCTACATAGGTAAATATTTACTTATATACTTAACATGCCAAGAGAAATAGAGGGAGACAGAAACAGAGAAAGAGACAGAGATAGAGACAGAAAGACAGACAGAATGAGATAGGTGGAGACACAGAGAGGAATAGGCACAGAGAGACAGAGATAGAGACCAACAACCTCTGCTCCTGGGGCCCTTCTCACTGTTTGGAGTATAGAAGCTCCATTCTAAAATTCTATTTAATGAAGATAGCCCGGCCAGTCATATCTCACCTCTCCTTTTCAGCTTTCCTTTATTTGATGTTCTGCACATTATATTGTAAACTACTTGACAGCAAGAATGCATTTCTTTTTGCCTGAATTTGTAACCAAAGCACTTAGCGCAATGAATTTCTCATAGTAATTGAGAGAAACAGAAAGAAATGGAAATGTTTGTGTCTCTGTGTCTTTCATACAGTTTTTCTTGTTGGTAGATAATAGATAAATAGATAATCTATAGAATTTTTGTGATTTCTACTAAGAGACTCTAATCAATTGCAGCAAAATTAACAAGATGAATCTTGCTTTACACAACTATTCCCACAAATGCCAGTCTTGTCAAATTAGTATGCTTGTTGTTTGCCATGCATAATATTCAATGTTTTGTTTCCATGCTCTTATAGACTTTGCCCTATAAAAAAGTATTCAACTTGCCCCATGTATATCTCTGAAAGAAAACCTAGTTTGCTTCAAGCAAATCTTACTACAAAAGACTTCCTGATTCTTCCCTTGAATTATCTTTTCTTATAAATTATTTTGTGTTTATTTTATATTTTTTAACAATTGTATACATTCCCTTTGCTTCCCTCAATTAAAATGTAATATCTTTGAAGATATATAGTTTGATGTGTATATTTGTATCCCTACTGCATAGTAAGTGCTAAAACATAGTAGTTCAATAGACAACCAATTATATTGATTAAAACAATGTTCTTAATCAATAAAAAATTTCTCATGTGAATCCAACTTAACATAATATTGAAATGTAAATTAAGTGAAATCTAAAACAATTTGAAGGAACCTAATGAAATTAATACCTGTTGTATAAAACAAGATTTATAGAATATTCTAAATCCCTCCTGATTAGAGAAATTCAAATATAAACAAATCTTGATTTAGCACCTTATACCTAGCAGACTGACCAATATGTCAGCAAAAGAAAGTATTAAGTGTTGGAGAAGATGTGGCAAAATTGAAACACTGCTGTTGGAATTGTGAATTAATTCAGCCATTCTGTAGGGCAATTTGGAATTATGCAGAAAGGATTTTAAAAGAATGTTTTTACTTTGATCCAGCCATACCATTTCTGGGTTTGTACCTCAAAGAGATAATAAGGAAAAATACTTGTAAAAAATACTTACATCTGTGTTCTTTCTGGTAGCAAAACAATTTGAAAATGAGGAGGTGTCCATTGATTGGGGAATGGCTGAACAAATTGTGTTATCTGATGGTGATGGAAAACTCTTGTGCTGAATGAAATGATGAACTGGAGGATTTCTATGTCAACTGGAAGAACATCCAGGAACTAATACAGAGTGAATGAGCAGAACTCGGAGGATATTCTACACAGAGACTGATACACTGTGGAACAATTGAATGAAATAGACTTTTCTACTAGTAACAATGCAATGATCCAGGAAAATCCAGAGTAATTTTTGAGAAAGAATGCTACCTACAACCAGAGAAAGAACTGTGGAAACCGAAATGCAGAAGGAAAACATATGATCAACCAAATGGTTTGATGGGGATATGATTGGGATTTTGATAAAAGATCACTCCATTGCAAATATAAATAACATGGAAATAGGTTTTGAACAATGATATATATCACCTAGTGGAATTGCTTGTCAGCTCTGGGAGAGGGGAGGTAAGAAAGGTGGGGAGAATATTGAATCATGTAACCATGAAAAAATATTCTAAATAAATAAAAAATATTCTAAATAAATAAAATAAAGATATAGAGAAGTTCATGGATGTAAAATAGACAACTTTGACTACATTAAATTAAAAAGGATTTGCACAAACAAAACCACTGCTATTAACATTAGAAGGGAAAAAACAAACTGGGAAAAATTTAGAGCAAGTGCCTCTGACATAGGTCTCATTTCTCAGATATACAGAGAACTGAGTCAAATGTATAAAAATTCAAAGTTTTCCCCAATTGACAAGTGGTCAAAGGATAAGAACAGGTAATTTTCAGATGAATATATAAAAACTATCTTTAAGCATATGAAAAATGCTTCAAAAAACTATTAATTGAAGACATGCAAATTAAAATTGAGTTTATGACCTCACACTTGTCAGAGTAGCTAATATGACAAAAAGGAAAAATGATAAAAATTGGAGGGCTTTTGGAAAATTGGGAGCTCCATTGTTGGTGGAGCTATGAAGTGATACAATTATTTTGGAGAGCAGTTTGGAACATGCCCAAAGGGCCATTAAACTGTACATCTTTTTGGACCCAGCAATATCACTACTAGGTCTGTATCCAAAAGAGAACAAAACTAGAGGAAAAGGATCTATCTGACCAAACATATTTTCTATTGGCAAAGAACTAAAGCTGAAGGGATGGACATTAAATGGGGAATGGTTGAACAAGTTGTGGTATATAATTATAATTGAATACTACTGTGCCATAATTAGGTGATCCCCTAGAACATGGAAAGGCTTATATGAAGTGAGTGAGAAGCACCAGGCAAATGCTGTACACAGTAATAACAATAAAGTACAATGATTTAATGTGAATGACAACTATTATCAGTAATGCAGGGATCCAGGACAACTCCAAGGAACTCACAATAAAGAATATATCCCCATAGAAGGAACTGACAGAGTCTAAATGCAGATGGAAACATTCCATTTTTCACTTTTTTTCGATCATGAATTTTTCCATATTGTAAGCAAAATGTATCTTGATTCACATGATGAACTTGGAAATAGGTATTGTATGTTAATACTTATATGACCTGTGTAATTTTACCTGTAGGAGGAGGGAATGAACATGGGAGGCAAAATTTCAAAAATAAAATTAAAATATTTCAACATGTAATGAGGAAAAATTAAAATTTAAAAATACATATTACATAAAATATATATAGAACCTCAAATCTTTCCTTTCATACATCCAGATGTTCATAAAGAGATTTTCTCAAAATGAAAGTTTCTGTTTTTGATGGCTTTCCCTAGTGAGACATAAGTATTTTCTAAACTTGAAATGTAAGATTGAGAAAGTTCAAAAAAAATTTACCTCTTTGTGGCTTAATAAGAACTTGTGACTGCTTATTTATAACTGGGACTTCTTCCTTTTCAATTTGTTTTAAAATAAACCATGTCCCAACTATCATCAAACTTTATTAACGAATCTCTACATGAACTAACAAGTCACTGACAATTACAACTACCTGCCATCTGCATCTTATTCACAATCATTTAAGTAACTTTATATGTGGGAAGCTTTTAAAACAATTTACATAAATCATCTTTCATTTGAGATTCATTCTGAAAAAAAGATTTGGTATAATTTGACTGCAAATTGAATATTCACTAAATAATCTTGAATTCTTATACATCTGTCTTTTGAATAAGTGGCTCTTTGTAGCATTTCTCAGTAGGTTGTATTTCTTTTTTTATTAGTTTGTTTTCTTCTATCACTAACACAATTTGCTTTATTATATTTAATTATGTGAATTCAGTGATTGGAAAGGGGAGTTAGTGGATAGATTCTCAGAAGCTTAAGATAGGACTTGAATGAGCTTGGGAAATGATAAATCTGCATAGTAGACTTTGGTCACATATATTAAAAGGAATAAATTCCAATCCAAGAAGAACAACAGGTCTATCACTTTTTTATCTTTATTTTTCCCTCAGTACTAAAGATACATATAGAATGGTAATGAGAAATTATATCTACTTTATTATGATGTAGGTGATTAAAAGAATTGTAATGTGTTTACAAAGGAAAATAAATAATAACAATTTTCAAAGATATAAAGAAATACATTATACTTAAAGTCAAAAATTATGCACCAGATGGTATAAGGTTTAAATTGTTAAAGAAAGGCCAACTAATGCAATAAATATTGGAGACTTCAACATTCCTCTATTGTAATTGGATAATATATCATAGAAAGGCATAAAAAAAGTAAATTAGCAACAATTGAAATGCATAGGGATATTCCGTCTTTGCCATTGTTATTAAAATACTGTTCCTTTATGTTCTTCACTCAGCAAATTATTTTTTGATATGTAATCAGTTAAAATTTCTTGCCCATTCAAAATCATGGCTGCTAAAATATACCAAATTCAGGTCATTCTTCTTCCTAGTTCAAGATGTTAAGTCCCAGATTCAACATTTCCCCCTACTCAACAAATTCTACACCTATAAAAGGGTTATAATCTTATATTTTTCCTTCACTTCCATAATTTCTCTTTTCTTCAATTTCCTTAATTTCCTATCCTCTACACTTCACTTAAGCCACAGATGAGGATGGTCATATATCAGATATCAGATATTTCCATTACCCACAATTCTTCAACTTTCCTAATTAGAAATTCTCATATTACTTTACCTAGTAATAACTAACTATCATTCCTCCTTTCTCTATGTTCCTACCATCTAACATGGTTTGGGGCTTGTCATTGAGACTTCCATTTCCTCTGATCCTCAGGAGTATCTATGGACATTTTACCAGTGCATAACTTACTCTTTGCCACCCTCCTTGAATATCAACCAGGGAATGGGGCTGTCTTTTGGGGTTGGAGCATCCAAGAGGCTGGAGAAAGCTGTAGAGAGCATGGGCAGTAAAGAGGGATGGTACCCCAGGACTAGCCTGGGATGAAGCCTTGAAGTGTACTCTGAACATGCTTTGACCATCATCACCACCAAAAGCAAGTGGGCATCTTTTTCTGTCAACCAGCAATGACTTCTGACCTTACTGGAATTTGGGTGTGAAAGAGAGCAGGTTTTTGCAGCCAGACACTGTTTGTTCTGAAGGGATCAAAAATGCACTTTACCAGGTTTATTGTTTTTGTTTTTACTGATGAGCTGATTTTATGGAATGCTGGTTTTAAATAAACGAATAGAAAATTGCAGAAAAATAGTTCACTATTTTTACTTGACACTATCCATTTATTTCTCTTGAAACTTTATACCTCTTTCCAATTGGTACTACTTTCTTACTGAATCTCAGAATTACTCCTACCAACTATCTGTTTCCTACCATCTTATTAATAAGTCATACTTTTTGACTAGAATATATTCATCTCAAAACTATTAATAGTTTGTACATTTTAAGTCCATATTTTCCAAGCTCAATTTGATTTTTCCTACTGTTTTTTACTTCTTTGTGAATGTATCTCCTATCTTACTTCCGGTAGAAACTAGATAAATGGAGATTTTGAACCTTTGACTTCATTCGCCAGTTCTTATTATTTCCCAAAATTCCCTATAATCCCTCCTGTGTCTCCACTTTGGCAAAATCAAGTTATTGGTATTTAGTTGTAACTCCTCCCACATTGTCTCTCTCTCTCACTCTCTTTTTTTATGCTTCATTATATAATTTTTTTAAATTTTTAAACATTATTTTATTTGGTGATTTACAAACATTATTCATTGGAAACAATGATCATTATCTTTTCCTCCCCCCGCTCTACTCCCACCACCTTTCCCATAGCTGGCACACAATTCCACTGGATTTCACATGTGTTCTTGGTTCGAACCCATTTCCATGTTGTTGGTATTTGCACTAGCTTGTTCATTTAGAGTCTTTCCTCAGTCATATCCTCTCAGCCCCTGTAGTCAAGCAGTTGCTATTCCTCGGTATTTTTACTCCCACAGTTTATCCTCTGCTTGTAGATAGTGTTTTTTAGATCCCTGCAGATTGTTCAGAGACATTGCATTGTCCCTAGTGGACGAGTCCATTACCTTCGATTGAACCACAGTGTATCAGTCTCTGTGTACAATGTTTTCCTGGTTCTGCTCCTTTCACTCTGCATCACTTCCTGGAGGTTGTTCCAGTCTCCATGGAATTCCTCCACTTTATTATTCCGTTGAGCACAATAGTATTCCATTACCAACATATACCACAATTTGTTCAGCCATTCTCCAATTGATGGGCATCCCCTCATTTTCCAATTTTTGGCCACCACAAAGAGAGCAGCTATAAATATTCTTGTACAACTCTTTTTCCTTATTATCTCTTTGGGGTACAGACCCAGCAGTGCTATGGCTGGATCAAAGGGCAGACAGTCTTTTATCACCCTTTGGGCACAGTTCCAAATTGCCCTCCAGAATGGTTGGATCAATTTACAACTCCACCAGCAATGAATTAGTGTCCCTACTTTGCCACATCCCCTCCAACATTCATTACTTTCCTCTGCTGTCATGTTAGCCAATCTGCTAGGTGTGAGGTGATACCTCAGAGTTGTTTTGATTTGCATCTCTCTGATGATAAGAGATTGAGAACACTTTTTCATGTGCTTATTAATAGTTTTGATTTCTTTGGCTGAGAACTGCTTGTTCATGTCCCTTGCCCATTTATCAATTGGAGAATGGCTTGATTTTTTGTACAATTGATTTAGCTCTTTGTAAATTTGAGTAATTAAACCTTTGTCAGAGGTTTTTATGAAGATTGCTTCCCAATTTGTTGCTTTCCTTCTGATTTTCTCTCTCTCTCTCTTTTTTTTTAACATGACCAACTGAACTGAGTTCAGGTGCTTTCTTTTACTTTAGTTATTATTGATAAAACTTTTCAAATATAATACTTAGTTATCAATTAGTAATTTTAATCTTTACACTTTTGGCTTACCATGAACTGATTATGAATTCTCAAAATTTTTTGAGCTGATAGCTTTACAGTAAAGATAGTAAGTTTGCTGGTCACCACTCACCATGAGGGTCTGGTGGTAGGGTGTGCCTGTGCTCCTGCCCCACCCTGCCACCTGCTGATACCTGTTGTTTCTCCTTTCCATCTGCTTGAGCCAGCATTCCTCACCTCTCTCCAGTCAGCTAGGAGCCTCCTTTTGCCAAGGTCAGACCTGCCAAAAGAGCCTGCCAATCCCAGTCATTATTTTCCATAGAGGGAAATGTATATAAAATCTTTCCACCCCAATACCTTTCCACCTTCCACATGAGTTTATCTAGTCTTCCATAGTCATTTTTCAATGTGAAGAAAAGAAACCACACCATTTCTAATTTTCAAGCATTTTTAAGTCAACCCTGGACCCCTAGTTAAGAAGTTTGTTATTCAAAGATTTTCACAGAGAGGGCAGGGAGTCCAAATCAGTGAATTTAAAGTCAGTTTTGGGAAATAAATCTCTTTTATTCTTCTCTCTCTTGATCTGTTGCCCTTAGGGAAGAGAGCAGGAAAATGGCTCTTAAAAACCCTTTAGTAAAAATCCCTTAAAATGTCTCTTTACCTTCAGTCAGGGCCTCCTTTTGTTTAACTTTTATTTAAGGAGTAAACTTGTTACAAAGCATGGCTCATTCTATGAAAGAGCAGTGCATTACCTATCTCAAGCAGCTCTAAGTTTTGGAGTGTCTTTTCTCACTTCTGTTACTGGGAACTAGGATCCTTGCATTTAGCTTGAATAATCTTGAGATTTAGAGGGGAAATTCGTCTTCCTACACATTTTTGGCATTTAAGCTTGTCCAACCTCTACAACACCTCCAATTTGAGATCCCTCCATACTATATTTAGTGAAGCATTCTCTCTCACCATTATCAACTTCAGAACTCTGACAAAAGAAATGCAAATGATGATAAATACTGGGGTATGGGAAGGAAAATTTAAAAGAGATATGGAAGTTTATTGGTAACTATTTCAAGTTTATTATTCTCCTATAATAGTGAACAAGTCTATTGGGCTTGGTGAAAAGGATTTTGACTGCAGTGCCTGCCTGCACCTTCTCTTTTGTTTATATTATTGTACTTACTGATTGCTTTAAAGCAGGGGTCCCCAAGCTATGGTCCATGGGCCACATGCATGCCTCTGAGGCCATGTATCTGGCCCCCACTACACTTCTGGAAAGGGCACCTCTTTCATTGGTGGTCAGTGAGAGGAGCACTGTATATGGCAGCACCACAAAGTGTGGTATTGCTCATGTACAGTACTACTTCTGGTGACATAATCCTTTGTGTGGTGCCTTAGAGGCATCACACAAAAGATTATGTGGCTGCATAGTGGAAGACATCAGCATGGCGAGCTGCAATTTGGGGCACGGGATTCCACACTTTGTATACTGCTACCTGGTTAGGGTTAGTCTTAGGTTTTTATAATCCAGCCCTTCAACAGTCTGAGGGACAGTGAACTGGCCCCTTGTGTAAAAAATTTGGAGACCCCTGCTTTAAAGTTTAATTTTTTAAAGTTTATCTGTATTAATCTAATCAATATGATTCTATTATACTGAATCATTTTAAGCTAGTATGTTTTGCCTATATTGATCTTTAATTCATGCCTATATCTCTACTGAAGAACAAAATAGTATATAAGCCCATGAACATCTTGCCCAAACCTATATTCATCAAAGATCACATGTTGCCTTAAAAAGCCTTTTTGGTTTTTTGTTTGTTTGTTTTTGTTTGTTTGTTTTCTGTTTTTGCTTTTGTTAATTGTCACATAGATGATGATGGATGGATTTCAACAAAATTGGTTAAATTATATGCAACCTTTGGAGAATTTAATGAGCTAAGAATTTAAATGGTAGTGCTAAGGGGTCTTCAGAAATAATTTTTATTAAATAGTGGTTACTGAATGGATGAATTTTTAAATAGGTGTATTATAAAGAATGTTGTATTAAAGGTAGGGAAACAAAGAAATGCTCCTATCAAGGTGTTTCTATGATGCAGGAAGCCAAAAAGAGCTCCTGCAAAACTCTTCACTTCAATTTACTTCCACCAGAACAATCTAGTTTCTTAGTAATGTTCTAGACCCAAATAAGTTTTACTTTGTTTAAAAATATCTTTGAAGGGTTGAAATATTTGCTACATCTGTAAAAATTGTAGCAAATATCCATCAGTTCATAGGTTTTTATCTCATACAACAACTTATATAACATATGATAATGAGTGTTTTTGCTATTGTAATTAACTGGGCTATTGTGATTTTGGGGGTCTTTGGTACTTCTTTGAATATACATTATCTACTATATTACTGTTTTATTCTGAAAATCATAATGTACCCACACTTTGATTCATGGCCAAGTTAAAAAGGAAATGAATCTCATTTTTTGTGAGGAACTATTGTATTCTACTTCTCCTTGGCTGACACATTGTATCACTGATGATAAGTTTTATATATACATATATACATATATATATATATATATATTATTTTTAAAACTTTTTTGTTATTGTTTTTCTTTTCATGAGCAGTATAGAATCTGAGTTTTATTTTTTCTTTCCTTTTTGTATTTGAAGCCCATGTAAACAGTATTGAGAAGATTTTCCTTCAACTTTTTTAATGTTGTAGTAATATAAATTGAAAATACATTTGCCCCAATATCAATTCATACCCAAAAAGCTTTAGACTATAAAAATTATGCCATTGATTGTTTAAAAATTATGGGACTTTTCTTCATGGTTCTGTCTGATTCCAGAAGAAGAGGATACACAAAAGAGCCACTGTACAGTGCTAAAGAAGCATAGAGCACCTACATAGTGCCTATGGAGCACAAGGCCCAAAACACCAGATCCCAGTAGGATTGATGTAATTTTGAGCCAAGAACAGAAGACTTGAACTTGTTTGGGGTTTGAGGTTGCAACTGTTTTGACATCTGTCAGAGGCTGGACTTCCTCTGAACCACATACCTCCTTTTTGCTGACATCCTGTCTCCCATTTGCTGCTAAAATCTAGTTCCTTTTCTGTCTTTCATGGTATGGCAAACTTTCTGTAGTCCTGGCTACTGATTGTATAGTGCAAAATTTCTTAAATCATTTTAATTGGACTCTGATTCAAGGACATCTTATAGACTTGTTTTTCCTTTAATTAGATTTCTTTAGACATAAGGCTTTTATATTTTGTATTGTATCCACAAGTTATTTTTCTCTTTTTTATTTTGATTTTTTCATGTTTTTTATTTTCATTTGCCAATTGATTCATATACCTCATAATTCAGTCATGCATTCCTGAGTGATCCCTGTGTTTGTTATTATTCACCTCAGGTGGGGGCAAGTTATTATTGTGAACTTTGATTTAAATTTGAGTAATTTTAGAATAAGAAACTTTCTACCTCCCAGAATCCAGAATGTGCCATGAAGATAGATGCCTGCAGAGACCACATGCTACACCAGAAGATTCAAAGTGAACTTTTGGATTTGAATTGAACGATGGGGGGTTGAAATGCCTTTCTTTTGAATGCACACTCTTATGCCAAAGGGACTGTCCCACAAATTGACTTTTTGTCAATCTAGTAATCATTGGTTTTGTTCCTTTTTTCCCTTTTATCCAGAAGCATCATATCCAGTAATTATTGGAACAACATTCAAAACTATTTACTTGATTATGGGGATGAGTCAGAAATATTGCATATCATAGGTATTTAATAATTCTTTGTTCAAGTGAATAGAATTGGATATCCTTTGACAAATGACCAATCAAATATTTAACTAGATTATAAATTCCCAGAGGGTTAAACTAGAAGTAATTGTTAGAGATGGGAGAAAAATAAATTTAGATCAAAGAAAAGAAAAAATAATTAAATAATTATTGCTCTACAAAAGTGGGAAGGATAGTCCTAGTAAATGATGGATTTTACATTATCAGAAGACTTTAAGCAAAAGCTGGGTGAGCATTGATTTAAAAGGTATTTTTTATCAAGTTAGTGTTGAACTGAATTAATAGTCCAATTAATTAATCAATGAATTAAAATAATATTCAGTGCTTGCTATATGCAGAACACTGTAATAACCAAATGAAAAAGTCACAGTAGTATTCTTTTACGGGATTATATTTTAATTGAGAGAGTTAACACATATATTAGGTTTTAGATACATTCTATGCTTCCTCACTCATAGAATTCAATTTGCTCATGAATTTCTCCAACAGTTGGTCTCTCATTTGCTTCTAGTTATTTGTTACTTCAAATGTTGCTGCAATAAATACTTTGATGTTTAAGACATTTCTTTTTATCTTTGTCTTCATTGGAATATATGCCAAGCAATGTGATCTTCAGTTCAAGAGTCTGTTTTTCTCCATATAAATTGACTTTTTAATTCAGATCTACCATCATACTATCAGTGTGCTTTTATTCTAAATTCTCTTCTAACATTGACTTCACTTTTTTTTGTCACCATTTCCAAGTTGCTGGATGTGAAGTCAAACTTCAGAGTTCTTTGAATTTATATTTCTCTTAATCATTTGAAGCAATTATTACATTTAGTCATTAATTGATGTCTCTCTTTGAATGAAAGATAGAAAAGGCTACTATTTTTTCTGAAGACAATGAAGAGCCTAATTAAAATTTTGAATAAGTTAATGAGATGTTTTCATCAAGGGTTAAATTATGTTATTATTTGTGTTTTCTTGGTATTCTCAGCATCTTGTAAAATATTATGCACATAGAAATGCTCTTAAAACACCTGATCATTTTAGATATGAAGTGATCAGGAAGAGATCTGATAGAAGAATTAGGTATTTTTAAAACATCAAAGAAGGAAAGTAGAGTCACTACTCTTCTACTCCTTCAACTAGCATATTTCATATATATATATATATATATTTATCAAATGTCAAGAGGTTTCTTCATATGAACAAGTGTTCCTTCAAAGTCAAGTTGAAGAAAACTTTCTGTCCTTTATCATTTAATTTGATTTTTCCTCCCCTCTCCATACTTATTTTATTATTTTTTGTTTAATTCTAATAAAAATGAACCTTAATGGTTCCTCTGGGCTATAGATGAAAGCATTAAAGATTTTACACCAATCACAGAACCTCATTCAGTCATACTTTTATTATTTAAAAATGGGTATTTTAATATATGAAATATCACTCAGGTGGTGAAAAGCCATAAGATCACATAATATGAGAATCAGGTAAAAAATAGTCATGTGAAGTCTTGAGAAAAGAAAACTGCAAGACTGTGAGGTAGCTATTTTCAAGAGTTTAAAGCATTGTTATGGGGAAATAGGAGATTTTAATTGCTTTTTCTCTTTTTTTTATTCCTTTTTTTAAACAAGAGAGCAAAGCAGTGAATAATGGTTAGAAAATATGGTCTTCATTTTATGAAAAGGCATGGAAAGGAGAGGGAGACAAGAAAGAAGGAAGAGAGAAGAAGAAAGGACAGGAGAGTAATTCTTTTGGATACTATCTGACTCACCAATTATCTTCTATTTTTTTCACATCTTGAAAATAAAACTTTAAAAATGTCAACATACTGGTAAACTCTGGGAAAGAATCTATGCATTATTTCCAGAATCAGATGTCTCTCTGGTACTATTGTATGTGAAACTGCTTTAACAGCCAATAGTTTACAGTTACTTGTTCATGTGTCTTTAAAATGTCAGCTTCTTGAGATCAGATTATTATTTTTTTCCTTTATGTCTCTAATATTTCACATTAAAATAAATCATATAACTATAACTAGAATGGACTTGAAATGCCATTTAGTTCTATTTCCTCATCTTAAGGGATTTGAAAATATAGAGGCACTAAGCATCAGAAGTAGGAGTTCAACTTTTCAGACTGTTTTTTCTTTTCATTGTACCCCAAGTCACAAGTAATAAGAGATGAGCAAATGCTAGTTGATCACTTGATCAGATCATAATGTTCATTAAACATGCATAAGATGCCAAAGAACATGCGAAACAATGGAAATACAAAGAAGGCCAACAAGTAACTACACTCAAGGAGTTCACATTCTAATAATGGAAGAGGGTAGGTATACAAATGAATAGACAAATACAAGACAGATAGAGTACTTGGGAAGGAGGATCTTCATATTTTTATTTGTACCTTTCCCAACAATTGCTCAGTAAACTATGAATGGTTATTGGTTATCTGTTTATGTGCGTTAGGTCTAATTATCTTCATCCTCTTTTCTTTGTTTCCATCTAACCTGCACTCTTTTCTATCTTTTTGTGATTATTATAGCCTCTCACCAAGGTTTCAGGGTCATTATGATTTTTTATGCCTGTCTGTTCCCAATATCCACCCCAAGAAAGTCTAAAATATATTATGTGCTTAATGTTTATTTTTCACTCTCAGCCCAGAAACTTACCTCAAAATCTACTCCAAATCTCAACATACCCAACCTTTGATGGAGTTCTCTTATATTATAGAAGTTATTTTGTGAAATATAATCTCCTTCAAAGAGCTTAGGATTTATTTTCAGGAGAGAGCGTTGAGTCTTATTTCTATCACTCATTATCTCTATGTCATTAGACAAGTCATTAAAAATGGGACTACTTATCTTTATACTTTCTACCTTGCCAATGCATTACTCATATATTCAAGTGGATCAATTTTCCTTTCATTTAGGATATAAACCATTAAACAAATCAGTTTTCCAAGGATTAAACTGCAATGTGTTGAAAACACTTCACAAATGTATACTAGAAATGTGAGCTCACATTTTTGAATAATAAAATCTGAGAATGACTAAGATTCCTCTCTGGAGATAACATTTGTAAATAAATAATGGGGAGGACAGTGTGTACGTATGAAGGGCTATGACAGATAGAGATACTTGGAGTCAGTAATGAACAGGCCTAAGGGAAAAAGAAAATAATATAATATTATGAAGAGATAAAGCAATTTTGATGATCAGGGATAAGGTAGAAGAACACCCATGAATGATGGCTAGATCAAGAATTTGATTTCTTTTCAAATTACAGCTAATATGGAATTGAGGATTAGAACATGGAATTAAGTGGACTGATGGAAGTTAGGGCATGTTATGTTCAGTAGTTTTAGGAATATAAAAATCTGTGTGAGCCATATGGGGTTTTCTTGACAAAGGTATCATAATGATTCACGATTTTCTTCTCCACATCCTTTTACAGATGAAGAAACTGAATCAAAGAAGAAGAATTAATTCATCAGGGTCACAGGTCTATTAAGGGTCTGAGGCCATAACTTAATTCTAGGTCCTTCTGAAATCCAGGCCTAGTGCTCTATGTACTGTACTACCTAGAGTATAAGGGAATATAAATTCCTTCATTTAGTCATGAAATCCATTCATCTGAGAGCTGCTTGGTACAATGGCTAATACACTGATACTGGAATCAGGGAGACTAATCTTTATGAGTTTAAATTTAGCCTCAGGAAGAATTAAACATGATTTACTGGTTTTATTTTCTTTTTTATTTGCATGCCAAATTAACTGACCTGATTTTCCTCTATGCTATTAAGAGATATAAAATTTCCCCTAAATATTGCTTTCATAGGATCTCATGAATTTTTGAGTTTTGTCTTCTGTTTATCTTTCTCTTTAATGAAATTATTTATTATTTTTATAATTTATTCTTTGACCTATCCCTTTTTTAAAATTAGATTACTTTATAATTAATTTTAATGTCTTTCCATTAAGCATTATTGATAATTATTTTTATTTCATTAAAATCTGAAAATGATACATTTATTATTTCTACTTTTTTGAATTTGGTTGTGAAGTTTTTATGACCTAATACATGAACAATTGTTGTGTAGGTGCCATGTACTGCTGAGAAGTTATATGCTTTTCTATTCTCATTTAGTTTTCTCCAGTGAACTCTTAAATATAATGTTTCTAAACTTTCATACTTTTCCTTCACTTCTTTCTTGTTTATTTCTTTTTGGTTTTATTTATGTAGCTCTAAAAGGGTAAAGTTGAGGTTCCCCACTAGTATAGTTTCACTATTTTCTCCTGAACCTCATTTAAGTTCTCCTTTAAAAATCTGGAGTCTAGACCATTTGGTGCATAAATTTTTAATATTGATATTATTTTGCTGCCTAAGGTATCTTTTATCAAGATAAAATTTCTTTTTAACTTAGATATATTTTTGCTTAAACTTTGGCTAAGATCATGTTGCTACTCTTGCTTCTTTTTTTTTTTTACTTCACCTGAAGCAAAACAAATTCTACTCCAGCCCCTTAGCTTACTCTCTGTGTATCTGCCTGCCTCAGATATGTCTCTTGTAAATATTTTAGGATTCTGTTTTTTTTATCTACTCTGCTATCTGCTGCTGTTGTATGGGTGAGTTCATTTTTTTCACATTCATGGTCATGAGTACCAACTGTGTTTTTTCCCTCCATCTTATTTTCCCCTTTTGATCGGGCTCTTTCTCTTTTTACTCTGCCCCTCATCATAAATGTTTTGCTTTTAATCATCACTCTCTAATTCCCATTTCCTTCTATTAACTCACCTTGTCTTATTCCCCTCCTTCTTTTGTATACAGTAAGATAGATTCTATGCCCAAATCAGTGTGGTTTTTATCTCCTCTCTGAGTCAATTCTGATGGGAATAAGATTTAAGCATTGCTCATGATCACTTGCATTCTCCCCTCTAATGTAATAGTATTTTCCCTTCTGGTTAGGCAAAACAATTTGCCCTTTTCTACTTATTCTCTCCCCATAAATTTTTCCTTTATTGTTTACCTTTATATGATCCTCTTGAGTTTTGGATTTAAACATAACCTTTCCTCTTTAAGTCTGATCTTTTCATGAGGAATGCTTGTAAATCTATTTCATTAAAATACCATTTCCCCCCTTAAAACAATATACTTAGTTTTCCTGGGGAGATGATTTTGGGTTCTAAACCTAGTTCATTTGCCTTCTGGAATATTAAATTCCATTCTTTGTGATCCTTTAATGTGGAAACTTCTAAGTCCTGTCTAATACTGACCATGGCTCCAAGACCTTTGATTTATTTCTTTAAGGTTGCTTGAAATATTTTTTTCCTTGATCTGGGAGTTCTTGCACTTGACTATAATATTCCTGTTGTTGTCATTTGTGGATTTATTTTAGGAAGTGATTTGTGAATATTATTTGATCGGCAATTTTCTTTGATAGTTTCTTATAATATGATGTCTAGGCTTTTTAATTTTTTTCATTCTTTTGATTATGCTTATTGTTTGTTGATATCTCATGAAGTCATTAGTTTTGCTTTCTTCAGTAAGCTTTAAAACTATTTTTCCTTTTAGTACAATCTACTTTCTAAAAGTCTCATTTCACTAGAATGTTATGCCTCATTTTCAATTTGGCCAGTTCTACTTTGAATTGCTTTCCTTCCTCTTCTCTATTTTTCCTCTGACTCCTTTATTTCATTTTTGAAAAAAAATTAAAACTCTTCTAGTTTGAGAGCAATTTAAATTTTTCTTTAAAGTTTTGCATATAGCTGCTTTGATTTCATGCTTCCCTTCTGAGTCTGTGACTTGCTTTTCTTCCTCTCCATAAAAATTTTCTATTCTTAAGTTTTTGTGTTTATTTTATACTTTTCATTTTCCTAGCCTTTCTGTCACCTTTTATTTTTATATTAAAGATGAGCTCTGTCCTCAGGATATAGGGATTATTCTCTTAAACTTCAGCTTTTCCATTGCTGCTAGCCTTAGCTCAAGGTGTGTCTTTTTGTAATTAAGGTAGTACCATGGCATATAATAGCAGTGATGGTCAATGTTTTGAGCTCAATGTGCCAAAATTCACCAAAAAAACCAAGCATAACTCAGGTGGTGTGTCACTTTGAGCAAAAAGCATAGTTTCATAATAGTTATAGTTTAAATAACAAAAATGTATAATTATACCATCTAACTGTATTTAATAAGCCAAAAACCAATTATTTAACTTACCTGCTTAGTGACTTCTTTGTTCATCTGTCAGTCAGTTTCTTTTGTTGGTATTGATATTATTTAACTTGTGTGTGGTGCCATGAACTAAGATAAGTGAGGGGGAGGGGGAATTTTTTAACTAACCTGCCTATTAGTGACTTTTTTGTTGCAGAATTTCATTGGCTAAATCTTCAATTGAAGGTTGGTATTTTTGCACATTTCAAGCCCAAGCAAGTGCTACTAGAAATCATCTGTCAATCTGTTTCTTTTGTTGGATTTGATATCATTTAATGCTGAAAATAAGGTCTCAAAAAAATACGTAGAGGGAAAAATTGTGAGTAAAGCCATTGCTATATTTTTCAGGGTGCTAAAAGTGTCTGGTAATCAGTTCCTGGCACTTCTCTGATACATATGGGCCAAAGCCCCACCCAGTCTTCTGCTGGCCACCCCACCCCACCCCACCCCTCCCCAGCCTGCTTGTCTAGGGGTGCCAAAAGAGCTGCCACCCACCAGCCTCCCTGCCCTTGTGTGCTGCTCCTCCCTGCCCCCATAGGAGCCCCACAAGCCCCAGCTTCCTGGTAAATGCCACCCACTGTTCTCCCCCTGCCCCTGTGGTCAGTGTGTGGAGCAACCCCCCCCCACCAACCTGGGCCAGATTGGGGCATGGCCATGGCCAAGGCTGTGGGTATGTGTCTACCTGGGTGGTTCCTAGGCCCCAAAGCTCACTGAGTCTGCATGAGGCCACATGTCATTAAAAATGGCTTTGCATGTCAGTGCTGACACACATGTCATAGGTTTGCCATCATGTGCCTATAGACTAAGAGCTCTGAAAGCCGCTTCCCACTGCTGACTCAATCTCCCACGGTGAAAGTGAATAGCTTGCAGGGCTCAGGGCACTGTGATTTACCTTGTGTTAGGGCTCTATCATGAGGCTTCATGCAGTGATTTGGGGCCTCTCTCTTGGCTTACATAAATTTGAGCACTGACTCGTGTTGGGGTTCAAGTCCTCTTTGCATTCTTGAACAAGGGTTCTGGTTGTCCTTTTGGGCTTATACTAATCACCTGTACTGCTCATCACCCTGGGCTAAATCACAGGGCCTCTTTTGGCTTAGGCAGTGTCTTAAGACTTCACAATTGGTTTGGGCCCAGGTTCATAATCTGGACCTGTCATATGGAGTGGGGGGAGCTTGCTGTTAGCTTGTACCAGTATTCATTCCATTTCATTCAATTTATATTCATTCTCTGTGGGCTGCTTTTCCCTCTCGCTTCAGTGAACCAGACTCTCTCTGCCTACTTTCCAAGTTGTTTCTTTGCCTCAAAGTTGTTTCACTCCATCCTCTTATTGTTTCTGTCACTCAAATATTCCTTTTGAAATGTTATTTTAAGGCTGGTTGCAGAAGATTTTTAGGGATGTTTGATCTTTCCTTGCCTCTATTGTCATCTTGCTCCACCTCAAATTTGTATCTTTTTTCACTTCACATTGTGTTAATTTAGGTTAAAAAGAACAAAAAATGTAAAAGCACCTGTTTTAAAGTGTTTCATTCCAAATTTGGCAGATGATATATAGATTTCAGTGTTATTTCTTGAGTTATTGGGTTTTGGGGGGTCTAGAGCTATGATTTCCTCAATGAAGAGATTTTCATGCTTAAGAAACTTACTGTATAATTGAGTAAATGTTTTATAACATGGTCTTAAAGAATTAATAGGGGCACTGAGAGATTAAACAATTTGCTCTCTGTTGCCTAATTATATATATATATATATATATATATATATATATATATATATATATATATATATATATATATATATATATATATATATATATATATATATATATATATATATATATATATATATATATATTTGAGGGACCAAGCTTGATGTTAATTTAACTTTAAAGGTGAATTGGTTTTTACTATGTCATGCTGTTTCTCAAAATTCATATGTAAAAGAAGAAATTAAATTAATTCAAAATGATTTAGGACAGAACACATTGAATAGTTGCCCTTGATCTATCACCTAGGAGGTTATTTCCTTGTTTAAAAGATTTTTGCCTTTGCTGAAGTCACATTCTAATATTAAGTAAACTTAAATTTATTGTACTTTGAAAAAACTTTCTACAAATTATGATCACCTGCTATAGCCTTTAAGAACTGGAGTGTTGCTCTTTTCCATAATTAGTCCTTAAAATGGTTCTTTTGTGTGTATGCTAACATTTTTCTTATTTTATAAATAAGGAAACTGATAAGCATGTGACATGCTTCTGGTTATATTTTCACATGGTTTAGAACCAATATTTGAACTTCTTTCCCATGATAATTTCTCTTTCTATCATATCATTTTTCTCCTTAAGTGTATTCCATCTTTTTTTTCAAAAATTACCCTAAATTTACATTGTTTTGAGAACCTAGTACCATCATTATAGATGTCATTCAATTGACCTCAGAAGTATACTTTAGGACACTAAGTTGCACTCTTGCATTGTTGGTAGCCTTTGCATGTTACCCAATGCCTTTGTGCTGATTTTGAGCCCTACTTATCCAAATCCTTTTTCACTTTTCCTTCTATCTTTGCTTCTTATTTCATTATTTCCATATTTCTGCTTTTCCCTACTTACCATTATATTTTATGATGTATGGATTAAGCTAGTCTGTCTCCTAAATTGATTTTGTGCCAATGCTATGCTTAAAATTCACACTGACACACATGATAGTGGGTGTAGGGTAGATTTTTCCTATTTTAAAAAATTAAATAACAAAAATTATTAATTATGTGTTTAAATAGGGATACAAGTTTTATAAAGTATAAGAATTTAAATTTAGGCTTTATTCTAAATATGAGAATTCTAAATTAATATTGTGGTCATTGATTTTAACATATTACAACTTAAGTCAAAATGACTTTTAGCAGCTTTATTTACAAAGAGGTGGAAAGAGTGAAAGTGGAAAAATGTAGATAAAGAATGTAAAGATTAAATTAATTCTCCCCAGATTGTGAAAATGAAATTAACTCTCCACTGATTGTGAAGATTAAATTAACTCCCCTGCCCATTTTTAGATTTAATTACCAAAAGTATAAACATCCCACTTAATCATTGAGTAGGGAAGGTCTGTGACCCACATGTGTGATAGTGGGTGATGAATCAGAATCAAACTGACAGCCCCCTGAGCAGTCCTAAGCAAAACTTCAAAAGTAATTGGTAGATGTAAAAGTTGAGGAAGGCACAGGAATTGACACAAAAAAAGTGTCATTAAAAGGGAGTTATACAACTTCCTGGGAGGACTTCGTCTTCTTCTGGACTTTTGAGTTGGAGTTGGAGGCTGATGAGGAATCTGCTGACTGGACCTGAGATGCTATACCTGGTGAGATTGTTCTTAAATTTCTCCCTTGGGACTGACACATGGCGAGTGAAAGAGCTGACTCCTTTCCTGGATTTCTGAAGAGACTAGCCTCAGGAGAGACCCATTGTCCCTGCATGCCCAGATATTCAGCTGAAAGCCGAAGCCTCTCTGGCTAACTCCTGCCTGGGTTGAGCCAGGGGTCAGACAAAATACTTAGTGCCTAGACTAAATATCTTAGTCTATCTTCTCTCTCTGATTTTCTTACTTCACTCTTTATATATTTTGTAAATAAAATGTAAATAAATCTCTTAGAAATTAATTCAATTTCCTGGTATCCCTACTCTTAAACTATCCAGTCCAGCCTTTATATAAAAACCCCTTTTTTCATCTCTGACAAGAGACAGCAAGTACTGCCTAGCTACCAATACCCTGAGTTTAATCCTAATGTCTCCAGACCACAAATGCAAATCTGAAAGCAAACCTCACCAGAATTCAAAGTCCTAATTAGGAAGTCAAAATCCAAGGAGCCAAGAGACACTGAAGAATATACTGAGAACCTTCAGGGCACGTGAGGCTAAGACTGCCAAGAATATCACCAGAACTAATGTTGAAGGGAGTGTCCCACCAAAGCACCAATGAACAGAGAGGGTATCCTCATCAAAGAACCAAGGAAGGAATGATTCCACTCACCACCTCAGGATACAAAGAGTCTCTTCCTCCAGTCTGACTCACCAATGCAGAATCCCCAAAAATGAACTCCAGAGGAGGAGAAATTCAAAGGAGAAGTCCCTTGGACAAGAAGTTCAGAACTTTTTATAGTCCTTTTTCCATGTTACTTCCTGTTCCTTCCCCACTTTATGGGAAACAACGCAGTCTTTCAATTTGTTTAACACTGCTTAACATTGTTTTACACTGATGGTGTAAAAATGGAGAGTTGAATCCAGGACTTCAAACCCCAGAATCCTTGCTCCACTTCCCCAGAATGCTTTCGAGATGGGGTATTTAACCTGATTGGAAAGGCTTCTGGGCCTCTCTTTTCTTTCCTGTTTCCTCTTGCAAGCAGATGGGTCTTTCATGATGTAGGTGAGGTTGTCTAGGCCTCTCTCTGGTCTAGACATGTGCCTTTCTTACTTGTATATTCTTAAGTTCTTAATCTTAAATAAACCTCTAAAAATATAATACTCTTTGCAGAGAGAAACTAATTTCTACCCTGCCTCAATTTCCCCAAATTTTAATCTTTACAGTGGGACTATGACCTCTAGAGTTGTCACCCACTCTAACAAGTGACTTGTGAACTCTCATACTTACTGCCTGTTGAGGTACTACCTAGGGGTACTTAAGTCTTTGATTGATTAACTTAAAAGTTGCTGATTCATAGACAGAAAGAATTTCATTCACTCTTCACACAAAGTAAATTTAACAGAAAGAACTCATGGGGAAGATTCATGAAATAATATTTATTTATAGTGCTCTATTTGGAGTCAACAGACCAGAGTTTAAATTTTGTCTCCACTGGTTATTATCTTTGTCACCTTGGACAAGTCACTTTCCCTATCTGGACCTCAATTTTCTCAAATTTAAAATGGGAGGATGATGAACTGGATGATTTCTAAACTTTCTTCTAGTTCTAAATCAATAATCATTCTGATTTTATATTTGAGAAAACTGAGGGAAAGTGGCTAAGTCAGCAGCTCATCATAAAACTATTAAGTGGAGAATCTAGGATTCCAACCCAGGCCTACTGATTCCTAGTCCTGTTCTGAATAAACTATGAAATATGACTTTCTTGAACTTGGTCCTTTGCTTGCTTAAACTTTCATCAACCAAGTATCTCCTTCTCAATTGAACTCCTGCCTAGCCTCTTTATTACTTCTTCCAAAAGGCTTCCAATTTTTGTTCTCTACTACCAGTAATATTGCCCTACTCCATGACTACCCATTATAGACAGATTCAGGATGTACAGAGAGAGACAGCATAAGTCTATGGTTTAGGCATTGCATTTTAACTAATATTAAAAACAATTTGTTTTTTTGACATTAAAAATGATAATCTTAGAAGGGTAATATGAGTACACAGAGAGGCAGATTGATTTTTTTATTTTACCTGTGTCTATAATCTAAAGTTGACTGTTAATTTGGAGCCAAGGCTTCCTAAGAATCTAATTCTGTGGGTGTTCACATACATAAATAACACTGAAACATTCTGCCTCTATTTATGATTAGTTGTAAAGAGTTGAGTACCATAGGCCTGACTTCCAGCTCTCTATCTGAGTATTATAGCAGTGAAAACATGGAAGGGTTAACAGGAATCATAATAATTAAGCTTGTAGCTAATACTGGACCACAAGGTATGTTGAATGCTCCAGAGAAAGGAATTAAGCTTGCAGTGAAGAATAGTATTGACGCATTAAAGATATGAAGCCTGAGTCTATAAAATCAAATGCAATGAAAATAAATGTGAAGTGCTCAGATTTCATGTAATAAACCCAAAATCCCAAAGGGAAATTAAATTCAGGACAGAAGTACATGGGCTAAAAATGTAGTTACGTAATTTTGATTAGATTGCAATTCTTTAGGGAAGTTCAGTAACTAAGAACAGGAAATCATAGGTTATAGAAATAATGCTGTTTCTAATGTCCTGTACTTTAACAATCATTTTTATTCTTTTAATTGCCTATTTCATGGACAAGGTGTCTGTTTCATACAGACTTTGTTATTATTTTGTTGTCTATTCAACTCCATACAGTCTGATGTGCAATGTCACGTGACCAATGAAAATTCAACAAATATTGTTATCATTCATTGGTTTTTAACTTTTTTATGATGTAGATGTCTTTCATAATATTATTAAGACATACAAGTCTCTTTCCAGAATAATAAAACAATTGTATTCAAAAAGTTATAATTTTATTTCATGAATGTGTTTATAAATACATATGTATATGTACAAAAGTGTGCATATTATATATTGTGAACTTTAGATTACTCCACCCTACTTAGTCTAACAAAAACAGGAATGTCTACACCCATACTTAACGATTAAGTATTTAGGAAGATGGCCTATGACAGACATGTGCTAGCAAATGACAAATCAGAAACAACTGACAGACTTCTGGGCTGTCCTAATTTAAGCTTAAGCTACCTGAGATGCAGGAAAGTGATGTAAAGACCATCTATATATTTCACGTCTCTTCCTCTCTCTGGGCTCTTTGGAGGTGGAGAGCTGGCTGGCAGTAACTTGCTGAGCATTTCGGCATCTTGGTTGGTGACTGCTATTGTCCAGGTTTAGCAGTGAGTTTTCCTTGATACCATACTAGAGGAAGCTGAGTAGCCTAGTTCAGGTGAGGCATCTTTATTAAGTCCTTTAGGAGTTTAGGCTGATTCCTCTCCTTTACCTTCCAAACACTAACCTCTTAGAAAGTTACTAATCTTCTACAGAGACCTCATGGCAGAGGATTTTGAACTCCCCCTGGCACAGGCCAGGCATGAGAAATGCTACAACTTTTTCCTCTCCCTTCTCCTTAATTCCTTCCCTCTATATTAATTAAACCACCATAAATTTGCAAACTGACTTGGGTATTTTATTTGGGATATACCCTGGTAAAAAAAACATTAATTTAAATTAGGTCACAACCCTAAAATTATCCTTAGAGTCTGGCTAATCCATGAAGGGGGTGACCAGAACCCTCAAATTTCTATGAAATCTCTTTCCTTTCTCTCTTTATTAATTCTTCAAATCAGCTTTTTTTATTTTAAACCCTTACCTTCCATCTTAGAGTCAATACTTGACTCCAAGGCAGAAGAGTGGTAAGGGCTAGGCAATGGGGGTTAAGTGACTTGCCCAGGGTCACACAGCTGGGAAGTGGCTGAATCCAGATTTGAACCTAGGACCTCCCGTCTCTAGGACTGGTTCTCAATCCACTGTGCTACCCAGCTGCCCCCTTCAAATCAGCTTTTTAAAGCACTTTGAAACACAGCTGTGAGATCAGGTGAGTATAAAACACTTTTTTTCTCTTTTCTCCTTAATTTGGATTGAACACAACCTTTTTTTTAAAAAAACCTAAAAGTGGCAGGACTAGGGAAGCTGTTTACATACGAATCCCCTTTCTATTAGGGAACAACAATCTAATTAGGCAACCGTCACTGACAATACTGCCTAGATTACACTTAATTAATTAATGAGAGGAACATGGAGAAAGTTTTGGCCTTGTCCTGCTCCCCATGTATCTTGTGAGAGGCTGCTAGGAAAATAACTAATATATATATATATATATATATATATATATATATATATATATATATATATATATATACATATATATGTATATGTATATATATATATATATTCACAAGATACATATTTATGTACATATATAATATGATAATATAATATAATATAATATGAATGAATACTACATTCTCTGACATTTATATTGTTGTTGAAGAATTAGGGACATTAAAGATTTCAGAATACCTCCAATTTCTTATGTTATTAGGTCATTTCACTTTTATACTCCTAAATACTGTGATAAGAAATGCTAACTTGAAAAATTTGAAGCTGAAATGCAGAAAAACATGCTAAAATCTGAAGCTAAAATGCAGGGAACCATGCAAAAATCTGAAGCTAAAATACAGAAAAACATAAAAAAAATCTGAAACTAAAATACAGGGAAACAAAAAATTTGAAGCTAAAATATAGGAAAACATGCAAACCCAATTGAATAATTTAAAATGCTTCTTACAGGATCAATTGGCAAATATTGATGCCACCAAAAACAGGTCTGAACCTAACAAACCTGTTTCTGAAACTCTAAATGAGGAAATTCCCTCCCCCAAAATGGAGATGGAAAACACTTTTCCTATAGCTCTGCTAACAGACTTGTTCTCTCATGGTCTGCAAATCTTGGCTGAACTTAATCACCAAGACCCTTCTCCTGAAACCCAAACTTCTGAAATCCCAGTTTCTTCTATTAATTCTACTACCCAAAAGCCAATCTCAGCCCCAAGGAAATGTTCTCCCACCCAAAAATTAATTCTAGCCCCAAGGAAATCTCATCCTTCTAAAGAAACTTGTTCTAGTCAAACTGACCCACAGGTACCAAATTCAATTACAGGTCTTTTTCCTCTAAGAGAAGTACCTGAAATACGACACATTGGGGATGTGGTGACTGTAAGGCACAATATACCATTTACTCCCCAAGAAATAAATGAATTCACACGAAATGTTTCCACATATGAACAAGATCCCTTTCTGGTAACGAAAAAGATGACAGACATATTTTTTTTCAGTATAATCTGTCTTACAAAGACATTGAAAATAAACTAAAGGCTTTTTTTAACTGAACATGATAAAAATAAAACAATTTCTCATGTCAATGAAACCCGGGGGTGCAGTGCAGCACATTGGCCATCTCAGGATCCTGAATGGTACTATAACACCTCTGAGGATTCTTTACAACTATACCATTGCATGGAGGCCATCTTAAAGACCATGAGAGAGTGTACAGTCAGTATAGATAAGTGGACAGAATTTGAAAAAAATTAAGCAAAATGAGGAAGAGACACCCTCTAGATTTATGGACAGAATAATTGAGTTTGGGAGTCAATAGCTGGATTTTGACCTTTCTAAAGAAAATTGCATAAGATAAATTAGAAGGCACTTTGTCAATAACTCTTGCAAAGTGACTAGGGATTATTTTAGAATACATTGCCCATGATGACTTCAAATGAACCTTGAAGAATTGTGGGAAAAGGCTTTATATGTTTCAAAAGGAAACAAAGAAAAGGAGGACGAGAATAATGATCTCATGGAGGAAATTGGGAAACAATTGACATATTTAAAAAATAAGATTTCTAAACTGGAAAGAGGGCATGATACTCAACCAATGGCACTTGCCCCTCTCCAGGAATCTAATTATCAATCAATTACCTGCCAATTCTGTGATAAGGACCACAGAATGATAGTGTAGAACTTTATTCAAGGCAATCAGAAGGAATATGCAGTTTAATAACAACTACAGAAATGATAATTATAGAAATAACTATAATAATGATAATGGAAACCACAACTTTAGGAATGATAACTATAGGACTAGATATTGGAAAAATGATAACTCAAACCAAATGATTCCACAACAATATAACTTAAGTGGTGCTCATCCAAAAAATACTCGGGGTGCTAATGCCCCTCAGAGTGGGTGCCCTTCAGGGGGGTGCCTAAGGAACTTCCCAAATACTATGAAGGTGTCTGGGGGCAGGGGTTGGGGCACAGGGATCAGAGAATACAACCTTTGAATTTTCCAGACCCTGATGTCCTACTATCCATTGTCCCTATCCACTGCCCCCCTATAGTGATGAGCCCCATGTTACATTAAAACTGTGTAACACTGTTTTATGATTGTCTTTTGGACACTGGAGCTTTCAGGTCTGTATTGAAGAGTACACCTGATTTACATTGCTATTTTCTTGCCTCAGAGAATGTATTGGGAGTGTCAGGGATACCCCAAAGAGTTCAAAAGCTTTCCCCTAGAATGCTGTTTATAGGACCCCTAGAAGTACAACATACTTTCCTTTTGATGCCTTACTCCCCTTTAAATTTGCTGGGGAGGGACCTTATATGTAAACTCAGAGCTACAATAACTTGCTCCCCATATGGTTCCTTATCATTGGAAATACCTGAGGAATCTTTAAAATTGCTCCTTGCACTTCTTTCAGAGAGTCAGGAGGGGAAAGAGCATCCCAAATTTGTAATGCAGATATGCCTGAGTCTCTTTGGGTCGCATCTTCTTCCAATGTAGGTTTACATATGTCAGTTGATCCTGTGCAGATAAAAACTAAATCTAGCCCACTTCCTTCCATCCCTCAGTATCCCCTCTCAAAAGAAGCAATTGATGATATTACCCCAGTTATAAACTCACTAATTGACCAGGGAATAATAATCCTTTGTAAATCTGAATACAATTTGCCCATCCTGCATATTAAAAATCAAAAAGGGGGCCCGATAGCAAGCACCTATATAGATTCATACAGGATCTGAGGGCTGTGTAAACCATATTATAAAGAGACACTCAGAAGTTTCCAACATACATGTGATTATTTCTTCTATTCCTAGCACAGCTATATACTTTACAGTAGTAGACTTGTGCTCAGCCTTCTTTTCCATACCGATACATAAGAACTCCACGCATATCCTTGCTTTCACCTGGAAGTGTTCTCATGTTACATGGAGTTGTCTGCTACAGGGTTACATGGAAAGCCCAAATTTATTTGCACAACTTTTGAGCCAAGACACAGATAATACAACTTTTAAAAATAGCAAATTAATAAAATATGTAGATGATCTACTCTTGGCTTCAACAGATGCAGAAGCATGTCAGGAAGATAGTAAAAACATTCTTTTGGAATTGCATAAAGGAGGACATAAAATCTTGAAGGGTAAAGTTGAGAGGTGTCTCCCTAAAGTAGAATATTTGGCATTCATCCTGACCACAGGTGCCCGCTCTATTTCTCCCAAATGAATTGAGAATATTGAAAATTTAAGCACTCTTACCACTAAGAAAGAGTTGAGAGAAATTTTATGAGCAACAGGGTTTTGTAGACAATGGATTCCTTTCTATGGGAAAATGACTAAATCCCTTATAATAGTAACAAGAGATTCAATCCCTGAACCCACAAATTAGAGCCAGAACACTTGTCAGCTCTATCAGATCTAAAACAGGCTATCCTGTCTGCCCCTGCTCTAGGCATCCCAGATTACAACAAGCCATTTACTTTGTATGTACATGAGTGAAGAGGGGAAGCTTCAGGTGTTTTAACTCAGAGTTTGGGGCCTTCACAGTTCCCAATTGCTTAGTATTCTGCCCAACTGGACCCAGTAGCATCAGGAGCACCACCATGTCTTAGAGGAGTAGCTGCTACAGCCTTACTAATGACAAAGACTG
This sequence comes from Monodelphis domestica, assembly GCF_027887165.1. Taxonomy (NCBI): domain Eukaryota; kingdom Metazoa; phylum Chordata; class Mammalia; order Didelphimorphia; family Didelphidae; genus Monodelphis; species Monodelphis domestica. The sequence continues at coordinate 728,394,056 of NC_077227.1, forward strand.
TTGATCTAGTATTGGGATGCACATTAACAATTATGTGCCCACATGAGGTAGAAGTATTATTGCTAAGGCATAGAACACAGGCATTCTTGGATCAATGAATTACAAGGTATGAAGTAACCTTGTAAAACAGCAAAAACATTACCTAGAAATGCTGTACAACCTTTAACACTGCCACCTTGCTTCCAGATTTAACAACATCAGAAAAAGCATTACATAGTTGTGAAAAACTAGTGTCCATGGAAGAAAAGCCTTGAGATAATCTCTTGGACACATTCTTAGATAATCCAGATCTGGTCCTATTTACTGATGGTTCCTCTTTAATGAGGGATATCATTTGCTACACTGGAGATGCTATAGTCACAGAATTTGCCACTGAGTGGTCAGCTTCACTACCCTCTAATATTAGCACTCAAGAGTCAGAACTCATAGCTCTAAAACATGCCTGTCTACTTGCCTGGGATAAAAAGACAACAATTTATATGGATTCTAGATATGCTTTTGGCATTTGTCACTCAGTTGGGATGCTATGGCTCCAGAGAGGATTTTTAACCTCAGCTGGAAATCCATAGCTAATGTAGAAATTATTAATGATGTTATTTCTGCTCTCCAGCTGCCTGAAGCCCTAGTTGTAGTTCATTGCTCTGCCCATACAGGTGGCAATGATCTTGTCTCTAGGGGAAATGATCAAGCAGATGCAGCTGCAAAGCTAGCAGCCATAGAAGGGCTTAATTTTAACATTAACATCCACTGATCAGTTAAATTTATCACTTTCCTATAATGAAAAGGAAGTAGAAAAATGGAAGCAAAAATTCAAAGCAAAACAAATTAGGAGTCTGGGTGTCATCTGAAGGAAACCTGCTCCCCAGAAGTTTATATCACCAAATTTTCCAATCTATTCATAAAAATGGTCACTTTGGTACCCAGGGCATCGTGAACTCTGTCAAGAGAGTATGGATAGCACCTTGTATAACTACAATAGCCTCTAAAGTGTGTACAGCCTGCTCTACCTGCCAAGCATATAATCAACACGCCTTTCATGGCAAAGCCTTTGGTGAGTGTCTTCTGGCTTACACACCTTTTGAGCACCTACAGATAGATTTTATAACAATGCCAAAGGCCAGACATTATACATTTTGTCTGGTCATAGTAGATCAACTGACCAGATGGCCAGAACCATTTCCTGCAACCCGAGCCACAGCAGCTTTTGTGGCTAAGCTGCTTTTAAAAGAAATTATTCCTCGCTTTGGCCTGCCAGTGTGTATTGATTCAGATAGAGGAAGTCATGTTACTGATTCTGTCCTAAATCAGATATATTCCTGCTTGGGGATAACTCCCAAATTTCATGGACTATATCATCACCAAAGCTCAGGCCAAGATGAAAAAAATGAATAAATAACTTATTGGGAAATTGTGAACTGCGAACCATTTTAAATGGCCTGAAATTCTCCCTCTGGCCCTATTTTATCTTAGAAGCAGGCCTAGAGGAGACCTACACATCTCACCATTTGAGATGCTTTTTGGACATCCATCTATACAGGCTAAGCCATTCTCCCCTGCATATACATCACTATTAGGGGAGATACTATTATTGCTTCCTATATATACAGGAATTACAGCACAAACTGCGTGAGTTATATGAATCCGGAGCTGCAGTACAAGCTGGATTACTAGATATTTCACTTCATTACCTGAACCCAGGAGACAAGGTATATATTAAAAATTTCCAGCTTACTGGAGTAACTCAGGCTTCCTTGGAAGAGCCATTCCAATATTGTTAACTACTCCAATATCTATAAAGATTTGAGAGAAGGACTCTTGGATTCATTGCTCACATGTAAAGAGAGCATCTTTTCTTGAGACTGATTGAATGTATCCTATCACATCCATTGGAGATAGTAATCCATTGACAAGTCGAAGCTGTTTTTGAGAACACATTGAATTCCTAATATTTTTTTTCTTTCCCTCTATTTTTGTTATTGCTTTCTTTTATTTTGATTAGAATATTTGATTTTTTTCTTTTTTCTCACTTCTTATACTAAAGGTACATACAATTAATATTATTTTTCTGCAGTAATATAAGTTATATATATATATATATATATATATATGCTATAATATCAATGCACACCCAAAAGTTTTAAATTGTGGGAACCTGCCATTTATTGGTAAAATGTTATGGGACTGTGATTAATGTTTGTGTCTGATTCTAGGAAATAGAATTTTAAAAAGTGGCAGAGATTTAACTGGAATAGTATCAAAAAGAGCACCCAGGTTAAAAAAAAAAACAAAAACGAAAACAAAAACCAAAAAATTAATATGAGACTCGAGGTTATAATAAGACGTATATTAATTCATAGGGCATCCTTGTATATATACTCTTTGTGAAGTAGTCAAATAAGTATCAAATTTGACTATTACACTGGCTCCCCATATCCCTGAGAATGACAAAAATCAAACTAAGGAATGACACTTCCTTATCAAAATAAAAATCTACTTCTTTTTCTTCTTATAGTATGGTGACTTCCTGTACTCTTGACTGCAAAAATTTAAGTGAAATATTATTGTATTCTGCCCTACAGACCTGTGGGATAGAAATTAGTTTAAATTGGACCTATACAAGGGCCTATTATAAATTTATTCTTGTTTACTCAACATTTTATGTACATAGATTTTGATATTTTGATTCTGATTCTGAATTTTTTTCTTTCTCCCAAACATTTAACTTTCTTCCACTTTTTCTTTATGTTTTTTTTCTCTTCTTTTGATAGTTGACTCATACAACCCCATAACTCAACCATGCATCCTGAACTGAACTGGATGTTTCTTAACACCCACTTAAGGGGGGGGGGGTTGCATTTTAATACAATTCCAAGATTTTGAAATTTTGTTTGAAAAAAGATCTTCAAGGTAAAAGTTGCTAACTCCCAAATCCAGAGAATGAATTGTTGCAGAAAGATCTCAGAAAACCTACACTACATCAAGAAGATCCAGAATGAACTTTGGGTTTGGTTGATTGAACTGAAGTTTGATTGAACATTTATTTGAATGTATACTCCAATGGCAAATGGGGACTTCTCCCTAATTGTTTTTTGTCAATGTGCCCAGCAAACATTGGTTTTACTGTCTGTCTTTCTTCTATTTCCCTCTTCTAAATATTGTAGTTTCCTCTTAGAAGGAGAAATTATGTATGCACCTGCAGCTAGAAAATTTGGAGGTGCAGGATGATTATGTTTAGTAATAAATTGGGGAGACTAGTCTCCCAATCATCATCAGGGGGGATTGTTAACTTTAGGTTATTCCACCCTACTTAGTCTAACAAAAACAGGAATGTCTACACCCATACTTAATGATTAAGTATTTAGGAGGATGGCCTATGACAGACATGTGCTAACAAATGACAAATCAGAAACATCTGACAGACCACTGGGCTGTCCTAAGTCAAGCGTAAGCTACCATTGGTACATGTGAGATGCAGGAAAGTGATGTAAAAACTGTCTTTATATTTCACATCACTTCCTCTCTTGGGGCCCTTTGGAGGTGTAGAGCTGGCTGGCAGTAACTTGCTGAGCATTTCAGCATCTTGGTTGGTGACTGCTATTGTCCAGGTTTAGTGGTGAGTTTTCCTTGATACCCTACTGGAGGAAGCTGGGTAGCCTAGTTCAGGTGAGGCATCTTTATTAAGCCCTTTAGGAGTTTATGCTGATTCTTTCTCCTTTACCTTCCAAACACTCTCCTCTTAGAAAGCCACTAATTTCCTTCAAAAACCTCATGGTGAAGGACTTTGAACTCCCCCTGGCACAGGCCAGGCAGGAGAAAACCTACACCTTTTCACTCTCCCTTCTCTTTAATTCCTTCCCTCTATATTAATTAAACCACCATAAATTTACAAACCGACTTGGGTATTTTATTTGGGTTATTTGCTGGTGACCAAAATTAATTGAGATTAGATCACAACCCTAAAATTATCCTTACTATATATTTAAAATTTAAAAGTCTAATCCAGTTTAAGCATTTGATTTATACTTGTAGCAATGACATAAGGATATTGGTGGTCTTTCATTTTCATTAGTGTATCTGGGGCCAAAGCTTCTGACAAGAATCCTTTAACTCTAAGCACAGTAGTTGACTTTTCACCTTAGGGCAGGAACTATAGAAATGAGTAAATGGGTAGCTTGCATTACTTATATAATCTCTGTATATCTACTTCTACATTCTACTTGAACTAGAGTGCTTGCTTCTCCCTGGAGTCACAATTTTCCTCCTATTTCTCTGTATCAGAGAAGATTGATCCCCCTTACTAGAATAATTTTTTTCCTCTTATCTACCTCTTAGAACTCCTAGTTACTTTAAAGGCACAGTGTAAGAATCATCTAATAAGACGTTTTTATTATGATTCCCTCGGTTTTCTTTTATCCAATTTCCAAGGTTACTTTGTATTTGTGTTTATTTTTTTAATTCATATTCTATTTACTTGTCAGTATACATTTTTTAATCTCAATTATTATATAATCTTCCTCAGGGTTAAGATTATTCCCAGTCCCCACAACCTTTTCCTCAATATCTAGCATAATTATTGAAATATAATAAGTGCTTAATAAACAAATGTTTGTACAATTGAATTCAATGTAATTTAAGTAAATCTATATATTCAAATGTTGCCTATATAAATTGTGGGTGTGGAGGATGGAGATTATTCTAATTCCAAAATGAGTTGAAAATTGCATTAATGTTCAAAATTTTGTAGCCATTATTGTTTTACATTGTATAGTTCCTAATCCCAATATCTGGTAATATATACCATAATTTCATTTTTCAAAATAAAGTTAACATTGATGTTTCTTAAAATGCTTTAATTTGTATTTACATTAATTATTTATTGCTGTTCTGTCACACTTTTCTGATTAAAACTTAATCATAAAATAATATTGAGAGGAGAAGATATAGAATTTACCATATCTTTCTCAAGAAATCTGATGATCTTATTTCTCTAGCATTTTGATAAAATTCCTTTTTTTTTATAATCCTCTTTTGTTACACTAACTTCTTCTAGATCAATAAACCTTAGCCATTTTACCAGGGCAGAATTAGATTTGCCAATAGAATAAGTCAAACCGCCTTTACTCAGAGCCATTTATAGTTGATGGGATTAAATACGTCAAGCAGAAATTCTTCCCTTAAGGAAAAAGTAACATGAATCCTTGGATAGAAAGTATGGGCAAAGTGACCAAAGAAAGATTAGTCATAGTTCTTTCATGAGTCAATCAGTGAAGAAATCAACTAGCATTTATTTCTCAGACACCTACTATATGTGAAGAATTGTCCTTGTCCTTGGGGAAGGAAAAGTTAAAAAATCTAAATCAGAATTAAGGAAGTTTTGGCATGCATGCTGTCCCAGAATGGAGGCCGTTTCATTCACCCTCTTCCCAGTTCCTGAGGATATTTTTGTATGTCCCACTTCTCTGTCCAGCCCCCCAAAGCAAGGACTTCTTCCTTCCCATCTCTGTTGTTGCTCACAGACAACTTGAATTTGCCCTCATTGTGTACTTGATCTAATCAGGCACACCTTGATTGCTCAGTCCTGGAGCTTAGCCCTTAGTTTTGAGCATAAAGATGAGGGAAGGGGGCTTGTGAACTGAGTCCTCACCCCAAAGTATGAATTATGTCCTCATCTGAAACCCAGAGTGGGATTCCTGACTTTGCTCTGGGCCCACACAGATCAGTCTACTTCAGGCCAGACTTCTCTGGGCTGGGACTCTGGACTTCTCTATAGTTTTGAAATGTCACAGGGTGTAGGTTGGCTTATATCATTATTTTCCCAGGAAAGATCTCATGTTGACTTGGAATTAGGTTCTTAACCTGGGGCAGCAGATGTGGGGTGGAGGGTGTGACTTGCTGTTGGCTTGCTCTTCCCTCCTTTCTATAGCTTCTTACTGGCTCTGCTCTCCTCTCATCCCACTGTCCCAAAAGTTCTCTGCCTACCTTTTATGTTTTTCTTTTCTTGAAAGTTGTTTCATTCTGTCTTTTTGTTGGTTCTTTCACTCTGTATTCATTTTGTGGCAATATTTTAATCTTGGTCAGAGAGGATTCTCATGGTTGCATGGAGCTATTCTTGTTCACTCCACCATTTTGGCTCCCTACATGTATTTTTTTTTAAATTGACATTATTTTATTTGGTAATTTCTGAGCATTATTCATTGGATACAAAGATCATTTTCTCCCCCCCCCCACCTATCCTATATGTATTTTTAAAAGTTAATTTTCATTATTTGTATTTTCTGAATCTCTTTATTAAATCTAGACACATAACAGTACAATATATCGAGCCTTTATTTGTAACTATTGCCCATTTGTGAGATATTTCACAGGGAAAATTTTACAGTTGGATGAGAAGGTTCTAGCCTTCCCTTGAGTAGAAGGGACACATTTCAATAACCCATCCTCACTTCCTCATCCAGGCTTTGGGAATTTCAAATTATTTCCCATGTAAGCCTGGGTTTGCATTTTTAATTGCATGAGTGAAGGAACTCCTTGAACTTCTTTGTGTTGATTTCATTAATACAATTGTTCTAACCACTTAAATGCTTGTTGACTGAATTGTGCTAACTAAGCTTGCCAGAGTATCTGGCTCACTGAGTATACCTCTAATTGTCACCTAGATTCATCAGCACACTGAAGCATAACCTCCCCATCTGTCCATTTTTAATTATGTTACAATTTTTCCTAGACATGTAATAAAGGATATTCCTTGCCACAATATATTATGAAGCACATCTGGAAGGAGTCAATCAAATCTTTAAAATTATGCATGGGATAAGTCATTAATCGCAAATTAAAACCATACATGGTACTCAGGTCAAAACATCAAACAAATGATATTGTATTTCTGTCCAGGATCAAAGTTAACTATTTTATTCAGAAAAAATCATCATCAATGAATTTCTATATAATTGTGTCTTAATTGATTCAAAATTGCCCCATTAGTATGATTTATGATAATTATATTACCTCAAATTGTTTTTAAATGAGGCATTTGGGATCTCATCCTTAGGATCTTCTCTAATTTTAAGAGGCATTTAAAAAGGGGAAATTAATTGATTAAATTCAGGTTATAAAATACTTACCAACATATGACTCATTTGTGTTTGCTGCTCTCAAAATACACATAAAATTAAATCCACCTGTGGCCTGAAGCACCTTTGACTTTTTAAATATATTAGTGACTATATTATAGATAAGTTCCAATTCAAATGAGGTAGTTAGTGGTGTGTTTTTTAATAGTTCTAAAGAGTTTTATACTATTGTAGACAGTCATAGAATCTTAAAAATTGGAAGGAACCTCACTAGTTGTATTGTCCAATATATAGCTGAGAAGAAAGCCCGTAATATTATGTACCTAATAAATGACCATGCAGTTCTTATTTGAAGAAATCCAAAAATGAGGGGTCTACTGCCTTTGAATTCATGTTAGTCCACTTAGGATAACTCTAATTTTTTTTTTTGCCTTTTTGGTCTTCCTTGACATTAGAACAGAATTTGCCTTTGTATAATTTCAACCCACTTGCCCCATCAGTTCCTCTGTAATGAAGGAAAATTATTTAATTTCCTTTCTACATGAGAACCTGTCAAACAATTAAAGGAAACTATCATTTCCCTAAGTTTTCTTTTAACTCTAACCTACTTGTTTCATGCAATTCACTTGAAACACTGTCTAAAGGCACTTCACCATTTTTGCTGACAGAAAGCACTGGAGAGCTTCAGTGTTGATTTTCCTCAAAATTTCAAGTCTAGAACTAAATTTTTATAATTTTTAATTTTTTTAATTTTTAATTTTTTAAAATTTTTATTTTGAAAAAAATTTAAAGTTTTATTTAGTCAATTTAGAACATTATTCCTTGGTTACAAGAATCATATTCTTTCCCTTCCCTCCCACCACTCCTTCCCACAACTGACGCTCAGTTCCACTGGGTTTTACATGTGCCTTTGGTCAAAAATTTTTTCATGTTTTTAATGTTTGCACTATGATTATCATTTGGAGTCTATATCCCCTATCTTATCCCCATCAACCCATGTAATCAAGCAGTTGTTTTTCTACTGCTCCCACAACTTTTCCTCTAAATGTGGATAGTGTTCTTTCTTGTAAATTCCTCTGAGTTCATGTAAAAATGGAGATTTTGAACCCTAGACTTTAATCCCCAGAAGTCCTTGATATTTCCCCACAATTCCCTATAAACTCTCCTGAGTCTCTATGTTGGCAAGATCACAACTGTTATTTTAACTGGCAGTAATGCCTCCCACATGCTCTTCTCTTCCATTGCAATGATGTAGCAAGTATAGTGGTAAGCTAAGTGTGGGGATTTTAAATGGGCTGATCAGCCATGGGCACATGGTTTTTATTTTGTATCTTCTTTATTCCTTGATTTCTAATGATCCTTAATAAACCTCATGAAATATAATATTTTTATTAGTAAAGATATAATTTATTTTTTAAATTCAGTATCACTCCATTGCCACTAATGGAGAAGCCCATTACATTTGATTGTACCACAGTGTATCAAAGATTAGACATAATTTTATTGATATTCTTGCTAAATGTTTCTATGCTTCTGTTTCTTCATTTCTACTAAACTCATGACTATTTCCATAATCTATTGTTCAACATAAAATTTAGATAATGTCATGCATGAAAATACTGACTTTACCATGTTTTAATCTATTTTTATTGTACAAACATATTCCACATTTGACAAAAATTGATTTAAAGGATTGAAAAAAAGGAAGAAACATTTAAATTAAGCAGTAACTATGTACCAGGCATCTTGTGAAACAGTTTATAAACATCCCGTTTGATTACTAAGCCCAAAATATCCTAATATACTGGTAGTCATAAGGTTAAAGATAGTAAGTAGCAGATTGGGGATTTGAAACAAGATTCCATTTTTCCAAATCCAGTGATCTTTGTGTTTTATCTCACAATTTCCTACATTAACATCTTGAAGTATTATTTAATGCTTTCTAAATATTAGTGGGCCTATAAGTCTTATCTTATATGTCTAGCCCTTATTTTCCACACAGAAACAGTATTTAACTTCTTGTTAAGATAAATTGCTTTGAATTTGAATAGAAAAATCACAACTTCATAGTTCATATAATATTACTTTTATTTCATTTGGTAAGAAAATGAAGGCTGAGAAAAATCAAATGGCTTGTCTGAGGTCGCACAGGTTGTGTGCCCTTCTCTGACTTTCGTTCATCTATCCCCCCAAATTGCAGGCTGTCCATAGACATATGGTAGACATGGAGAATGACTTATTTGGTTGATCTATGGGTCACCAACTGTAATCCTTCCAGTGAGATGGAAATCTAATGATATTTTTTATCCCCTTGAAACTATATCTTAAAACCTCATTGACCTTAACATTTCTCTTTTCTCTAAGTCATCTTAACAATCAGGCACTGTCATCTATCTTATTGATGCACCATAAGGATATCTGTAGTTTACAATATACTTCATTGCTTAATACCTATACTCTGAGTTTTTCATCTGGAAGTTGGACTACAATTTATGGTCTATCACTACCTATTAGAATGTGATTCCCTTTAGAAAATTAAAAGTTTCATTTTCTTTCTACTTTTTTATTCCTAGCAGTGAGGAAAGTGTTTAGCACATAGGAAGTGCTTAGCAAATAATTTTTCATTCATTCATTCATTCATTCATCTATTTATTCATCCCTACCTTAATTCTTCCAAATATCAATTGTCCGACTGGTACTCAGATCTCCTGATGTGAAAATAGGGACAACTTTTTCTTTCTTTTTTTTCTTGATATAGACTGTCCTAATTAGTGGGGTGGTATGTTTGGAATTAAACTTGGAGTGAAACAGTTACCCCAAATCTTTGGCCTTCAGTTCTTCATCTGTACCAAATGTAGGATCTTTTTTTAACATCAGAAATTATTCACACTAGCCACATCTTTTAGGTTGTACTATAAGAGGTCATACAACAAGGGAGTAAAGACTGTATATATATATATATATATATATATATATATATATATATATATATATATATATACACCACCTTGCCACATATATACCATCTTGCCACACTGTCTGATATATATCAGACAGTGTGGCAAGATGTAACAGAGAAAATTGAGAATAGCAAGACATTTTGTTCCCCATTCAATATGTAAGAATAGTAAGATGTTGGTCTTTGTGACCTATGTATAATGATAGTGTTTTTAAATTAATCTCTCATTTAAATTGAATTCTGTTTTCTACTTTGAACCATTTGTAACTGGACAAAGGACTATTTAAAATAGGAAAGAAGGTAAGAAGAGAAGGTAGGGTCTTGTCTTTTAGTAATATGAAATCTTTTTTTTTTAATTCACAGGAGATATACTGTTACTCCTAAGTACTAGGAAAAGCTCTGACCCCATTATTGCCTTCCACCATTTTTGTAACCTATTAGCCTGGGACTGAATATACTTTAGGAGATGGATATTTCCCCTGTAGTGAAAAAAAAATGACAGATACGATCCCCAATGATTGTCTGCTAAAAAAAGTTCTCATTATTTCAAAGTGTCTTAAAAATCATTTTCCCTGAATTTCTAAGTAACAGTATAAGAAAAAAAATATTGATTAAAACTTTACTCCATCAAAAAATCAAAAGAATTAAAAGCATCCTCATTTTTTATTGGTTCTCAATGATTTTTTTTCTTTTTTTATTATTCTTTACATAGACTGGTCTAATAAGTACAGTGCTACATTTGGAATTAAACCACGAATTAGATGTTACTGTAACTTTGGTAATTCACTTAATCTCTTTGGTCTTCAGTCTTCTGCTGTAAAATGAGGAATTTGGACCATACTATCTCCAACATCCCTTCTTGCACTAGATCTAGGATCCATCTTAACATGAAAAGTTGTTTACAGCAAGCATATCTTTTAAGTTGTACTGTAAGAAGACAAACAACAAGTCCTGAGAGGGACTTCAAATGTCATCTGGTCCCAACTTCTTTTCTAATACAATGGGAAACTGAAGACATCATAGATTATCTAGTTCCAACCATTTTTATAGAGGAGCATGATGACTTGCCTAATTCCAAAAGGTAGTATGATCTATCTATTGTGAAAATATGACAAAAGCTATTATATTCAGTATTTAAAAAATATTAATCACAATAGCATCCATATTCCCTTGGGAAATAGTGGAAATAATATCACAGAGGTATATCTAGTATTTATTTATTATATGAAGTCACTTAAACTGACAGGCATTTTGCAATAACTCCATAGATTTAATATCCACTGAATCATAATCATTAATCTAGGATGGTCTTACAAGCTCTCAATTAAAATCTTAGAACAATCTTTGTACTCTGCATTAAAAAGTCCTTAGTTTCCCATTGTTGCATGATAATACCCATTTCAGATTGATAGGTAAATAAATTGGCAGGTAGGTAGGCAGGTAGGTAGCAGACTGAGTGCTGGGCTGAAAGTCAGGAAAAGATATCTTCCTGAATTTAAATCTAGCCTCCAACACCTGCAACCAAAGAGACAATTGTTCCTGTCTTCAAAGAGCTTGCATTCTAATAAAGGCATTATATTAAAATAACTTAGAAAGAGAGTACATACACACTGTAGAATGGCTCTCTAAATACAGAACCTGTGACTAGGCCTAGAACTTAGAAGGAAATTGCCAAAGCTGCTTATAAAAGCTTGTGATATTCTAAGGGTAATCTACTTTTCTAGGGTGGAGAGTGTAGAGATATTGTCTTAAGTGGAAATGGGTTGGCAGAAGATGCTTTGAAGCTTTCTCTCATTAAGTTCATCTTATCTCTCCTTCCCTAACATAAACCTAAACTCTTCCCCTATCCTATGATTTCACTCTTATTTATTCTATTGGCAGTCTCATGGCTCCATCCATTAACTCTACCCAGAGATTCTGCATATATTATTTCAATTATATCTGATACTACCTCATAGGTTTTAAGGTACAATCCATATTTACTTATAAATTCCCTTTTCAATATACCATTCAAGTTGTATATTGGGTAACAATATACCAAGTAATTATCCAAGCTCCACAAATGACCTTTATTGAACAGAGACTCTAAAAAGATCTTCCCTTTAATTTTGGGGGCATCTCTAATTGTTACTATTTTCTCCAACATTAATCTAAATTTACCTCTTTGATAATTCTACCTGTTGTTTACTGCTCATGCATCACTGGACCAAGCAGAATGAATCCTATTCTATAAATCTTTAACGACAATTATTCCTAAAGTCTTCAGTCCTCAGATATCAGTTTCTCTACTGACACTCATAATCCATTTAATTCAGTTCTATTTTATAATGAATATTTCCAAAACAGAGTTGGTAGCTTTGTATTCAGTTATTCTCAGACAATTGCTTTCCTTTACATCCAACTCTAAGATAATAGGTTTGATCCAGATCAACTCGGTTGAATTCTCAATGCTTCTAGATCTTACTCAACTTATACCAGGGAAGCCATTACATCATTCTATGTTTATGTCCTCACATTTAAGTATAAGACTTTGATATAGGTCATTTGGGTTTCATTTTCAGTGCCCCTAGTTTTTATTCAGCTTCTATCAGAGAAGGCACTGCACACCTCTTTTATATTTCTTAATTTTTAAAAAGAAATTATTTGGCATTCATGACATTTAAAACCCAGACTTATTCTAGGTCCATAGTTTTGTGGTTTAACTACATTCTGACTTTTTTTTATAAGATTGGAACATGGAGAGGAGAAGAGGAACTGGGCTTGTAATTTCATTACTATGGAATCCTCCCAAACGAGAAAATATCATCTCCCACATCTAGATGTTATAGAGTAATCATGAAATTGTTGTCATTGAGTCATTCCTGAGTCTTCATTACCCTATTTAGAGTTTGCTTGGCAAAGATGCAAGAATGATTTCACTTTTCCTTCTCTAACTCACTTTAGAGATAAGGACACTGAGGGAAATAGGGTTAAGTGATTTGCCAGAATCATACAGCTAATAATTCTCTGAAACCAGATTTAAACTCAATAAGAAGAGTTTTCTTGATTCCAGGTCTGGTGATCTCTTCACTACACCACCTAGCTGCCTGAAGTTATGAAGACCTGAATTTAAATCTATCTTCAAACACTTTATAACTCTGAATAAGTCATTACATTTCTCCTTGCCATGAATTCTTAAACTGTAAAATGGTAATCATAATACTGTTTACTTTAGAGGGTCATTTAAATGATCAAATGAGAAAATATTTGTAAAAATCATTTAGCTTACTTTCTATCACATTGTAGCTATTATATACAATTTCATTCCATTCCCTTTACTAATATACTTTGGTACTTTCTTTGCAATTTACTGTCATAAAAGTTTTCTAGAGCCCTAAGAGGATGTGAAATTTGCCCAGGATCACATGATAAATATGAGTGCCAGTGTATCCTATTGCTAACAGTGTCCTTATGACATTAACTGTCCCCACTCATCCAAAATTATATTTTGTTAGTCAAATCATAATTTAATATAACACTAAATATCCAGATATCTGAAAAGAGGGAGATTTTCAACAACACATAAAATAAACATGCCAGTGTTTGATAGAGTTTTATTCCTTTATATTATTTGGAATCTCATAGATAAAGCCTGATAGAAGAATATAAGAGAAAATTCCTGGAATTTCTGTAGTCCTTCTTCTAGTGTTACATACTAGACAACTAATATAAATTATAAAAATACTTATAAATTTTGAATAACAGGAGAATGTAGCACTTTCTCTATTTCTAAGCTCAACCTAAAGGTAGAGGAGGTAAAGGGGATGTGGCTTATGTTTTTTTTTTATTAATTTAAAATTCAGGACAGTTGATGGAAAAATACTATTTGGTAATAGTGATGGCAGTATTGCTTGTGGCAGTGGTGATGAAAATAATGATGATGAGGAGGAGGAGGAGAGGAGGAGGAAGAGGAGGAGAAGAAAGAGGAAAAGGTGTGCATGTGTTTTAAGAGTCAGGTGTGGATGGAGTTTGTTTATTATTAAGCATGAATATCTTTAATGTGTGTAAAAATACATTGACAGATGCTTTCTCCACCCCCCCAAAAATGAATAAAGGGCTTTAAGTAAGTTATAGAATAATAGCAGATTTGGTAATGTGCTTGCCATGGAAACTTGAGGCAGATAATTGAAGTCACATGAGATTTCACTGACTTATTTCAGATATAGGTATTAGAATGTTTTGAAATTCAGGTAGTCCATGGAATTCTTCCTTGAAGAATTGAACCTGAACTTTCCTTGTCCTGAAGCAGAATATTTAATCCCAGCCTACTCAATAAATCTCCTTTGTGCTGTTATAACTTGGATAAAGCTTAAGAAGACAGGGTTGGTCCAGAGGCTGGACCAGCCATATGCTGAATTAAATTCTGAAATATTTTATTCATGGCTCGCAGGCTTTACTATAGATTTTCTTTAGAAAAAAAAAGAGATACCTTTTAGGATGATAGAAATTCAATGGATACTGCTAGAGGGGGAAAAAAGGAAGAAAGTTTAGCTTTGTGGAGGTGCTTTCAGGCTATTATAGAGAAGCAAATTCAACAAATGTTAATCAAATGAATATTACATACCAAAGAGTGTTATGCTCTGTCAATGATAAGAAAGGAAGGAAGGGGAACAAAGAAATAAAAAGAAAATAATACAGGGGGAAGGGGAGGAGCAAAGACAAGGAACGAAAGGAAGGAAGGAAGAAGGGAGGGAGGGAGGATGAGTAGGAAGAAAAAAAGAAAAAAAGGATAGAAAGGGAGGGAAGGAAACTGGAGGTAGGGAAGACAATAGAGTAAGGACCCTTATGGAGTTTACATTCTATTAAAAGTTCAGAACTTATATAGACATTGCCACTAAGTATTTATTAAGCACCTATTATGTTCCAGGCACTGTATGACAAGTAATATAGTATTTAAAGAGGCATAGAAAATGAACTATTGGGAGGAGGAGGAGGTATCTGAAGTATCTGAGGTGTTCTCTACCTATAATGACATGTTTCCTCTCACATTCAACACCACATATACACAAACATTACAACTGTAAATGCCAAGTTGAAGCATTTATCTTTTAAGCCAGAATCAATATGAAACCAAAGATTTTAAAGCAGGACTGTGACTTTTAAATCTGGTGTTTATGAATATTAATATTTCACAACTTTATTATGAATGTATTAGTGGGTCAACCAACAAGTCAGTAAGTATGTATTAAGTATTTACTACTTATTAAGAGAAAGGCATTGGGTTAAGTGCTAAAGATACAAAGAAAGACAAAACTACAATTGTTGCCATCAAGAAGCTCATATCTAGGGGGCAGCTGGGTAGTTCAGTGAATTGAAAGCCAGGCCAAGAGATGGGATGTCCTGGGTTCAAATTTGGCCTCAGATAATTTCCAGCTGTGTGAACCCCATAGCCTAGCCCTTACCACTTTCCTGTCTAAGAACAAATGCATAGTATTGATTCTAAGGCATGAAGAATGGGTTTTAAAAAAAGAAACTCATATGTAATTGGAGTATATTATGCATAATTAACTGTATAAATAATAAAGGTATCTTATTACTGCATGCATGTAAGAATAAACATATATGTATTGTGCATATATGTATGAATATTTAAATATGTATATATTTATATACTTACACACATGGGTATGTATATTGTGAAAGAGAATTATTTACTCTATTGTCTATCCTGAGTTAACACTAACTTAAGTACCCTTATTTAGTACCTCATTAGACTGATGACAGGATTAACTTCCCCTTGTCTACTTTTTAATTGAATCAATAAGAGATTAAACACTCTACTTCATAATAGGTGAGAAGCTAGCAAGGTATGTAGAGAATTCACACTCTTAGAAATTCAATCAAATTAGGAAGCTGAACCTTTTTGATTCAATCACCCAGGAACCTGTGAATCTTTGTGATGAGAACTTAAGCTTCAGAAGGTGAGAAGTCAATCCTACAGACACTGCCCCTTAGGCAGTGCTAGACAATTTTGAAACTCTGATTGGCTCTTGTGAAGAGGGGAAGGGACAAGAAATCACCATAAAAAGCAAACCCCAAACTCCTTCAGGGCAGATTGTCTTTGAGAAGATAGTCTGAAGATATTGTCTTCTGGAGATAGTTTTAGATAGTCCTTAACAGAGGTTTATTGAAGACTATGGTTTGTATCATGGGTTGGGAGTTTGGCTTCTACTTGGACTCTGACTCTTGGATTACTTCATTAAACAAGTAAAAGACTGAGCCCTTTCCTAACTTCTGGAGAGACTAGCTTCCATTTTGGAGAAGGCTGCATAGTTACTCACTACTAGGCTTCCTTGTTGAGAGCTAATAAATCTCTGCCTGGATCATACAGACCCAGAGCAAAACATTTAGGTTGATGGGATAGATAACTTCTCTATCCCCCTCACATTTCTCTTCTTTATTGTTTCAACTCTATTTGTAAATTGTAAATAAATTTCTGATTCCAGATATAATAAATACTGGTGACCACATAATTTCATATAATAATCATCCAACCTTTATAATTTACATCTTAAGTGTATGATATATCAGTTGAATCTAAGGATATAGAAAACAAGGAGAAATAATTCATTGAATAAGGGAAAGACTAGACATTACTTTGCTTAAGAAAGTATAATTATATAGTAATGGATGCAAAATGTACTGTGGATGTAGGATCAACAATACTTGTCAGACTTTAGAGAGAGAAATAGGGAAGTCTCCAAGAAAGAGTCATGAAAAGCAGTGTCAAAAAAAAGCATTCATTAATCTCCTTTGCTGTACTGAGGATAAAAAGAGGCAAAACCAGGATGAAACAAACAAACAGCAACAATGACAATAATAATAATGTATGCTGTCAAGAAGGACACAGTCTAATGAGGATGATAAATACAACAAATATAAATGATATGCATAATAGACAAATTGGAGATATTCTCAGAGGCAATAAGGCAATGAAGACCCAAGAATGACATTTAAAGAGATAGAACTTAAATTGGGATTTGTAAGAAGTAAGATAGAAAAAAGCAGGGGATGATTCTAGCCTTCGCTGATAGCCAGTGAAAATGTTCAGTATAGAACATGGCACAGGCATATGCTGTATGAAAAACAGCAAGAAGTCCAATATGGAAAATCTATAGAGGAAACTGGGGAAGGAAAATCTGGAAAAGCAGGATAGGGTCAGAATATGAAGGGCTTTGAATGCCAAACAAGATTTTATATTTGATTCTGGAGGAAATTAGAAAGAAATGGAACTTTTTGCCTTGTAATTTGACACAGCCAGACATGTGCTTTAGGAATTTCCATTTTATTGATTAATGGAAGATGGACTTATAAGGAGACACTGGTAGAGACATTAACTAAGAGGCCATTTCAGTGGTCCAGGAATGAGGGGATGATGCTTGAGAAAATATCAAAAGAAAGAACAAGAAGAGCCTATATAAGGGATGTTATCACAGTAGAAACAGCAAATTGTGACAACTGATTTATTAGAGAAATTACAATAAGGAGTTGAGAATATTGCCTAGTTTGTAAGCTTAGATTATTGGGTAGATAGTGGTATACTTTACTGGTATGAGGGAATTAGTAAGATGGAAGGATTTGAAAGAAAGATGAGTTCTGAACATGTTGAGTTTCAAATATCCATGTGACATGAAGTTTAAGATGTCTACTGGAAATGTAAGAATGCAGGTAATGGGAGATATTAAAAGG
The DNA here is from genome assembly GCF_027887165.1 of Monodelphis domestica. Lineage (NCBI taxonomy): Eukaryota > Metazoa > Chordata > Mammalia > Didelphimorphia > Didelphidae > Monodelphis > Monodelphis domestica. Next base: position 728,411,813 of record NC_077227.1, read on the forward strand.
TAGAACAACATATATCATAATTATATGAATAGAGAAGATAATTGATCCATAAAAGCTAATGAGATAATCAAGTCAAACAGTTTAGAAAAAATAAGAGCAAAGTATCCAGGACTGGTTTGGGCAGGCTGAGTTTAGGATAGCAAATAATAGTTGAAAAATTTCCTCACTTGCCTCCTCCCTTTTCTAAAATCCTCATTATTGATTCCATTTGGGTAGGAAAAGATGGTTGCTCAAAGATAGGGACTTCTCAGCCCTCTCCTAAATTCCCCACCAAACAGCAAAAAAGTACCATTTCAAAATGAATTCTGGAATGTCAGAACCAACATAAAGTTGAGAGCAAACCAATATTCCAACACAATTTAAACAGTAGGAAGGAAAGGTCTGCCCCACTGAGTGAAAGTCAAATGTAATCTAGCAAAAGTCAGTGCAGCACAGGCCAGTTGTAGGCCTTAGAGGCAACTGATTCAGAAAGACATAGTTTCTAGAGATCTCAGGTCATAGACAGTAAGGGAATTAGACAATTTATTGGAAGATTATAGGGGACTCTTTGCTGGCACAGAAAGAAGGACCATGTTACATTGCTCATATGTGGTTCCCTGTTAAATTCCTAGGTTGAAGAGGATCACTAGCAGGAATAGAGATGATGTTCAGAATTCCAGGGTTGAAAATGGGCCATCATATAATAGAGAATAAGGCAGAAGAATTCTCTCTTTAGATCATATCACTACAGAAGAATTGAAAATATACAAGATCACCAGAACTATCTCTGAAAAGAGCAACACAAAATTCCTGAAACATAGAATAGTGCCTACTCAAACCTGTGAGAAAATTGTGACTTGAATACAAAGTGAAAAGTTAAGAAATATGCTAAAAATGATCATATAACAATAACAACAAATGACTTTGGAAAGTGAGTATGGTGACAGGGAAGTTCATAACTCAAACTCAGAAGATAATCAAATTAAAGTAACTACATGAAAAGTTTCAAAGTAAAATGTAGATTTTTTCAGGTTCTAGAAGAACTTTAAAAAAGATTTCTAATATCAAAATTTGTGAATTAAATATTGGGAAATTAAGTGAGTACTATAAGGAAATCATGAAAAAAGTTAATAGTTTTGTAGCAGAGACATAAAAATACTAAAGAAAACAACATCTTGAAGAGCAGAACAGGGAAAATAGTAAAAGAAGTAGGAAAATCCACTGAAGAGAACTTTAAAAAATAGAAACTGGCCAATTTTTTTTTTTTTGGCTGGGGGAAAGATATACAAATGCTAGGACTTGGCAGTGAAGGGCTAGCAAGAAAGATGAAGTTTCAGTCTTCCCAAGAAATCAACTCAAGTAAGCAAGAGTGAAAGACACAGATAATCAGGAGTTTAAATGATTGATTGATAGGGCCTGAGGGGAACAAGTGATCTGCCCCTAGTTCAAGTTTTGTTGAGAATCCATGGACATATATATATGTCCATGGGTTCTCTCTTTCTCTCTCTCTCTCTCTCTCTCTCTCTCTCTCTCTCTCTCTCTCTCTCTCTATATATATATATATATATATATATATATATATATATATATATATATATATGTTTTCTCCAACAACTAAAAGGATCATCATTTTACAGCATCATCATTTACAATTTACATTTTTTACAGCATCATCATTGACCAATCATGAACTCTTAAGCATTAAATCATTCTTAGGGCTGTAATATTCTCACAGAAAATTGTACTTCTAAGGCATTTACACAAATTCAAGGAATTTTGGAATACTGACCGCAACTTAAAGATATACAGGGATTAGGTGAAAAGAGAGTCTTAGTCATTTGGTTATGACATTACGGACTCTTCTTTCATTAGCAAAATAATGAATAACACAAGGATTGTTATGAAGGAGGATTCCAGGAGTTGTCTATATTTTGTGCATAGCTAGACAATATTTTCTGAGCTGCTATTTTGGAATCTTGGCCTTTCCATGAGAACATAGGCAAACTCATAAGTATGTCTTTTATGATTGATTTTCCTCAGTGGATCTAATTGGTCTTTAGGTTTATTCACATATCCTCGCATACAAAAATATATAGAAGAAAATAGCTACTTAAAAAGTAGAATTGGACAAATGGAAAATGAAGTACAAAAACTCATTGAATATAGATAAATCTAATAATGGATAATTGTTTGCAAAAAATATAAATTACCCATATTAGCAGAAGAACAAATAGAATGTATAAATAATCCTATCCTTCCCAGAATGTGCCTGGGGAAGTTGGGTGAGAGCTGGGCAGGAAGGTATACTCACATGGTCATATTTAAGCTTTGCACTTTTTAAAATTTTCTTATACTTCAAGTGATTACTAATAAATGCTTTAAAATATAATACTTGCAGTTATTTGATATTAATTTAAATCTTACAATTCATAGAATAATTAATTTTAATACTCTATAATCTATTTTGAAAAATAGTTTTAAAAGGAATCCTACCAAATTCCTTTTATGATCCAAATATGGTGATGATTTCTAAACCAGAAGAACAAAAACAAAGAAAGAAAACTATAGACTAATTTCCCAAATGAATATAGATTGATATTCTAAATAAAATGCTATCAAGGAGAAAACAGCCAATATAACACAAAGCTTGTACATAGTGACTAGGTAGGGTTAATTAAAGGAATTCAGAGCTGGTTCAATATTAGGAAAACTATAAGCATAATTGATTATATCAATAGCAAAATCAACAGAAATGATGTTATTATTAAAATTAATGCAATAAAAGCTTCCCCCCAAGATACAAAACCAATTCCTAATAAAAAATAGAGCATAGGAATAAATGGAGCATTCAGTATGATAGTCTATAACAAAAACCAGAGCAAGTAATATTTATAAGGTTCATAAGCTAAAAGCCTTCTCAATAACACCATATTTTATTATATATGATACATATAGCAGTAAGAGAAGAAAAATTGAAAGAATTAAAATAGGCAACGAGGGGAAAATACTGTTTATAAATGATATGATAATATATTTGGAGAATCCTAGAGAATTAACTAAAAACAAACTGGTTGAAACTAGTTTATACCTGAACTCATATATTAAAAGACAAGAAGCAAAAGAGTGAAAAGAGAAATTTCATTTAAAATTGCAATGACCTCTAATATATCAGCTTTACTAATGTGATAAAAAAGAAAAACCACACACACACACACACACACATACACACACAAGGACTGTGAGGAAAGTAGGACACTAATAAATTATTGGTGAAGGTGTGAACAGATACAACCATTATGGAGATCGATTTGGAAACATGCCTAAAGATTAAAAAAAGGAGAAAGTATATACTTGTACAAAAATCTTTAGAGCAGCTAAATGTGTATTGGATAAGGATTGAAAACTTCAGGGATGTCCATTAATTGTGGTATAGTTGAACAAGTTGTGGTATATGATTATAATTCAAAGCTATTGTACTCTAAGAAATGATGAATGGAATGATTTCAGAAGAAGAAAAAAACCCTGAAAAAACATATTAAGAGATGCAAAGTGAAGTGAACAGAACCAGGTGAACATTAAACACAGTAACATCAATATTTTATGATGATTAACTGTGAATGGCAACTATGACAATTGCAAAGATCCAAGATAGCCCCAAGAGTTTCATGATGAAAAAGGACTATACATTTCCATAGAAGGAACTGTGCAATCTGAATGCAAATTGAAGTATACCATTTTTCATTTTATTTCCTTTGTGAGTTATTTCCTAGACTGTGCAGTATTTTCTATATATTTCAAAATATGAAAGTTATGAAAATACATATTGCATGATAGCACATATAAAACATATCTCTTGCTATCTTGGGAGCAAAAGATGAATGAAGAGGAAGAAAGGAGAGAATTTAAATCATAAAATGCCAGAAAATGAATGTTAAAATGTTTCTTGAGGCAATTAGGTAAATTATATGTACAAAAATATCATAGATAATATAAAATTCTTAGGAATCTAACTGCTAAGAGACAACCAGGACCTATATAAACATAGCTACAGAACACTTTTCATACAAATATGATCAGATCTAAAATTTTGGAAATAATTTCTAATTTATTAATATTATAATAATATAAATAAATACCAATCAACTTCCAAAACAGGAGCACTCTCAGTACTACTTTTAACCTCAGCACTCATTATATGATTCCATTTCAACTCCACATTACTATTTACTGTAGGATTTACTTCTATACTTTTAACAATATATCAATAATGATGTGATATTTTTCAAGAAAGAATATTTCAAGGACATCAAACACCTGTAGTACAAAAAGGACTGAGATACAGAATATTCCTATTTATCTTATCAGAAGTTTTCTTTTTCATTGGCTTTTTCTGAGTGTTTTATCATTCTAGCCTGGCATCTACTCCAGAATTAGGAGGATGTTGGCCTCCTACAGGTATTCATCCTCTTAATCCACTTGAAGATCCAATACTAAATACATCTATTCTATTAGCTTCAGGAGTTTTAATAACATGAGCCCATCACTGCTGAATAGAAGGAAATCATAAAAAAATCCAATCACTCTCTATTACTATTTTACTAGGATTATATTTCACCATCCTTTAAGGCATAGAATACTATGAAGTCTCATTCACAATCTCCAGCAGAATCTATTCAACCTTCTTTGTAGTCAGAGGATTCCACAGTCTCCACAATATTATTGGGTCTACATTCCTGATTCTTTGCCCATTGTTAATTCTACTTCCACTTCACCTCAACACACCATTTCAGTTTCAAAGCAGCTGCTTGATTTTCACACTTTGTAGATGCTGTATGATTATTTCTATACATTTCCATATACTGATGAAACTCATATTTTTCTAGTACAATTGCTACTACTGATTTCCAATCAGTAAACTGAGCCAATGTTATAAAATTATTATTCTACCTAAATTAATTTAATAATTCAATCTCAAAATAATAATATTTAGTCCCATAATAGAACTAGAAAAATGTTAAAAATATATATCATTTGAGGATCAAAAGGTCAGGATTATTAAGGGAATTAGTGAAAAAAATGTTAAGAAAGGTTGCTTAGATATGCCAAATCTCAAACTGTATCACAAAGCAGTAATCATCAAAACATTCTAGAACTGACAAAGAAACAGACTAGTAGATTAGTGAAACCTAAATATCCAAGCTTTATGGAAAATATATCACCATTTTGGGGGGTGATAGAAAGTACTGGGAAAACTGCAAACCAGTTTCACAGAAACTATGCATAATTTAACATCTCATACCATATACCAAAATAAAGGCAAAATGATTTAGATATAAGTGGTGATATAATAAACAAATTAAGGAAATATGGAATAGTTTTCATGACAAGTCTTTGGATAAGAGGAAGAATTTATGACTAGGAAGACAAAGAGTATCTCAGAAACTAAAATAGATCATTTCAATTGCAATAAATTAAAAAAATATTGTACAAGCAAAATGAATGCAGCCAATATTAGAAGAAAAGCAGAAAACAGATTTTTTCCACTAAATTTCTCTTATGAAGATAAACACATTTCTCAAATTTAAAGAGAACTGAGTTGAATTTATAAAACAAGTCATTTCCCAATTCATGGTCAAATGATATAAACAATTTTCAGATAAAGAAATCAAAGTATTTTATATGTTCATGAAAAAAAGTGTCAGAATTGATTGTAGGGATTCAAGTTAAAACCACTGAGATGAATTTTCACACCCATCAGAGTGGCTAATATGTCAGAAATGGAAAATAACAAGTATTCCAGGTAATATGGGAAATTTGAGAAACTAATGCACTGTTGGTTGAGTTGTGGACTGATCCACCCATTCCGAAGAGCAATTGGGGATATATCAAAAAAGCTATGAAGCTGCAGATTCTCTGATCCATCAATAGTGCTATTAGCTCTAACAAAATAATATATCAACTCGTTTTATTCTGGTAAAGTTTTGGAAATTGAAACGATACCCATCAATTGGGTAATGCCTAAAGAAACTATATCATATGATTATAATGGAATATTATTGTGATATAAGAAAAGATAACTTTAGTGATTTCAGAAAAAAGAAAAAAAAACCTTTGAAAACTTCGTATGAACAGATACAAAATGAAGCTATAAAAACAAGAACATTGTACACAGCAAGATCAATATTTTATGATGATCTATTGCAAATGATTTGACTGTTCTCAGCCATTAAAGATCTAAGACAATTCTGAAAGAATTATAAAAATGCTATATCCAGAGAAAGAATTGATAAAATATGAATGAAAACTGAAACATACATTAAAAACGTAGTCTTCATTTTACTTGTTTATTTTTTGTCTGTCTTTACTTTCTTGCACAATGTCTAATGTGAAATTGTTTCCCATAACTGTAATAATAAACCTATAACAAAGTGATTGCCTTCTAATTTGGAACTATGTCCAAAGGGAAGTAAAAGACTGCCTGCCCTTTGATCCAGTCAGAGCACTCCTGGGTTTGTACCCTAAAGAGGTAATATGGGAAAAAAAAAGACTTGCACCAAAATATTCATAGCTGCTCTCTTTGTGGTGGCAAAAAATTGAAAAACAAGGGGATGCCCTCAATTGGGAAATGGCTGAACATATTGTGGTATATGATGGTGATGGAATACTATTATGCTCAAAGGAAAAATGAACTGGAGAAATTCCATGTGAACTGGAATGACCTCCAAGAAGTGATGTAGAGCAAAAGGAGCAGAACTAGAAGAAAATTTTACACAGGGATTATGGCACAATTGAATGGCCTTCTCTACTAGAAGCAATGGAATGATTCAGGATAATTCTGAGGGACTTATGAGAAAGATCACTATCCACATCCAGAGAAAGAACTGTAGGAGTAGAAACACAGCAGAAAAAGAAGTGCTTGGTCACATGGGTTGATGTGGATATGAATGGGGATGTAGACTCTAATCAATCATCCTAATGGAAATATCAATAACTTGGAAATAGGTCTTGATCAATGACACACGTAAAATCCAGTGGAATTGAACATTGGCTATGGGAGGGAGTGGGAAGAGGGGAGGGAAAGAACATGAATTTTGTAAGTATAAAAAAATATTCTAAATTAATTAAATACATTTTAAAAAACAAACAAAAAATGTGCTTGCCTTCTCAGTGAGAGTGGAAGGGCAAGAAGAAGGGAAAGAATTTTGAACTCAAAATTTAATAAAAATATTAATGATTTTACCTGTATTTGTGAAAAATTTAATTGAAGTAACTAAATATAAATAATTACAACATCCCAGGTAATGGGTAGAAACAAATTAGGTATCTGATAAAATAATGTGCTCAGAAAATCTCAGGATTTATACTAAGACCATGGGATTTAAAATACTTCACCCAGTTAACTATGATTTTGTGCAATTTAATGATTAAATCTATCTATGATTTAGTTTACTCATCTAAATATGAAGGAATCCGGCTAGATTACCTATGGTATTATTTCCAACTTTAACCCATCATTTTACAAATGAGAAAATTCCAATAGATATCAAATGACAAGCCCAAGATCACATTGGTAGTGATTATCAGAGGTATGATTTGTGCCAAAATCCTGTCTCCAATTGAAAGAGTGAGACCTCAATCAGGAGTCAGTAGATCAAGCTACTATTAGTGACTTCAGGGTTATCTAATATCTTGGTCCACTTTTGTGGTGAGCTAAAGCCTGTTCAAACTAGTTTTTAAGAGGTGATTGTTATATTATTAGTGGAATTATATATACTTTAGAAATCAATTTCGATTACAAATTGGAGCTTGAATTTTTGCTTTATTGTCTGTCTAGACTTTTAAAAATCATAAAGAAATGATGATAATGGAGATTATATTGTATGTGTATATACACATACACACATATTTATATGTATATGTCTGTATGTATAAAAATCTCCTAGTGAGCCATTCATTAAACATTTACCAGCACACCTCAGTAGATAAGAAATCATAAGGATTTGACTTAAAATCCAACCTCAGACAATGGGGAACATCATTTAACCTGTCTGGGCAAAGCAAAGTATTTTTTTTTTTTCTGTTATTCACAGAACCGATTCTTAGCAGAAAACCAAACAGCTACATGAATGTTGACTGATTGAAAATCAGTTTTCTCATCTGAAAAATGGAGATAATAGAACTCACTTCATACAGTTATTCTTCAGTTCAAATTAAAAATAAAAACTATTTAGAATGCTTTCTTGCTAATATTAAAACAGTATGTTAAAAGTATATATTAAATATCATATAATTTGAACTGATGCTGGCTACAAATCTAAGTTCTGCCAACAATCCCCATGGTCTCCTTGGCTTACTTTCCTCTGTGAACTTATATTCATCCATCTGTGAATGGGGGATTTAATTACATGGCCCCTAATGTTCCTTTAATTTCTTTTGTGTTAAAGTGATACAGTCATAACTCCTGAACCATGAGACTTCTGGGATTATCTATTGCAAAATTCCTCATTTTTCAGATGAGAAAACTGGGGCCTAGACAGATTAAGGAATTAATGTAACATCTCACTGGTTATAAGGATCACTGGGAGAATTTGAGCCTATTTTTCTCCAATACAAGACTTAGAATCCTTTCCACTAAACTATTTAGATATAGAAATATAGAAATAAGGATTGTTCATGTGAAGGAATTCGAATAAGAAACTTCTAGACAAAGCAACTCTCTCTATCAATGTAAGTCAGACTGTCTCTGTAGTTTATAGTCTTAGAAAGGGGACAAAAGCATTCAAAAAGTTAGATAACTTACCCAGGATTATAGTTAAAATAGAATTTGAACCCAGGTTTTCCTAATTTATAAGCAAGGCATCTAATTACCTTACCACAATGTGTTTCACTATGTGAAAATGACATTAATGAGAGAACTAGGGGACAAAGTGAATAGAGTACTAACCTTGGAGAGAGAAAGACTGGAGTTCAAATCCAACCTCAGAAACTTACCAGTTGTGTGAATCTGGGAAAGTTACTTAATTTCTATTTGCTTCAATTTCCTCAACTGTAAATTAGTGATAATAACAACAGCTTAGTTCCTTTTTTTCAATTTGAAATATTTTATTTAGTCCATTTAGAACATTATTCCTTGGTTACAATAATCGCAATATTTCCCTCCCTCCCCTCCACCCACCCTTTTCGCAGCAGACACACAATTTCATTGGGTATTACTCGTGTCCTTGATCAGATCCTATTTCCATGCTGTTGATGTTTGCATTAGGATGTTCATTTAGAATCTACATCCCCAACCCCCATATCTCCTCAACTTATGTATTCAAGCAGTTGTTTTTCTTTGGTGTTTCTACTCCCACAGTTTTCCCTCTGAATGTGGATAGTGGTTTTTCCTCATAGATTTCTCCAAGTTCTTCAGGATCACTGCATTGACACTAATGGAGAAGTCCATTACATTCAATTAAACTACAGTGTGTACAATGCTTTCCTGGTTCTGCTCCTCTCGCTCTGCATCACTTCCTGGAGGTTGTTCCAGTCTCCATGGAATTCCTCCAATTTATTATTCCTTTGAGCACAATAGTATTCCATCACCAACATATACCACAATTTGCTCAGCCATTCCCCAATTGAAGGACATGCCCTCTTTTTCCATTTTTTTGCCACCACAAAGAGTGCAGCTATAAATAATTTTGTACATGTCTTTTTTCTTATTATCTCTTTGGGGTACAAACCCAGCAGTACTATGGCTGGATCAAAGGGCAGATAGTCTTTTATTGCCCTTTGGGCATAGTTCCAAATTGCCCTCCAGAATGTTTGGATCATTTCACAACTCCATCAGCAATGCATTAATGTCCCAACTTTGCCACATCCCCTCCAGCATTCATTACTTTCCTTTGCTGTCATGTTAGTCAATCTGCTAGGTGTGACGTCGTACATCAGAGTTGTTTTGATTTTCATCTCTCTGATTATAAGAGATTTAGAACACTTTTTCATGTGCATATTAATAGTTTTTATTTCTTTAACTGAAAATTGCTTATTCATGTCCCTTGCCCAATTATCAATTGGAGAATGGCTTGATTTTTTGTACAATTGGTTTAGCTATTTATAAATTTGAGTAAGTAGACCTTTGTCAGAGGTTTATGTAATGAAGATTGTTTCCCAATTTGTTGCTTCCCTTCTAATTTGGGATGTATTAGTTTTGTTTGTACAAAGCTTTTTGATTTGATGTAATCAAAATTATTGATTTTACATTTTGTGATTTTTTCTAGCTCTTGCTTGGTTTTAAATTTTTTCCTTTCCCAATGATCTGACAAGTATACTATTCTGTGTTCACCTAATATGCTTATAGTTTCCTTTTTATATTCAGGTCTTTCACCCATTCTGAGTTTATCTTGGTGAAGGGTGTGAGATGTTGATCCAAACTTAATCTCTCCCATTCTGTCTTCTAATTTTCCTAGCAGTTTTTATCAAATAGTGGATTTTGTTCCCAAAAGCTGGGATCTTTGGACTCGTCATAGATTGTCTTGCTGAGTTTACTTACCCCAAGTCAACAACAGCTTAGTTCTTAAGAAGTCAAATGAGATATTTAGTAGTAGTCTCTCGGTAACTGAGGATGACGATCATCTTTGTGCATTTTCATCTATGGTGTATAGATGACTGTGCACAAAGACACTTGTGCGTGAAGGAAATTTAAGTGGAAAAGTCCTTGCACAGAGACAGTCCCACTCTCTAGGCATTGGAAGCCTGGGTCCAATGGCACGAAAAATCGTTACACCTGGAGACTTCCTCAGCTGCATTGGATGGCCCTGTTGTCTTTTGTTCTCCAACACGCCCTGAGCACTCCACAGTGCTTTGCTGCATCGCCATCTCAGCCGTTGGACTGTCTTATTGGTTTCTTCTGTCTGTTCCACTAAAGCAATCTTCTCATGCTGGGTGAGCAAAGCCCTGGTTCACCAGGGGTCGACGACCCGATGGCTACCTTCACAAGGTTTAGCTGGCCTGTTGAAGCCATTGCCTGGGGTGTGGCCGCTGCCACATGCTAACAGCTACTAGGAGCCACAAGTGAGAGCTGGGTGTCAGGTGGGGGTCAGAGGCTGGAGAGCTGCCCTAAGAGGGCACGACAAGCCCTCCATACCAGAGATACTACCTCTCCCTGAGCACCCAATATGCCCCTAAATAAATAAATGAGATATTTATATTTCACTTATCATAGTACCTGAAACAGAGTAGGTAATATATAGGTGTATTTTCCCTTCCCTTGTAAATTCCAAAGCATTTACAAAGAAATCAGGTCTTCCTCTTTTTTTTTTTATTGGAGAAGAGAGGATGACCAGTCTTGCCTGTTCTAAAGATCTGCCTAGAACACATATTAACCAGAGGGAAAATCAAATACTGATGCCCAGGGATTTGGAAAAGAACTGGGAATTTTGTCATCATATCTGTTTCTTGGCTAAAATGAAATCAGTGTGTTTAACACACATTTTCTAAGCTACATCATTCGATAGATTGCAAGCAAGAGACTTTTTAAAAACTAATTCAAATCATAACAAATTGCAAATTATTATTTCACTTCATCTTGTTTCCCCATAGTGCAGATGTGTCAAAGGGAAAAAATGTTCTGATTGAAGCTAAAGATCATGGGGAATACAATTAATCCAACCAATTGACTGTGACTTTGTCAAAGATGAGGTGCAGTGGAGAGACAGTGAAGTGGGAGTCATTCTCAGAAAAACAGAATGATAAACACTTGTCAGTTACTTTTTGTCTTTTATCTTGCATGCTCAAGGGGAAATTTTTAGCATATGAGAAAAATGGCTGGGAATGAATGAAAAATGACATTACAACCTAGGATCATGAATATTAGGAACATCCCATTCTTTGTTCTCTTTTATAGATGAAGAAAATGAAGCCCAATATAACAGTGATTTTCCCAAGATTGCACAAGTAAGTAAAAAACAAAAACTTGAATTCAAATCCTGAGATTATAGGATTATACAACTAAAATTGGATGGAATCTGAGCCATCTGGTTCAATGTCTTGAATTTAAAGATGGAAAAGTGAAATTTAAATTAAATTCCCTCCCTAAAGTCACTTAAATAGTTGGCAGGAAATCTGGGATTCAAATCATGGGTTCTTAATATAAAAATGTAAGAGCTTTTTTTTAAGCTTGGAGGTAATTTTATCTGACCTCTTTATTTTATAGATAAGAAAATTTAGGCTTTCAGAAGGTTAAATAACCTATCCAAAGTCAAATAGATAGATGTCAGAAGCAGAATTTTACCAAGTTCATGACTGGTGAGAGAGAGAGAGAGAGAGAGAGAGAGAGAGAGAGAGAGAGAGAGAGAGAGAGAGAGAGAGAGAGAGAGAGAGAGAGAGAGAGAGATTTCCCCCCTTATTGCACAACACTTCAAATTGCAAAACACAGCCATGAAGGAGAAAAATAAAGGTGAATAACAACTCTCTCTATTCCAATTAAATTTGTATTCAAACATAAGATGATCCTTGATGTTTCTGTTATAGATATCATTTATTTTTATTTTTACATTTCTCCTGCCCTCCTCATCCCATCCATGATGGTTTAATTCTTATACTGGAATCTGTCAAATAAAACATCATCTATACTACTACTACTACTACTACTACTACTACTACTACTACTACTACTACTACTAGTCTCTCGGTGATCGAGAATGACTATTGTCTTTGTGCAGTTTCATCTACGGTGTACCCTCATGTGGCTTTGGAGTCCCAAGGCTGAGGCGCAGAGTTTGTGGCACATGGGGCATGGGACGCCAGTTGTTACGGGAGGTGCGGTTGTGGCCTGGTGTCGGCGTTGATGCGCAGTGGCAAGACGTCGATGTCGCTCATCTTCAAAGTTGAATGGCTAATGTGGGCTCGCCAGCTGCTTCTGTCAGAGGCAGTGAGTTCTAGTTGCTTTGGTGTAATGCCAGCCCACTTCAAGTTGGACTTTAGCTGATCCTTGAATCTTTTCTTTGGTCGGCCTTGTTTTCTGAGTCCAGCTGACAGTTCACCATAGAATACCTGTCTTGGTATTCGCTGTGGGTCCATGCAGATGACGTGTCCAGACCATTGTAGCTGGGTTTTGAGGACCATGACTTTGATGCTGGTGGAGTTGGCTCTGTCGAGGACTTCCTGGTTGGTGATTCGGTCCTGCCATTGGATCCTCATGATTGACCGGAGAGAGCGTTGGTAGAATTGCTCCAGCTGTTTCATGTGCTTCCAGTACAGTGTCCATGTTTCACAACCATACAGGAGCGAGCTGAGGACCACTGCGTTGTACACTTTGAGCTTCGTTGAAGTGCTTACACCGCTGTGTTGGAGGACTTTGGAGCTCAGTCACCCAAGTGCCTGGCTGGCCTTTTGGATCCTGGCATTAATCTCGTGGTCTAGGGACCCATCATTGGTGATGGTGCTGCCCAGGTACTTGAAAGTGTTGAAATTAGAAAGCTGCGTGCCGTCGATTGTAATGCACGGCTCGTTAGTTGGCCTCCCTGAGCCAGGTTGGAACAGCACCTCTGTTTTGTTGAGGCTGATAGTTAGGCCAAACAGTTTTGTTGTGGTGGAGAACCTGTCCACAATGGTTTGGACAGGTCTACTACTACTACTACTACTACTACTACTACTACTACTACTACTGTTACTACTACTATTACTACTACTACTACTACTACTACTACTATTGCTGCTATTACTACTACTACTACTACTACTATAAATCCTCCTCCTCCAACTCCAACTATTCCAACTATTGTTATGACTATTTCTAATATTATTAATGCAACTATTGTTGCCATGACTATGAATATTATTTTAGCCACTGTACACATTTAAGTGCTAGTGTTATTGCTAATATCATGAATTATTAGAACTACTATTACTGCCTTTAGTATGAATAACACTTCTATTATGTTGTATAATACTACTTGTAATACTATCAGTATTACTATTATTTTACTATCATGTCATCTCCATTACAAATGTTCCTATAAGCTATTTAAGCCCCTCTTTTGGTAGAGCCTTCTGAGCTCTTATTATTTTGATTAGCCATAGTCAGACACATTGACCTCAATATAGCGATGTCATTTTTCTCTTATAAGTATGAAGTACAACAAACTATTACTGCTTTCATTGTGTTTACTACCATTAGTGCTACTGCCATTACTACTAACCCTTTCCTTTTGTTTTAAAGCTACTATTCTTACTCTGATTATTATTGCTACTACTGCTATTGATACTGTTGCTACACCCTTCAATAATGCTACTATTGCCCCTCATACAATTTCTACTAATATTGTTACTATTGCAGCTGTGACTACTGCTGCTATTGTTACCACTTTGAATTCCTTTCACCACTTAGTATTACTACTATGGCTAATTTCACTATGTTCACCTAAATAGCTTTGACTTATAAATTTTAATGTAATATAAGTAATTTATACTCATCATCATATGTGTCAATATGTGACAATTCATCTCATATGAAGAATAATATGTTGTTTTATTGATTTTTTGTTTTGTATTGAGACAGAGACAGAGACAGAGGCAGAGAAAGACAGAGATACTGAAAGAGAAAGGGAGGGAGGGAGGGAGGGAGGCAATGAGGAAGGGAGGAAAAGGAAGGAGACAGAGAGGCAAGAAAAGGGATGGAGTCAGAGAAACAGGAAGAAGAGAAGATAGGAAAAATAAATCCAGGAGCGGAGTGGTCCATGAGGAAAATATCTTGATCAGGTTAAGTAGGAAAGATGAATTGGAGATCTTGTCCTTGAATTTGGGTGTGAAGAGAAAGGAGAAGAGGGTAATATTATTATTGAGAGTTAATTCATTCAGAATATATATATATATATATATATACACATATACATATATATATATTTCACAGAGCTAGTGTTATGTGCTCCATTGAACGTGCAAAGTTAGTCAAAACAATCATGCAAATCAATCTAATTATGATTGTAGTCTTCTCCACATTCTGAGTGGAGTATTTTCTGGTAGTGCAGTATTTTTCACACTCAAAATTGTCAAGGTGCATAGAATTGACTTCCTGGGATCCGTTTTTTTTTTTTTAAATCAAACTCCAAATATCTCTGATTTGAAGATGTGTAACTTCACTCCAATGGAATCTTCATAAGAGGGAAGAACTTACCTAATGAAAGAATGGGATTTTAAATGAATAACTTATATATTATATAGTACCTCCTCCCACAACACATACACACCCCTATCCTTGTTCAATTACTTTTCAAGGAGTTGTTGCATCAACTCATTATTGAATCAGGTTCCCTGGGATTTTAAGCGATTTACAAGGTATTTTTAAATAATGTTTAAAGTGCACCTATTTGATGTAGCTATAATTATTTTCAAAGTGCCCATATTTTACCTGCATTTCTGCTCTAATTTCTCCTCTTGCATTTCCGAACAGCTGTTACTTCCTCTTTGAATTGCTCTTGTTTTATAATCACCACTAATGAGCCAAGGAGATTTCAACAGCATCCCTCCAAGCTGTAATAAAGAAGACAGACTTTTCAAACTTCCATTTACTTCTGCTCCTATTTAAAGGACTAAGTCTAAAATAAAAGGGGGGGGGTTAGGGTTCAATTCAGGGAACATTGATTAAGTGGCATTATGCTATCAATTAACATATTAAAAAACATTTACTACATCATTATCTGTCAAAAGTACTTATTAAATACCTGTTATTTGTCAGGAACTTTGTTAAGCCCTGTTGATAATGTAATGAAAGTCAAGAGATAGATTCTGCTCTAAGCTCACATTTTCTTGAGAGATACAATGTACAAAAAGTCTATACAAACAAGACATATCCTGAATAAATTGGAAATATTCAATAGAGAGAAGGCATGAGGATGAATAACAGGCAAGCAAAGCTTTCTTTGGGAATGGGAGGTTTTATTTGGGATTCCTAATCATTCAGGGAAACCAAGAGGTAGTGTTGTGGAGTGAGAAACATGTCACTGTCATGTCACTGGCATGAGAGACAGTCACTGAAAATGCCCAGACTGTATTGTTCAAGGAACAAGTAGAACAGTGTTACTGCATTGCAGAAATGTGTGTGGAAGGAATAATTATAAGTTATATGAAGACTGGAAAGGTAGAAAGGGGTAGACGATAAAGAGATCTGAATGTGCAAATGCTAACTTTGATGATAAACACTGTAGATACAATGGTAACAACAGCTCTGGAAATCAGAGAGTTCTTTCTAATGGTGTAAAAATGTATAACAAGGTACACAGAGGAAAACTCTATAGTAGAGGGAGAGGTATTATTTTGGAGAAGGTAAATCCAGCTCGTGGTGCTGGGAAAGAACTCCAGCAGAAGGTACATGTTGAAGTGAGATATGAAGGAATCTCAAGAACCTGAGTCATATAAGATAATAGGAAGAGCTTTGGAGACATAGTGGAGAGCCAGTGTTATGACCATGAGATAGAAGTAGGGTACTTTGCTGGAAGTAGGCTACTATTGCTGGAACATTGTACAAGTCCCAGAGGAAGAAAGTTTGAGAAGATTAGAAAGATAGGAAGGACAAATATTATAAAAATAAAATACCTTGTCACTGAGAATAGAAAAATAGAAGCAAAGAAACAAGAGCAATAAAAATAAAAGAATAAAAATCAGTTAGTGGGAGGAAATAGCATACTGATCAGCAAGAATATATGTAGCCCATATAAGCTTTGAGGACACTTTTCTCAACTCCACACTCACTGATGAGTCTGTGGGATAACAGTGAGGCTATAGCACTCCCAAGAGTTCCAGTGGTATTCCTAAGGAGTCATGGGAGAGTCTTTAACTCCACTGGCTTGAGTTCCTGCTGGTGTATGTGAAGATTAAAATTAACTCTCCCCTGATTGTGAAGATTTAAATTGTAACCCCTGCCTCTTTTTAGAACACCATACTTAAAGTTGAGTGGAAAGATCTTCCTATTTTTAGATCTAATCACCAAAAGTGTAAACATCCCACTTAATCATTAAGTGGGAGGTCTGTGACCCACATGTGCAATAGTGAGTGATGAATCAGAATTAAGCTAAATGCCCCTGGGCAGTCCTAAAGCAAAGCTTCAACTGTGATTGGTAGTTTTAAAATAAAGGGAAGACACAGGAAGTGACAAAAAAGAAGTGTCTTTAAAAGGAACTGGCACTTCTTGTGAGAGTCAGTTCTTCCTTCATTGGAAATGGAGACTGGAGGGACTTCTTCATTCTTTGGAGTGGAGGCTGAAGGAGAAATCTGCTGACTTGGACCTGAGACCCTGTTCCTGATGAGACTGTTGAACTGATACATGGTGAGTGAAAGTGCTGACTCCTTTCCTGGATAGTTTTTGAAGAAACTACCCTCAGGAGAGACTAGACACTTGAGAGTATTTTTCCCCAGGTCCTTGGCTTTACTGAGGCCAGCTAAAAACCAACTCTACCTGCCCGGATTAGGCTAAGAATTGAAAGTAAATTACTTAGTGCTTAGGCTAGATATCTTACCTTATCCTCTCTCTGATTTTTCTTACTTTATTCTTTCTACATTTTGTAAATAAATTGTAAATAAATCTCTTTGGAATTACTATAAATTCCTGGTGACCACACTCTTAAATAATCCAGTCCAACCTTTATTTAAGTTAACCCCTTTCCCCTGTTATATTTAAAATGGTTGATGTTGTAAACTGTAGCGAGTTAAAATGGTGGAAGATACAAATTATGCTAGATATAAGAGAGGGTGAGTAAATTGTGACCGCAGAAAATATGTTTCACTACAGTGTCTTGGTTTTTAAATCAAATATAAGGTGGTCGCCAGGGAAATATTCCCAATTATTCAATATGCCCAAGTCAACTGGGTTTTATAGAGAATTTAATTAATAATACAATGAGTAATCAAAAAAAGAGAGAGAGAAAAAAAAAGGAAATAAGTATGAAGGGCCTTAAGCCAACATGGCCTAGATGTGAGTCTTAAGAGAGAGATCAGTCAGTTAGTCTTTTATCACTCACCACAAGGTCTATCTAAGCAAGGATTCTAGGGACACCAGGCCAGCTCCATCTCAGCTGATTTCACCAGAGAGAGTTCCAGCCAGAGTCCTCGTCAAAGAGAGTTCCAGCCAGAGACTGTTTCAAAGGGCCTCTCTCCAGAGCCTCCAGAGGGACAGAGTCCCCTCAGAGGAGCTCCAGCGATACCTCCTTAGAGATTGTCCTCCAAGAGCTTCCCTTCTCCAGAGCCTCTCTCAAGAGATTCTTCCCAAGCGATCCTCATAAGAGCTTTCTCCAAAAGGATTGTCTCCTCAAGAGATTCTGCTTTTTCTTATATAGGGGTTTTAATCCTATGTCACCTCCCCTAAGTCCTTACATCTACCAATCACTGTAGATGCTTTCCAAAGGACTGCCCATCTGAATTCCTGCTAAGTTGACTAATCTCAGTAAGTCTGAACCAGAGAAAACAAAACAGCTGAGTCAACTAATCTCATTAAGAGAAAGCCTGCCCGACCTTTGTAGGTACCTAGCATCCCATTGTATCAATTCTAAAAACAGGCATGACTCAAATAACTCCTTGCCTCATCATAAGCATGGGTCCAAGTACTTTCATTGTTTAGCAAGGAGTTTTCTCCCCTAAAGCAGTCTTAAGTATGGGTGGAGTAGAGGTCCTCCCATTTCTGATCCTGGTGAGTTCTCACATCAAAATTGGGAATGTTTCCAGTAGGGAATTTGTTCCAATGGAGGATTCCTCAATGTGGAAATTTTTAACATTCACAAGTCTGAGAAATTTCAAGATTTATACCCCCCCTTCCATGTACTTCCTCTCAAGATTACCCATACAGTATAATTTTTGTCAGCCATACATAAGTTGATAATGAAAAAAGAGCATCTACCAAGATGAACAGTTAGTAAAAACCATGCTCTCAAAAACTTGTGACACATTCTCCAAAAAGTTCAGTGACAAGATACCCTATATCCCCATTCTCCCCTGCTCCACCCTATCAAGGCTAAGTGGATTCAGCCTTGACCAGAACAATGAGGGGACTAATTAGCTTATAGTTCCTCATACTTAGAAGTCCTTCACTGGCCATTTGTGTGTGTTCAAGAACTTAATTTAGCATTCAGTATATCTCTAGATAATAAAAACAATAACTAACATTTATATAGTAGTCATTATTTGTCAGGCACAGTACAAATACTTGAGAATTATTAACTCATTTGATCTTCACAACAAATTTGAGAGTCTTGATTATCCCCACTTTATGGATGAAGATATTGAGTTAAACAGAAGTTTAAATGACTTTAATAATTAAAGCCAAATGAGTTTTTGAAGACAAGTTTTAACTCAAGGTCTTCTTGATTCCAGGTCTCCTTGATATTGTGCCATATAGCTGCTTCTTACTTTCTACTGTGGAAATATTCAGCAGCAGTCACTGTCCTTGGTGAGATAAATTTAATATACTGATGGGAATATAAAAACTCCCAAATGTTCTGGACTTTTAGAAAGTGCAAGGTCCTCCTCTAGCCAAAGAGGACGAAGAGTAGGAGTAGAACAAAATCTGAAGTTTAGGCCTCTCTTTCTTCAAATGTATTTCTTTTCAGTGGTCTTAACTACAACACTATACTCTTTCTGTTTTCTGGAAATCCCCAATTCCAGCTAACTTGAGACATGACCCAGAAGACATGATAAAATCCCCCTGCCACTTGGAATATCCTTTATATTCATATTATTTACAATATCATTTCATTCTACATTATTCTGGGGTTTTCAAGAACATTTCACTTATTGATTTTCAACTAGGTAAAATGTGCAGGCTAAAAGAGTTATGGTAGAAAATAGTTTTGACCCCCCCTTTTATATCCAAAATAATTTTAAGAGTGAGAAAGGACTAATATAAAAGGGATACCAGAAAAGATTGTCTGAGGCAATATAAACTGAGCTTTGAAAGAAGCTTGGAATTCTAAGATGTAACATTCAAGTGGTCATACATTCCAGTCATGAGCCGCTGATGTAAAGATACAAAGATATAATATAACCATTGAATAGATGAGGAGGCCTTTTGAATGGCTGTTTTTTTTCATCCATTCATTTAAACCAAGAGCTGCAACAATAACAATAAAAAATTGGCCATCTCAAACAAAACAAAACAAAACATATAGCATCAAGTTAGTGAACTGTTTTAATATAAGATGAATTTGTAAATAAGTTTAAACAATTTGGATAAGTTAAAAATTAAAATAATTTATTTTTCTAAAAGAAATTGAGAGTAACAAACTTTTTCTGAAGGGAAGAAGTTTATTGATTTCTATGTTTAAGGAATAAGATTGTTTCAATTATATGTAAGTTCAATAAATGAGAATAGGAATCAAAAACAGGGACACAACTGATCATGATGACAATGAAAGAAGGAAAAGGATGAAGTAATGATAAAAACTGGCATTTATATGACACTTTAATGTTTTCCAATTAGGATAGCGTCAGTGATATCAGAGTAGATGGATATGTACCAGAAGGTAGTGATCAGGCAAGAATCCAATTAATGCCCCTATTGGAGCATAGAGATCAGAGTCCATAGACCCTTGTCTTTACCTCCCAGGGAGGTAGGCATGAACTATACTTCTCCTTAGAAGACACTGAGTTTGTCTGGTTGCTTCTCAGAGATGTCAGCAGCCTATTGATAAATGGGTGATGGAAGCTCGTTTTGGAGTCCTCCCTATTGTCTATGAGCATTAGTTAACCAGGTAAGTGGCTCAGTAGATAGAAAAGGGCCTAGAGATAGGAAGTCTTCAGTTCAATTTCTGTCTCTCATACTTATTAGCTTTGGGACTCAAGGAAAGTCACTTAACTGCTATTTCCCTTAATCTACTGGAGAAGGAAATGGTAAACTACTCTAGTATTTTTACCAAAAAGACCAAATGGACACTATTGGTATACTATAATGTACAGAGTCATGAAGAGTCAGGCATGACTGAATGACAGAACAACAAAACATTAGGCACTTTTCACTGAATTTTATTTTTCACTTAAGTTCCTAAAATATAGTGAAATGAGGGGAGAGGAGGGCTATTAGACACCCCTTCTCTCTTACACACACAGAATAGAAATGATAAAGCAGGAATACATGGCAGGTAGAAACATGTGAATGCATGTATCCCAAGGGGTTGAATCCATGGACCACTCTTTCATGGCTTCCTTAATCTGCTTCTTTGTTTCCTTTTCTGAGCATACATTCAAGGGGACCAAGCTAGGAAACCTGATATTTAATGTTTCCACCCTTGGGACTACTTCACCACGGGTTATAAATACCAGAGTTCTCAAGTTCCTGAGTTTGAAAGTCAACCATTCCCTGTGGGAGAATATTTAGTTAATAACCCTTCTTGAGGAGAAGAGAAATGCTGAATGAGAATCATGAGTTTGAGATACCAAAATTATAAAAATATACATAAAAATAAGAGAGCTAGACCTTGTCATGTCTCCATGATATTACCATGTAATAATAACACAATGCAAGGCTTAGGCAAATTGGAATAATTTATTTATTAAAAACTTTATTTAGCTTTTCAGATTTATTTAGTAAATATGAAGAAATATTTAAGTACTATTTTTGTGTATATTCATATATGTACTATGACTCTTTTAGTTTGGGTATTCTCAGTGGAGGAAAAAATGAAAAAAAGTCCATATTTGACATCTTATGCTGTGCATACATCATAGTAAGAAGTAAGTACATACATACTTTTATGTATATATGAGTAATCAAAGATACAGGATTGATCTAAGCTTTGATTGAGAAATTTCCCTGAAAATTTTCCCCCACATAAAATTAAATCCAAAGAGAAAGCTTGATATCCTTGGGCTTAGGCCCATAGAACTGAAAGCAGTTCATGTTAGACCATCTTCACTGGGTAACCCCTGGGCTATGGGTGACAAGTGAAAAGAAGATTATTATAAAAGTAGAATTATCAAGACTTGGGTGTTGGAGAGTCCATGTTACCACTGGAAGTACTATGGATTGAGAACCAGAAAACTTGGATTCAAATTTCAGTTCTGCTAATTTATTTATAACTTTGGACAAATGATATTAACATATCTAGGCCAAAATTTCCTTTTGTATAAATAAAGAAGTTTAACACCTAGTATCCCTTCCATTGCTAAATAATTGATTATATGATTAGATATGTGAGGTCAGGGAGAAGTAAAGACCATGAGATTACAAAAAGTTAAAGATCATTGAATATTAGATAAAGGTGGCCAGATTAATGTCAGGATTTTCAATAGAAATAGTGAAGTTTAAAGGTATACAGATTAAAGGGGGAAATAATGAATTTTATTTTAGCATGTTTAGCTTGGTATCTACTTTGAAGAGTTGAGAAAGAGATGCCCAGCAGACCACTGGAGATGTTACTCCAATATCAGAGTACTTTGGAGAGGTTGGATTGTAATTAAGCAGAAAGATTTGGCTTAGATATATAGTGATTTGGGGAATCTATTATACACACACACACACACATATACACTCACATCCCACACATTTTGTGTGTAAATATATAGTGAGACTAAAAATGATTGAATGAACACTCCAAGTTTTTTAAATTTATCAGATTTAATAACAAGAAAGTGAGAGAGAAAAGGGGTTCCTTTAGCTGAAGGGGCAGAGACCCACACCTGTCATGTTCAAGCCAAATCCTAAATGCTCCTTAGTGTGAGTTTCAGCAAAATTTATAAACAAACCCACACCAGGGTGCAATACAGGGATCAAAGACAAGGGGACCCTGGGAAAGAATAAAGAATGCTAGAAAATGAATACCCCACCCACAATATTTTTTAAAACCCACTATATATGTACATATATATATATATAATGAAACTCTGCCTGCATATATTCATGAATGTATATGTATTTATACACACACATATATAGCTGTGTATTTCTCTGGTGATTAGCACATTGTCTGACAAAGGGCACTGAGCTGTGCACTCTTTCATATGAATCCCATCATCTCTTTTGGGAAGATTTGTTTCCCTTTAGGTAAATTGAGAACTTAACTGCACTAAATAAGCAAAATGTGAAAGGAATATGCACCAGATATTCTTGGGTGTGTCTATTTTGATGGAGGATTAGAATGGAATGCCATAGTGGTTGCATATGGTATGGATTACAAAGTGACAACATCTGAGTCAAAAAGACAATCTTCTTGAGGTCAAATCTGGCCTCAGAAACTTACTAGGTATGTTCCTTAACCCAGTTTCTCAGTTTCCTCATATGTCAAAATGAGCTGGAGAAGGAAAGAAATGAAAAGGAAACAAATGAAAAAGCTCACCTTAAAACAACAACAAAAAATTTTTTTAAGCCTTTACCTTCTGCTAGAAAGGCAGGAGAAGGGTAACGGTTAGGCCAGCTGGGGTTAAATAGCTTGCCCAAAGTTGCATAGCTAGGAAGTAAGTTTCTGAAGCCAGACCAGATTTGAACCTAGGATCTCCCATTTCCAGACCAGGCTCTTTAACTACTGAGATATGCAACTACCCTCAACAATAGGATTTGTAAAGAGGTAAACTTGGGCTTCCTTTCAAAGGGAATGAGTAGATGTTTAAGGTTTTCTGAGATATATGCAATCATCATTTACTCTGTCAACAAGTATTGATGATGTTCGATGCCTTGTTTGGTAACACAAAGGCAAAGAGAAATATAATCCCTGCTCTCAAGAAACTCACAAACTGCTCCTCCATCTTCCTTAATTTTGGAACTATAGAGTATTTCAAAAGGGTTCTATTGCCAACCCATCCCCAGTTACTAAGACCCCAGGGTTGTCTTTGTGATGTTCTTTGTATGATATGAACTTGATGCACTAGGCTTTATCACTTATTGGTACTAAATGGTTTTAATCCCATTGACAGTGTTATAAGATGAGTAGTAAAGAGAATCCATTTGAAAACTGAGCCAGGGAAATAAAAGCCATTTTAATACTTTATACATAGTCATGGACTTTATTAGATAACATAAATATTCAGGGAACAAGTCACGGGCTGCAGGATGGCTATGTTCCTCTATATAAATGCATTCCTTATTCCATATTTCACCCTTTAATTGTAGGCACATTTTATGGAGAGTTCTTATGCATTATAACAGTTTTATTTATTTTAGGGATCAGTTCCCATTAGGGGCAATTATTCATTTTTTTTCACATGAATCCAGGCTGAAGAAAAGGGAAATGTTTCAAGGGAATGAGTCTCTGTGACATTTCCAGAGTCCCTGGATAGAAGTTGGATGTGCACCATAAACTGGGCATTATAAAGTTCTGACATCCATCATACATCCCATGGGATGGTCTGTGGGCCTCAAGTTGTGAATGGTTCTACTATGATATCAAGAAAGGCATTTTCTTTAGAACTGAAAGAGTTGACTGAGGCAAGGCCCGAAGTATGGGCCTTGGCAGATGAGTGAGCAATGACAGACTCTGCACGTCAAGCTACTAAGGTGACCACAAATGATAACCAAAACCCTGGGCCTGGGAAAATTCTCAAAGTCTCAGTCAACAAACTTTCCATTCTGTTTTTCTGGAGGTCAGTAGATTATCCTATCCAGCGGGAAAATAAGATCTCAAATGTAATCAATATTAGAAGTGAAAATGCAATGAGAGATGTGCAAAGTGTAGAAAGTTATGTTCAAGTAAGTCACAGGTGGTGTTTTCACTAGACCACATACAGTTGAATAATTAATAGTTGTGGATATAGTCATGCTATTTGTTGGCAAGAAAACAGCAAGCATCAAAGTACAAGGCATAAGAGAGTATAAAATGAACTCTGGGGATGACTGTAGGCATTTGGTGCCTGGAGGGATGGCCCAAGAGAGTATGGCAAGGAGAGAGAAAGATGATATTTATTAGACAGAAAATCCTTAAAGTCCCATTTCATGTTAGGTGACTTGGCCGTCCTTGTAAAATATGCTCTCATTTTTTAGCATTATTTTTGAAAAATTCTAAAATATATTTAATCTACACTGGTACAGGTGATTTTAAACTTTATTTTAAACTCAGACCAGAGAGGTAGTGTGATAAAGTGGGTAGAGAGCTAGACTCTGACTCAAAAAGAGCTTGCTTCAGGTCCTATACACTGACTACGATCATTTTTTCCAACCCTTCTATTAAAAGCAGAAAATGAAAAATAAGCACAATTGTTCAAAAGAAATCAATACACTTATTCCCTGTCAACCTATCACCAAGAATTTTTTAAGCCCTCTTCCTGTGCCAGTTGCTAGGTTAAAAGCTAGAAACACAAAGTAAGGCAAAAAGAAAGTACTTCCTCTCAAGGAACTTAGATCTGATGGGGGAAGAGAGTACAGAAAAGGAAACTGATATGTATATTTGTGTTGGTGGAGTGGGTGGGGGATCAGAGGAAAAGGCCACAGGGATGGGATAATTTTTCAGGATGAGAAAGCTGTAAGGGTGGGGAAAGGAAAGGGGATAGTTAGAAGCAGAACTCAGAGCAGTATGAAGGAGTGAACATGGCTGACCTGGGAACCTTCTTTAAAATAAGTGTTCTCTGTGACCCTGGGCAAGTAATTTAACCTCCATTGCCTAGCTCTTCTTACTCTTCTGCTTTAGAACTGATACACAGTAGTGATTCTAAGGAGGAAGGTGAGGGTTTTTTAAAAATAAATATATAAAATAAATGAATGTTTGGGCACAACAGGAACTATGGAGACACAACTGCAAAACACTTTACATTAGGAAGCCTGTTACAATACATTAGGAAGCCAAATCTAAACAAATGAAAAACATTAATTGCTCATGGGTAGGCCAAACCAAGATAATAAAAATGACAATTCTATCTAAATTAATTTACATATTTCATGCCATACAAAACTATTCAGATTTATTTCACAAAGCTAGAAAATGGCTATTCAGGAAGGAACTGACCAATCAGAGGTAGAAGTGGGTAGAGATGTGAAGATCTTCCAGAATGAGAAAGTTGCAGATTTATGGTGAAGATAACATTCTTGAGAGTCAAGATTAGAGTTCAGAGAAGAACAAAGGAATGTACATCTCTCTCTCTCTCTCTCTCTCTCTCTCTCTCTCTCTCTCTCTCTCTCTCTCTCCCCACTCCTCCCCCTCTCTGCGTCTCTCTTCTTCTTCTTCTTCTTCTTCTTCTTCTTCTTCTTCTTCTTCTTCTTCTTCTTCTTCTTCTTCTTCTTCTTCTTCTTCTTCTTCTTCTTCTTCTTCTTCTTCTTCTTCTTCTTCTTCTTCTTCTTCTTCTTCTTCTTCTTCTTCTTCTTCTTCTTCTTCTTCTTCTTCTCCTTCTCCTTCTCCTCCTCCTCCTCCTCCTCCTCCTCCTCCTCCTCCTCTCCTCCTCCTCCTCCTCCTCCTCCTTCTTCTTTCATTATCTCTCTCTTCTCTATCTACTGATTCTTATATTTGCCCCAAGCTCATGACAGTTTTTATGTGTCATTGTAACAGGAAATTTGGGTAGTTTGATCTTCCTTAAAACAAAGACAGACTTGAATGGGAGTCTTTAGAAAGTCAATACTACTAATTTACTCTTAATTTTTTCTTCTTCTTAGTGATGTATTTGACTTCTAATATTAGGGTAGGACTTCCATGTATAGGAAATATGTTTAGGATTGCTAGAATCTTTCTTTTGGTTCTCATGTTGTCTTTATAATTCACAGTACTGGTAGATGGCAAAGTCCAGGCTTTTCGGTCCCCTGTCCTGAGGCTCAGACCCCAGTTGCTGCTCCAAGTATACCA
Organism: Monodelphis domestica; assembly: GCF_027887165.1. Taxonomy (NCBI): domain Eukaryota; kingdom Metazoa; phylum Chordata; class Mammalia; order Didelphimorphia; family Didelphidae; genus Monodelphis; species Monodelphis domestica. Next base: position 728,438,512 of record NC_077227.1, read on the forward strand.
TACATGCAAAACTGTCTTCTCTCCAAGTAGGTGACATACATACTCCAGGAACTCACGCTTTCTATTTCAAAGGTTAAGTCACCTGAAACCTCTAGGACTTTAACATTGTCCAACTATTCTCTTGGCTTTTGTCAGTACTGGCACAAATAATTTTATAGGAATTCAAAATTATACAGGAACACACTTTCAACCTGTTCAGGAATTTAGGGTGCAAGCTGCCATCTGTGATCCTTAGGAGGGTACCACACATCAGTCCCTATATGCATGTACAAATGAATTGCTAATCTCCAGGAATTAAATTATGTTCTCTAGAAATAAAACTATATTCTGTCCTCAGATTTTTTGGATGTCTCCAAAACAGTATAAGTAGATTGATAATCAACTTGCAATTTAACCGACATGGGAGAATCCCTGATGGAACCTTTACTAATAGAGTTCATCTTCCTTTAACTTACTTACTTGAGGAATTGGATAAAATAATGAGAAGATAAGTGATTTGCCTACAATCACATGATGAATAAGTGTCAGATCTTAAATCCAGATAATATATTTACTGTTATAGACATGTTCTCTTCTCCAATAGAATATAATCTCTTTGGGGAGAAGGCATTGATTTTGATTTTCTTTTTTTTTCCCCTAAAGCTTAGCACAGGGCCTGAGATTTAGTAATCACTTAATAAATATTTGTTTATTAATTAAATTGAGTCACATGATAGATAGGTATCAGAGGTATGATTTGAAAACTAGTCTTCATGGCTCCAAGACCATTTTCTCTTTACTACATTAGACTGTCATAAGGAAAGGGGAAAATCAGGAAGAAAGTCTACACTTCAAAGAAGAAATTCTTTTATAGGCCTAGCACAAAAGAGTGCCTTTGATAGCTGAAACATACCAAATCAATCCTCATCAGTAGATGCAATGATTCATCTTCAGTAAGGTGTTAAAAGGCATGTCCCAGTAGGCCTCTCAAATGCATTTAGTGAAGTTGAGAATAGGTATGTCAACATCTTTTTTTATTCATTCCTCAAGAGTAGCAAAGTCCCAAACAAATTTTAATCTTCCTGTAATTCCTACAAGCTTTTCAGCGAATCTCTCTGATTAAGCCTCTTTGTTCCTTAGTAGTTCCTCCTTAGTAGTTCCTATTGAACATACCTATTATTCTGATCCATTTCTTTTCAATTTTCCCCCCATTTCTGTTCAATCATTTTTTAGTCATGATCAACAGTTCATTACCCAATTTGAGGTTTTTTTTGGCAAACACACTGGAGTAGCTTGCCATTTTCTTCTCCAGCTAATTTTATAGTCAAGGAAACTGAGGAAAAGAGAATTTAGTGAATTTCCTAAATATATTTCCTAAATATAAGCGAATGTGACCGCCAATTAAAAAAATTAAAATAGTTCCAGTCAAAATGACTTTTTAGTAACTTTATTTACAAAAGAGGGAAAGAGGGAAAGTAGAGCAATGTATAAAGAGGGTAGAGAAGATATCTAACCTAACATACTAAATATTTGCTCCAGCACCTGACTCCACTAAGATTGAGGGCCCAGTTATAAACAAGAGTTTCACTCACTTGTCCTCCTCCAAGAGGGAGGCCTCTCTAGGTGCTAATCTCTTCAAAAGCCAGGAAAGGAGGATCAGCTCTTTTTACTCACCCAATCCAAAATTGAAAGGGAGAAATCTAAGAGCAGTCTTACCAGAAGCAGTCCAAGTGCCAAAGTCCCAGGTTCAAGTAAAGCCAAAGACAGAAGTCCCAAGGCAAAGTCCCAAAGGAGAAGATCTTCCAACCTGAAAATTCAGGACCAAGACCCAAGTCAAAGCTCTGAGCCACAGTCCCAGTTTAAGCCCAAGATTAAGACCAAAGCCCCTTTGACAGGAAATTCATGCTCTTTTTAATGGATCTTTCTTTATGTAGCTTCCTGTCCTTTCTTCCACTTTACAGGGACCAATCACAGACTTTAAATTTGCTTAGTACTGTCCCAGGGGCAGTGTTTGTAGGTTCCATCTCTCATCCTATCAGGGTGTAAACTCATCACAAAGAACTCACAAGTTTTTGGCTGATTGAGTTGAAAGGGTGGAACTCTCTTAGTTGCTTGCAAGCTCTCCAACCTAGTGCCAAGTATGGGTGTTCAAGCTTTGGTTGCTTAATTTCAAAAGTAGGAAAGGAGAGACTCAATCCCATTTTTACATCTGGAAGATGATTCTTCCTGACTCCAGGTTCAGCACTCTATTCCCTGCACTACCCAGCTGCTCTATTTTTTCTATAAACTTCAAATTTTTATTGCTTTTTGACTAGTCATAGAAATATTGTTTTTCCAAGTCCCTTAATTTGTAATGAGACAAAATAATAAATTTGACTTCACATGATCGTTAGATTTTTCTTCATCAATTTACATTGTCAGTCCCCAGTGACTAAATTATATAATTTGTGCAAAATGTTTTGTAAAACTTTGTTTTGTGAGTTATTGTGATATATATTAGTGATTTAATCATCTTTCATCATCATAAGAATCTGATCATCTAAGACACTGATACTTCCTGATTGTTTAGTTCAATTTTTAGTTTTGTTGCTATTGTTGAGTCATTTTCAGCTGAGTCTGATTCTTTATGGCTCTATTTGGGGTTTTCTTGACAAAGATAGTAGGATAGTTTGCCATTTCTTTCTCCAGTTCATTATACAGTTGAGGAAACTGAGGCAAACAGGGTCAAGTAACTTGCCCAGGTTCACACCTAGTAAATGTCTGAGACCAGATTTAAACTGAGAAAGAAGAATCTTTCTTACTCCAAGGCCAGTGTGCTTATCCGTGCACCACTTAGCCATAGCCTGGGCTAAGTTCAAACTTCATCTATTTGAGGACAAGTTAGGGCTATGTGAACTGAACCGGCATTTCTATTTGAACTAATTCAGGAATGGATCAGTAGCCAAGAGGGTCAAAGCATAACCAGAGTGACAAAGCAGAATGCCCCAATTTCCTTCTTGGGCTAGGTCACAAGCCATTCATTGAAAACACTGTTTAGGAACTATGGAAATAGTTCAGATATTCCATAAAACTAGCAGTAGATATATGACATTAATCTATCTTTTTCCCATCCTTGAGAGAATCAGTAATCTTGAAGGACTGTGGGGACATCACAGAAGTATTGGTGGTGGTGGTTAGGGGGGGTATTCTGCATTGTGAAGTCATATGGAGTGATGAATTGGGCCAGGGGAAGAAAACTTAATGTACACTTTCTGGTAGGAACATCAATATTTGACTATTTTTCAAGCTGTGAAAATTGGGATAGAATGACAAAGAGAAGACGAAAAAACTATTCCATGAATTGAGAAAAGCATGACTGAATCTAGCATAGATCTAAACTATCAAATGGACTTAAAAACTTTACAGTTTAAATTCAACTTAGATGAGAGCAAATCTGACAGATAAATAATTATATAAATATGGAAATGACCCAACTAATCATGAGGATTTATTGCCTTTAGAGCCTGGGAGTCTGGATTCTAAACTCATCTCTGCCACTTACTACTTCCTATGACTCTGGGCAAGTCACTTGAACTGTTTATATCTCATTTTCCTCATCTGTAAAATGGAAATATAAGGAAAAACACTTGGAATGGAAACAAAAAAGGAAGCAATTTAAAATGCTTGACAAACATGAAGGCATTGTATAACTGGCTCCCACTATAACCCCTTTATATCTCCCAACTTTACATCAAATGAGGGCAGAAGAGGTAGCTCTCAGGACAAAGGGAAGCCAACAACATCACTGAGGTTAATACATGGGGTAGATCACTTAGCGAAGGATAACTGAGCTCTAACCTTATTTTTTTTTTTCTTTTCTATTCTGTTCTCACCACATTTTCATAAATCACAACTTCACTGAAAGGGAGAAAAATGATTCAATCAAGAACAGAGCAGGAATGCCCTTCCCCACCCTTCTTGTCATTGAATATTAAAAATGAAGACAGATGAGTACACTGAGTCCTATTTGGGACTTGTTCATAGAGTAGATAAATCTATGCACTCCCAGATCACTGTCTAGCACAGGTTGATTTCCTTTGTAATGACATTCTCAAACCAACCACTCTGCACATCACTCAATTTTGTACCTTAAATGCAAACACAGTTCCATTTTAAATTGTGTTACAGAAAGGAAAGGACAAATGCTTGGAGCTGATTTAAATGGATTAACTAATTCCATATGGATACCTGAGACAATACTTCAAATCACCATGTATCTTTGATTTGACTTACCCCAAATTAAGGAATGATAAAAGAGTTTTCAAGGTGAGAAGGTGCTAGGAAGGAGGAATTTTTAAAAAGAAAATGGTATTTTTTTGTTCTAAGATTCTCTATGGAAATTAAAGGCCCAAAAGGGGTAGATGGGCTCTTTTACCACCCTAAATGACTCTTTTCTTTAAATTACTTTTTATCTTGGCTTTTAGGCATTTTTATCAAATAGTTTGAGCCCAAATTAATGTTTGCAAAAGCCTTTGAGGTGAGAAATAAGTCATGGAGAGAATAAAGTAGTTTATGTAAAGCAGTTCATGAACATAAGCTAAGCAAGGGGATAATGACAAATTCTTTTTTGGGGGAAATATGGAAGGCGGTATTGAGAAAGAAGGAGCCATGAGTGGAGTATCCAAATGAAAATTACAAAAGTCAGTTCCTAAAGTTTACAAGTTTGTACTTCAAAGCCTAAGGACGGATGTTGACCATGAACCTGACCTGTGTCTTCTTAATCTTACTGTCTGCATTGTGTCTCAGTGACTTCATTAGTTCTCATTGCTTAAACAGAAAGTGTGGTCTAGTGAAGAGTACTAGACATAAAATCAGGGTCACAAAATATTTTCAAAGTAGCTTAGAAAATGTGTCACACTGGGTAAAGCTCAGCTTCATTTTTCTCATTTGTAAAATATAGGTAATGATATTAGTTACTGAAATGGGTTTTTTTGAAGATCAAATTAGACAATATATGTAGAGCAACTTTCAGACCATAACCTTATTGGATCATAGATTTAGATCTGGAAGCAATTTTAAAGGCTAATTATGAAAAAAAAATATCCCTCTTCTTCTAGATTAGGCACCTGCCAACCATAAAGGTTAACTCTCTTTTTTCCAAAGTCAAAAAGGTAGCCACATGTAGTATATGAACTACTACACCAAATTTGATATTTCTAAGTGTTATAATAATTATCTCTATGAAGATATCTTCCTAAACCACATGTCTATCACTTAACCCTCATCTAATCTCATATCCCATACTAAATTTTTACTGGATATATTTAGCTTAATTTTTTAGTAACAACCTAAAATCACATTCTTTCAAATGACACGCATTACATACTCTGCCAATGAATCAATCCTCATTTACCTTTCTATCTCCAAGGAATTATACACTTACAACATCAGAGATATCTTGAATTCATCCTTTACCTTACTAAATATTAACTATAAATTCCTTCTGCCATTGGTCTCTTTAACTCTAAGTAAAGTCATGATAGGAACTAGAGGGAATCATGAAACTTTATTGAATAGCTACAAAATTTTTATATTCCTTAATCTCAATTGAGTATTAATTGCAATAAGTTAATTAGTCTACTCCTTCCGATTAAATTCACTATCATACTCTCTTCAGTTATCTGGGCAGAAATTTTTTGTCTTTCACCAAATCTTCCATGATACCCCTTACCACCACTTCTCTCTCTTGGTTAAGTATCTTCTTTCATATTTCACCAAGAAATTGAGGCCAAATACAGCAAAAAAAACTTCTCTTTATCCACTTCTTCTCATCTTACATTACTCAGATATCTTCTGCAGTATGATTAAATTAAAAAATACATGTTTCATTCAACAAACATCAATTTATAAACATCAGTTAAGTCCTTCTACTTGCCAGGAACTATACTAATGATTGGAATGTAATCTCTTTGGGAGTGTAGTCTTTTTTTGTTTTTCTTTGTATTCACAATGTTTAACATCATACCTGAAATTAATTAAATTCTAGTCTATGTAGCATCTTCTCCCTATAAAACATTTAATCTATTACCTCCAGATTTTAAGAGACTGACTCGCATGCTTGGAAATCACTATTTTTCTGAATATCCAGGGCAAATATCTGAATGTCCAGGGCAAAATGCCCAAAATGTATATGGCCCTTAGTAAAAGCTTATTATTGTTGAATTTTCAATCTAATTCAGAAAATATTAAGTAATACACTTAATGTAATTAAAATAATCGTGTCAAAGTATGAAGTTCCGACTACAAGTATGAAGAAATATGGGATAAAAGAGACAAGGATGACTTCATGAAGCATAGAATTTTAGAGATTAATAGCAAGAATCAAAGTGCAAAAGATAACCAGGGATATTCAAGGGATGAGGTAAGAATTAGGCTATAGATAGGTCAAGGAAAGGGGATTATGCAAGAAGGAATATAAAAAAAAGGTACAAATGATGTAGTATAACTGGAAATAATTAGAAAATGATCAGCCCAGATGAAGCAAAGCATATATTATAGATAGATAGATAGATAGATTGATATGAAGAAATTCTACATATAGGAATAGAAATTATATATATATTATATATATGAAGAAATAAAATTGATCAAGTTTTATGGGACCAAATTATAAAAATCTTGAAAGTTAAAGTGAAAAGAATTGATAACAAATGTAACTGTAGAGAGCCACTGATGTTTCTTGAGCAGAATATCATAATACATGTGGCATTTTTGCAAAATTGATCTATTTTATCATTGATGATCTTCAAACATTGAAAACTTTCTTTTCTGATCTACACTAATGCTAAATTTTAGCAAATCTGCAGATATTCTTGAAGATAATAATTTGCTTTGCATGAAAAGTTTCATTTTTTGTCTAAAACCATGTAAAATGTTTACAATATTCCTCTAATTTTAGTGTTTCAGGATATAAGATGCAAAATTGTTTATGACACATTCTATTTACATTGTTTTAATCTGTTTTCTTACAGTTCTACTAAAAATTCTGTAATACTTCAAGTTAAAATACTCCTCCTTTGCTGCTGATCTTGAATTCCTTGGAAACAAAAAGCTGTTCTATCTGCAGTGCTTAACACAGTGTTTGGCAGACAGTTATTGAATGTATTTTCTTGATTCGTTCAGGCATTTAATTACATATTCTATTTGCTTTCATTTTGCCCTGCTAAAGTGTCCTGATTTTCTTAGCCCCTTTTTACATAAAGATATTTTTCATAACCTTGGACCCTCCCGTTGTCACTGAAGGGGCATGTGATGATTCTTCTTTCATTCTCACATATCTCCTATTAGTCTGATGGATCTGTGACATCACTGAAGTGAGCCTATCCACAATCATTGCAAATTATAAGAAATAGAACTGAACCTTAAAGAAAATGAAGAAAGTCAAGAAGGAGAGATGAGGGGCTAAAATGTGGTACAGAATATTCCAGGTTTTGAAACTTTTCTTCCAGTCATGCAAAATACAACATCTCCAAGCCTACCCATTATATGCTGCCTATGTACTCTTCTACGTTTCCCTAATAGATTTCACTCAATGGGCTAGAATCCTGCCTTATTTTCTCCTGATATTACATAGATATCCACAAAGCACACTACCTATTCAGTTATTCCTTTTTTTAAACTAGACACCAGTCCATCTATTTTAGTCATGCACTGCTCTCATGTCTTTTATTCTAGTACTCCTTTACAATTCTTTTTATTAAGACAACATGTTGTAGCTTGTTCATACCCATCATGCACCATTCCATTGCCCTCTGGGTGATGCTCACTTTTAATTCTCCACACATACTGTTTCATCACTTTTTGTTAGAAAGTAAACAATGGAACTTTAAAAAACATGCACTTTTTTGTTTTTGTTTTTTGCTTTTGTTTCCTAACACTATAAAAATTCACCCCAGAGCCAACATCTCAAATGTTTGCTCAATTTCAATGAGGAGGAAATGTTTGTAATTTCTCTGAGAGCTGGATTTGTATTTGAAACACAGACACTGGTTTAACAGCCGCACTTTACATGAAACAGTCAAAATATTGTGACAGGGCTTCCATATGGTGCTTTTAGCAGGGATGATTGCACTATACACAGACCTACCAGCAATAGTTCCATCCTTTGTTCAGTACCTTATACACTAGTAAAAGAATGATGTTTGGCAATACCAATTAAACAAGAATTTGGAATAAGAGGACCTGGATTCAAATTCTTACTCTGTTACTTGATGCCTCTGAGACCATAGGCAAGTTATTTAACTTCTCTGAAATTGAAGTCTTCATCTACAAAATCAAAGGATTATATTAGATGACATCTGTTGCACTTCCATCTCTTTCTTGTTAAGATTAAAATTTAGGAATATGGGGAGACTGAGGCAGGTAGAAATTAGTTTCTCTCTGCAAGGAGTATTATATTTTTTAGAGGTTTATTGAAGATTAAGGATTAAAGAAAATACAGGATAAGAAACACGTGTCCAGGCCATAGAGTGGCCTAGACACAACCTCACCTACATTATGAAAAAAAGCCTCGCCTGCCCCAAAACGGAAGTCCAAGAGCCAAGAGCCCTCAAAAGCCTTTGAATCAGCTTAAATACCTTCTCGATCTCGGCCCAGGTGAGATTACAAGGCATTCTGGGGAAGTGGAGCAAAAGCTTGTGGGATTGTAGTCCTGTATTCGAGTCTATTTTTTACATTCTGAAGTTCCTTCTTTTGTTTTATTATGTTATTTCTACATCTTCTTAATTTTCAAATATATCCATTGTATTACAAATTCATGGATTAAAGAGAGCATTCTAGATATGATAGATGGCAAAGAAATAGCAAGGACTTAGGAAATGGAGTTTTTCTATAAGGAAAAAGAAATCTAATGTATCTAGATATGAATTTGAGTATAGGGAAGTCCTTTTACTTATGCCTAGAATACAATACTTCCACTTGTCATTTTTATTAGATCTTTAGCTTTCTTCCAAATTCAGCTCAAACAGTATCTCCTATCCTATCACAGATTTGAGAATTAAATATTTCCTCATTAGCCATCTCATTGAAACATTTCACTAAAGGAAGCCCTTTGATAAATGACCCCACAAGTAGTCAACTAGTTGTTTTAAGATCTACAGAATGGAGGGAGCAATCTACTTTATCACTAAACAGTCCATACAGCTTTTAGAAAGTTCTGGTTGTTAAGAAGCTTATATATTTCTTTGTATATTACTTACCACGCTTACAACTAGCCTCAATATGCCAATTTGTAACTCTCATATATAAATCCTGGCTCTACCTTTTGTAACCAAAAAGAACAAAGTTGATCTTTCCTCTTCATGGTAACCTTTCCTTAATTTTTTAAAGAGAACTAACATGAATAATTGACTAGGCTAAGTAGGACATTTCTTGAGGTCTCTGATTTATTCTTTAAACTTTTCTTATTACTACCTATTCCTTTCCCTGAACTTTTTGTCAATTTCTTAGTTGTTTTCCACCATAAGAAATTAATTTGTTTTTTGTTTTCATTTATTTTGTGTTCATTAATTTTATCCATGTAGTTTATTCTAAGATAACCTAAGTTTCTCAAGGGCAGCCACTGTAAATTTGTTTTGCTATTTCTCCCCCTGAATAAAGTGATTGGCACATAGATGGTTAATAAATTATTGTTCAAAAACTTGTTTAATTCAATGAATACCTACTAAGAATAATACTAGCTAATATTTACATAGTGCCCATTACATACCAGGTACTGTGCTAAGCTCATTATGAATATCATCTCATTTCATTCTCCCAACAACTCTAGGAGAGAGGTGTAATTATTATCTACACTTAAATGAGGAAACTAAGGCAGAGGTTAAGTCACTTGCCACATAGTTAGTAAACATCTGAGGCCATGCTTGAACTCAGATCTTCTTGACTCTAGTTCTGATACTCTATGCATGTAGGAAATATCCTAGCTATATTAATGATGGAGGAAAATAGCTACTGCCATAATCATTTTAAAGATGAAGAAATTGAAGTTAGGGGAAGAGAAATGACTTATCTAAATTCACACAGCTAATAGGAAGAACTTTTACACAAGTATCTTGAATTCATGACCTTCACTCTTTTTGCTAAAATTAATCTATGAATATATTTTTTAAACACCACCACAACTTTAATTAAGCCTTTTAAAAATTATTTGCAGCTCTGAATGTGAGATGACAATCCTCCATTAATGAAGTCCCTCTATCCACATTTTGAAATTATTCTATTAGTTATAAGAGCATACAATGCCTTAATCCCAGAATAACCTGCATCTTATTTTTCCTCCTTCCAGATCATCCTTACAAAGACTGGAAATTAAAAAAAAGATGTACATGCATTGTCCTGCCAAATTTTGGGGGTATGCAATTCAAAAGAAAGATACCAGTCTTTGCACCTGATGACTAAATTCAAAGACATACCTAGCAGGGAAGAAATCTGAACATTTACAATGTTTGGCATGTGTTTTGGAAAACTAACTGAACTCCATTGGATGCCATTATAGAAGAGGATTATTTTTAATGCTCTCAAAATTTGAGATTCTTTTTAAAATATTCTTTTTTTTTAAGAGATGGATAGCTAGGACATCTAGGTGGAATCATTGATAGGGAACTAATATCTTTAGTCAAGGATGTCTGGAGTTCAGGTCAGCACTCAAATATTTACTTGTTGTATCATCTTGAGCAGGTCACTTAGCCTTTGTCTCAGTTTCCTAATCTGTTCCTAAACTGGGGATAACACCTTTCCATGACTTTTTTGAGTTTCATTAAGAAAATATTTGTTTAGTGTTTAGCAAAGGAACTGGAATATAATAGACACTATATAAATTATTATTCCCATGTTTTCCATTCTCTTCTCATTGCTTCTTTAACAAAACCTTTCAAATTAATTCATCAGAATGATATCTAGAATAGCAGTTCACATTATTTTTCCCCATATCTATTGACAAATTGAATTGAACTACCAACAAGTTTAGTCAAACTCACAACTATTTTTAAGGTATGTACATGTAGACACACACACCTTCTAGCCATCCAATTAGAAGGGAGAGTCAACTGAGAGTGAGTTGAGAAAGTGTAGGGTATCAAAACCTGATTCTTCATTATTCTCTATGATCAGTTCATGGGGAGGACATAGTGCATTCTACTCCCTGAAGTTGAAGTCAAGGAGAACTAGGTTCATTGAAAGTTTTAAATGAATTACCCAAATTCACATAGATACTTGTCCAAGATAGGATTTGAAATAAGGTATTCTTGCCTTGAAGAACAAGTTTCTAGACATCATAATAGAGTTACCTATTGTCCAACAGATGAGACAAATAGTTGAGTTGGATAGAGAATATACAAGAAAGTTAAATTCCATGTCAATGTTCATATTAAAAGACATTTATTATTACATTTGAATTTTGCAACTGTTGTAGAATTCTGATTTGTTCTCAAAGTTTTGCTTCATCACCACATAATACAATGAGTTTTCACTAGGATTTAGCAATGGATAAGAGCTTACAACATCTAATACAATCATTGTATTTGTCAGATAAAAGCTGAACTTCAATAAAGTTACTGGCTTTCTTAAGTCAGGCAAACTGCAAGAAGTTGAGCTGAGATATTCAGGGATGGGGACAAGATGGGAGAGTAGAGAAGTGGGTGACCTCTCCCCAAATTCCTCACCAAAAGACTTTAAAATAATGTCTCAAATTGGATAAGAGAGAGGCAGAGACAACAAAAGGTCAGAGTGAAATATTCTTCTAGTCCAAGACAACAGAAGAGATCAGAAAGAGATATTTGTACAATAGGGAAGGAAAACTGGCCTTGACCCCATGTAATTGAAATAGCATTGGTGGTATTAAGTGATGGTAACAGAAGCAGCAGCAGCTTCAGCTTCAACAACTTCTAAACAAGAGATGATATGAATGATACTTGTGATATATTGCTGTAGTCTAATTTCTAACGTTTTATTTCAAGTTTTGCTTCTCTATCCATTAATGAATTCTTTATGTCATATTTGTGAAATATTTATGTCATAAAAAGGAATTTGGTAGGACTCTTTGTCTATTTTGCCAATTATTTTATATAATATTGGGATTAATTGTTCTTTAAATGTTTCATAGAATTCACTTGTGAATCCATATGGTCCTGGGGATTTTTTTCTTAGAGAGTTCACGGATTGGTTAAAATTCGTTGTTCTGAAGCAGGATTACTTAAGTGTGCTATTTCATTTTTTGTTAGTCTGGGCAATTTACTTTTTTTGTAAAAAATCATCCATTTCACTTAGATTGTCAGATTATTGGCATATAATTAAGCAAAATATCTCCTAATGATGGTTTTAAGTTCCTTTGGTGGCGAGTTAACACTTCATTTCCAATACTGATAATCTTATACACTTAATTTTGTCAATCAAATTAACCCATGCTCTATTTTATTTGTTTTATTTCCCTCCAAAAAAACCACTTCTAGTCTTATTTGTCATTTCAATGGTTAAATTACTATCAATTTTATCTATTTCTCCTTTGATTTGTAAGATTTCCAATTTAGTTTTTAGACATTTTTAATTTTTCTCTTTCTAGTTTTTAGTTGCATGTTAGTTAAATTCTGCTTCATTTCTCTATTTTATTGATATTGTCATGTAGAGATATTAATTTTCCTTATGCTCATCTTTGACTGTATCTCATAAATTTTCATTTGTGTTTTTTTAATTGCCACTTTCTTTAATGAAATTTTTGATTGTTTCTATCATTTGTTTTTTTGACAAACCCATTTTTTAGTATTATATCATTTATTTTCCAATTAATTTTTATTTGTCTTTCTATGAATGCTTATTATTTATAATTTTATTGCATTGCAATTTGAAGATAATGCCAATTATTATTTCTGCTTTTCATCATTTGGTTGTGAAATTTTTATGTCCTAGTACATGCTTAATTTTTGTTTTGTTCCCACACTGAAAAGAAAGTATATTTCTTTCTATCCTATTCATTTTTCTCCAGAGATATATCAAATTTGAATTTTTAAAATTTTCATTCACCTTTTGCTTTTTTTTTTTGTTTGTTTGACCTATATCTGAAAGGAGAAAGTTGAGGTCCCCAACTACTATAGTTTTATTGTCTATTTCCTTGTGAAACTCACTTAATTCTCCTTTTAAAATATGGAGGATACACTATTTGGTGCATATATATTTATTACTGAAGTTATTTCATTGTTAAGGGTACTTTTTATCAAGATGTAACTCCTTCCTTCTCTCAGATTATATCTATCCTTGTTTTAGCTATGACTGAGATCATTCTTGGTGCTCTTGCTTCTTTTTTCTACTTTAGGTGAAGTGTAAGAAATTCTTCTCCAGGCCGTTGCCTTTACTCTGTACATCTCCCTCCTTAAATATATTTCTTATAAACAATATATCACAGGATTATGCCTTTTAATCTACTCTTCTCTCTGTTTCTGTTTTATGGGTGAGTTCATTCTATTCATATTCAGAGTTATGACTACCAACTGTCTCTTTCCCTTCATTTTACTTCTCCTTTTGATCCTACTCTTTCTCTCTCCTTTCATTTTGTACCTCCTCATAAGTATTTTTCTCTCATTTACCCCTTCTCTTCTATTACTCTCAATTTTCTTATTCTCCTACTTCTCTATAAGGTAAAGTAGGCTTCTATACCCAAATAAGTATGATTTTTATTCCCTCTTCAAATCAATTCCTATAACAATAACGTTTAAGCATTGCCCATCACAACTTCATCATCCCCTCCACTTTAATAGCTTTTTGCACTTCTTTAGTTGAGATAATTTATCTAGTTTTTCTTCTCCCTTCCCTTTACTCTCCGTGAAATTCTTTTCTGTCCTTAATTTTTTTTATGTACCGTGTCATTTAAATAAACTTTCTCCCTCATCATCTGTCTATGTATACTCCTCACTACTCTAATATATAATGATCTTTCCATGTAGAAATATAAACAATTTGGTTACATTGAATGCCATACATTTCCTCTTTAGTTTTTACCTTTTTAAGTTTCTCTTGAGTCTTATATTTAAACATTAAAATTCCTTTTTAGGTCTTTTTTTCATCAGGAAATTCTTGTCTAATTCAGACTTTGGCTCCATGATATATGGATTGTTTCTTTCTGGCTACTTGTAGTATATTCTCCTTATCCTGAGAGCTCTTGAATTTGGATATAATATGCCTTGGAGTTGACATTTAGAGATTTATTGTAGGAGGTGATCTGTGGATTCTTTCTATTTCTATTTTATGCTCTTGTTCAAGAAGATCAGGACAGTTGTTTTTGATAATTTCTTGTAATATGATGCCTAGGCTTTTTTTTATTATAACTTTCAGGTAGTCCAATAATTATTACATTGCTCTTTTGGATCTATTTTTTGGCCAATGAGGTATTGCATATTGTCTTCTATGTTTTCATTCTTTTAATTTTTTTGGTGGGGGATAACAATGTATAATAGTGAAAATAACAGCAATAGTATAGAGAACTGAATTCAATAAGAAAAGGCAAAATCTAATCTAACACATTGAAAGACTCATGTGAAATACAGCTACCTTTTTTGACAAGGGACAACTGAAATTCAATGTGGAGGATTCATGGCAAGCAGAGAATGAAAAGGAGATCACTTTGAAGAACTAGTTACATAACTAAAATATTTAAGATACTGCTTATTGGAGAGATAATGTTAAGATTGGAGATTTTCAGCATTGATTTCTCGGCCTTTCTCTGAGTAAGACATCAATGGCACATATATCATAGAAGGACTTAAGAGTAAGAGATGATAGTCTTTATGAATTGGGAGTATAGTACCCATGAGAATGTGATTAAGTAATAAATACTTATTGATGTGAAACATAAAATCCTATAATAATATCATCCATTTCCACATCAGTTTATTTAGTATAAGTCTTTTAAAGAGAAAACATAGCCTTCATTATAAATATTTTAGATGGATACATAGTATCCTAAATCAGACTCAGTATTTGCGATGGCATTAGCGCACTTATGGCAGAAATTTTAATGGATATGTTGACTGTATGCCAGTTGAAATACAAAAGTCTACTGGTTGGAAGCAATATTTTCATCCATCAAAGGTAATGCATCTTCAGGTTTCAGATCTATTAGTGTTTCAGACCTATAATATGTAACCAAGCATTAACAATCCCTTAATGAATTGCCATTTTGTTGTTTCCCAATTAAAAAGCATATCCTCTGTGTACACAGCCTTATGATGGTAATGAATTACCTTCATGTGTAAAACTCCTTGATGCAGTAACTGATCTCTCCCTCCCCTTCACCAAATTATACTGAGACTTGGATATGAAAGTAATTTTGGAGAATGCTATCAATTAGTGTGATGCCTGCTCATGTAAATGACAGTGAAATGTGCCTTATAAATGATTTGATTGAATCTCTTGGGATAAATTACTAACTCAAGTTATGAGTCTCATCAGACCTTCCAAAACAAACAAGTTGCAAGTTAACTATTTATCTAGCTTTATGGCTTAATAAAAGAAAAAAAATCACTGAGCTACATCCAATGAAACCACAGGTAATGGAAAGAGGGGTGATATTGAAAAAAAACAAATTATTCTTCTACATCATTTTATATAATCATTATTTTTCATTAGCCTGCAACCTGTGGTGTGCACAGATAATAAGGAAGCATAGAGACAATTATGATCCACTTTCTTCATGACCTTTTATTATATAAATCCCCTTCCTTTAAGAACCTGTCTTACACAAAAGTGGTAATAAATATTTGTTGAATTTAATTAAGGGGTTACCCTTATTTAGATAGTTAGCCATTTAGTCAAATGATTCAAGCAGCCATTTAGTAAATTCATTAGAAAAAAACACAGAATTATAGAAGTAATCATTAGGGGGATTTAGGGATAAGCCAAACCTTCTTTCACAATTTAAGTGACAGTTTATCCAATAATTTATATGGGAAACCTTATCTATACTTATGCTCTAATGAATGATCTATGAAAGTCTTGATTTATATGTATTCTAATTCCCTATATATTTTCTCTATCAAATTTTTATATGGATTCGATCAAAATCTTACCAATTTGATTATTTTTCTTCTATTTCTATGTACATTTTTTAGAAATATAATTACAAAATAGTTTGCACAAAGATAGATCTAAACAAATAAATATTCATTGTTTATAAATAGGCCAAGAAAATATAATTTAAATGGCAATTCTACTTAAATTAATTCCCTTTTTCATGGTCATAACAATCAAATGACTTAGGAATAATGTCATGATTCAAGAAGAAATTAATACCAAAATTCATCTGGAAGAACAAAATGCCAAAATATCAAGGAAATTAATGAAAAATGTGAAGGAAGCTATTTCATAATACCAATTTTCCAATTGCATTACATATTATATTACAATATATTTTACAAGGAAGTTTTAAGTTTAAAGGAAGATTTCATGACCTACCCAGTGACAAAGAGAATTACAGTAAATACAATTGATAATTCTGATTACATGAAATTAAATAGTTTTTTTTTTAATGAAGAAAACTAGTATATCCAAAACTAAAAGAAAAAAAAAACTAGGAGGGAAGGAATTATAGCAAGTTTCTGTGACAAAGTCTGCATGTTCAAATATATATAGAGAGAGAAGAAGATGGCAGCCTAGAAGGAGCAGAAGTTCAGACCTCTGAATACCCTTCCTAATCGATCATAAACTGAATGTTCCCAGAGGAATGAAAAACAAACTTAACAACAAGACAGAGCCAAGGAACCCTCCTTCTGGACTTAATTCAAGAGCCAAAATCTGAGAACACTCGGGTTTAAGAGGAAGACAGAAGGTAGGTCCCAGGACCCATCCCACCTCCCACCCAGAGCGCTGAGACTCCCAGACTCCAGAGGCAGCGGAAAATTCTGAGAGGGCAAAGGTGCTGATCTGGCGAGCATACATTGCAACCAGGGCTGTGATAAGATCAGAGTGTACAGACAGTGAGGAAGGAGCTAGAGAGGGAGCATAGACCTGTCAGCCTGGCCAGAGCTGTGGAGATCCTCCATATTTGCTCCAGCCTCCCAGGAAGCTTTGGACTCAGAGCACACCCAGCCCAACTAAGCTGAACTTAATCCCATCAAAAGTCTCCAGAATTCAGGGAAGCCCAGGCTCTACACCCATCCTCATTGACTGCTGGACTTTAATCCAATCAAAAGCCTCCAGAGAACAGGGAAACTTAAACCTCAACAAACCTCCATCACAGACTACACCAAGAGATCTCCTGTTAAAGCTCCAAGAGGGGAGACTGGCAGAAGCCCCCAAACCAAAAAAAAAAAAATTAGTGGAGCAAGAGCACAGACAAATACGGGGAGTAAAGAAGGGGTGAATTTGAGCAAACAACAGAAAAAGAAGAAAGAAACTACAATAGACAGCTTCTACTCAGCAAATGGAACAGAGAGGGTGAGATCAGAAAGTGATAAATCAGAAATCCCAGTGAATTGGTTACAGGCTGTGGAAGAACTCAAAACACAATTAAGAGAGGCTGAAGACAATTGGGAAAAGAACTTAAAATTAAGATAAGTCATCTGGAAACAGAGGCACTTGAACTAAAACTAGAAAATAGTGTCTTGAAAGCCAAAATCAACCAGCTGGAAAATGAGGCAAAGGAGATAAAAGATGAAGTGAAGAAGATGAAAGATGAGAAATAGGAGATGAAAGACAAGGTAAAGGGGATGAAAGATGACCTCCAAAGAAAATCAGACCAGAAGGAGAGGGATGACCAAAAAGCCATGGATGAAATCCAATCTTTAAGAACCAGAATACAACAACTGTAATTGTGACCTCACAAGGCAGCAGGACACTAAAAAACAAAATGAAAAGAATGAAAAAAAAATGAGGAAAATATGAAGAATCTCATTCACAAAACAGACGATTTAGAAAATCGTTCGAGAAGGGACAATTTAAGAATCATAGGTCAACCAGAAGACCACGACAAAAGAAAAATCCTGGACATAATGCTACAGGAAATTATTCAGGAAAACTGTCCCAATATCCTAAAACAAGAGCTGAACATGGAGATTGAAAGAATCCACAGATCACCTCCTGTATTTAATTCCCAACTGACAACACCCAGGAATGTTATAGCCAAACTCAAAAACTATCAAACCAAAGAAAAGTTATTACAAGCTGCCAAAAAGAAGCCATTCAGATACCATGGAAACAAGAGTGAGGATAACTCAGGATCTTGCTGCATCCACACTGAAGTACCGAAAGGCATGGAATATGATATTCTGGAAAGCAAGGGAACTAGGTCTACAACCAAGAATAAAATACCCATCAAAACTGACTATATTCTTACAGAGGAAAGTACGGTCATTCAACACAATAGAAGAATTCCAAGCATTTGTAAAGAAAAGATCAGACATGAACAGAAAATATGATGTCCAAGCACAGAACTAAAGAGAATCATCAAAAGGTAATTTAAAAAGAGGGGAAAAACAAAACAAAACAAAACAAAACAACAACAACAACAACAAAAATCTTTTAAGAGATCCGATAAGTTAAAATATGTATCCCTATAAAAAAATAGGTCATTGGTATCTCCTAAAAACTGTTGCTATCACCTGGGCAGCTAGAAGAATTACACTTTTAAGGGAACAGTGACCAACTGTATAGGATGAAAGGACAAGACATAAATAGGTATATATATGTATATATACATATATACACATATATATGCATGCATAAATACATATCAATGTGTATATATGTATATATCTATATATAATATACAACCAGAACTAAAATAAAAAGGAGGTAAATACTAAAAGTAATGGGAAAAGAAACAAATGGGGGTAAATTGATAAATCACAAAGTATCTCATGGCAGGAAGGGGGAGAACATCGATACACTGGAAGGGTAAAGAGATTGGGGATAGGAAATACTCAACTCTTATGTGCTTTGAAACTGACCCAAAGAGGGAAGAACAATCCAATCTATTGGGGCAGAGAATAGATTTGCACCCTATAGGGGAGTAGAAGGGTAAAAAAAAAGACTGGTGGGGAGGGAAGCAGTACAAGGGAGGGAGAGGGTTTGGGGTAAATTTTAAAAAGACTACAGGGGAAAATAAAGGGGAATAAGAAGGGAGGGGGTAGAAAGGGAAGTTAATTATTAAAATAAGGGTGGGGACTAGGGACTGATTATGAGCAAACACTGGTGTAGAAGGAAATAGTGAAAGAAGAAAAGGCAGTACCAGGAGTAGAAATCAAAATGCTAGGAAATACACACCTGGTAATCATAACTCTGAATGTGAATGGAATGAACTCACCCATAAAATGCAAGCAAATAGCAGAGTGGATTAGAGTCCAAAACCCTACCATATGCTGTCTGCAGGAAACGCACAGGAGGAAGTTATATACGCATAGGGTGAAAGTAAGAGGATGGAGCCAAATCTATTGGGCATCAACTGAAAAAAAAAAGCAGGAGTTGCAATCATGATATCTGACAAAGCCAAAGTAAAAATAAATCTAGTTAAAAGAGATAGGGAAGGTAACTACATCCTGATAAAAGGATATAAATAATGGGGAAATATCTGTACTCATTATGTATGCACCAAATGGCAGAGCTTTCAAATTTCTAAAGAAGAAACTAGAGGAGGTCAAGGATGAAATAGATAGAAAAACTATACTAGTGGGAGAGCTGAACCTTCCTCTATTCAAACTAGATAAATCAAACCAAAAAATAAATAAGAAAGAGATGAGAGAAGCAAAAGAAAACTTATAAAAATTAGTAGACATGTGGAGAAAAATAAATAGGGATAAAAGGAATACACCTTCTTTTCAGCAGCACATGGTACTTTCACAAAAATTGACCATGTATTAGGGCTCAAAAACATTGCGAACAAGTGCAAAAGGACAGAAATAATAAATGCAACCTTCTCAGACCACAATGCAATAAAAATAATTTGTAAGGGTACATGGAGAGATAAATGAAAAATTAATTGGAAATTAAACAATATGATTATCCAAAACCAGTTAGTTAAAAAACAAATCATAGAAACAATCAATAACTTCATTGAAGAAAACAACCATGGTGAGACACCCTTTCAAAACCTAGAGGATGCAGCCAAAGCAGTACTCAGGGGAAAATTTATATCCTATATTTATATCCTTAACAAATTAAGAAGGCAGAAGTCAATGAACTGGACATTCAAATGAAAAAAAAATACTATAAAGTGAACAAATTAAAAATACTCAGATGAAGACTAAATTAGGGATCCTAAAAATCAAAGGAGAAATCAATAAAATTGAAAGTCAAAGAACTTTTCATTTAATAAATAAGACTGGAAGCTGGTACTTTGAAAAAAATAAATAAAATAGACAAATACTAGTCAGTCTAATTAAAAAAAGGAAAGAATAAAAACAAATTGACAGCATCCAAAAGGAAAAGGGAGACCTCACCTCTAAGGAAGAAGAAATTAAGGCAATCATTAAAAACTACTATGCCTAATTATATGGCAACAAATATGGCAATCTAGGTGATATAGATGAATACTTACAAAAATATAAATTGCCTAGACTAAAAGAGGAAGAAATAAAGCCAGGAAGGTCAGAAAACAGAGAAAGAAAACTATAGACCAATCTCCCTAATAAACATAGATACAAAAATCTTAAATAGGATACTAGCAAAAAGACTCCAGCAAGTCATCACAAGGGTTAACCGCTATGATCAGGTATGGTTCATACCAGCAATGCAAGGAAGGTTCAATATTAGGAAAACCATCCACATAATTGACCATATTAACAAGCAAATTGACAAAAAACACATAATTATCTCAATAGATGCAGAAAAAGCCTTTGATAAAATGCAACACCCATTCCTATTGAAAACACTAGAAAGTATAGGAATAAAAAGACCTTTTCTAAAATAATAAACAGTATATATCTAAAACCATCAGCAAACATCATCTGCAATAGGGATAAAGTCGAAGCCTGCTCAATAAGATCAGGACTAAAACAAGGATGCCCATTATCACCTTTACCATTTAATATTGTACTAGAAACACTAGCAGTAGCAATTAGAGAAGAAAAAGAAATTGAAGGTATTAAAATTGGCAATGAGGAGACCAAGCTGTCACTCTTTGCGGATGATATGATGATTTACTTAAAGAATCCTAGAGAATCAACCAAAAAGCTAGTCGAAATAATCAACAACTTTAGGAAAGTTGCAGGATACAAAATAAACCTGCGTAAGTCATCAGCATTTCTATATATCTCTAACTCAGTTCAGCAGCAAGAATTAGAAAGAGAATCCATTTAAAGTCACCAGAGACAATATAAAATACTTAGGAATCTATCTGCTGAGACAAACACAGGAACTATATGAGCACAACTACAAAACACTCTCCACACAACTAAAACTAAATCTAAACAATTGGAA
Organism: Monodelphis domestica; assembly: GCF_027887165.1. NCBI lineage: Eukaryota > Metazoa > Chordata > Mammalia > Didelphimorphia > Didelphidae > Monodelphis > Monodelphis domestica. The sequence goes on from NC_077227.1 coordinate 728,459,923, forward strand.
AAACATTGACTGCTCATGGGTGGGATGAACTAACATAATAAAAATGAACATCCTACCCAAACTTATCTATTTAGTGCCATACCCATTGAACTTCCAGAAAACTTTTTTACTGAATTAGAGAAAATCATAACAAAGTTAATTTGGAAGAACAAAGGATCAAGGATATCCAGGGCAATAATAAAAAAAAATACAAAGGAAGGTTCCCTTGCAGTCCCAGATCTCAAACTATATTACAAAGCAGTGATCATCAAAACAATTTGGTACTGGCTTAGAGATAGAAAGGAGGATCAGTGGAATAGACTTGAGGTAAGTGACCTCCGCAAGACAGTCTATGACAAACCCAAAGACCCCAGCTTTTGGGACAAAAATCCAGTATTTGATATAAACTGCTGGGAAAATTGGAAGACAGTGTGGGAGAGATTAGGTTTGGATCAACACCTCACACCTTACACCAAAATAAACTCAGAATGGATGAATGGCCTGAACATAAAGAAGGAAAGTAAGAAGGAGCAAATTAGGTGAACACAGAATAGTATACATGTCAGACCTTTGGGAAGGGAAAGATTTTAAAACATGCAAGATTTAGAAAAAATCACAAAATGTAAAATAAATAATTTTGACTACATCAAATTAAAAAGTTTCTGTACAAAAAAACAATGTAATTAAATTTAGAAGGGAGGCAACAAATTGGAAAACAATTGACATAACAAAAACCTCTAACAAAGGTCTAATTACGCAAATTTATAAAGGGTTAAACCAGTTGTACAAAAAGTTAAGCCATTCTCCAATTGAAAAATGGTCAAGGGACATGAATAGGGGATTTTCAGTTAAAGAAAGCAAAGATATTAATAAGCACATGAAAAATGTTCTAAATCTCTTATAATCAGAGAGGTGCAAGTCAAAACAACTCTGAGGTATCACCTCACACCTAGCAGATTGGCCAGCATGACAGCAAAAGAAAGTAATGAATGCTGGAGGGGATGTGGCAAAGTGGGAACACTAATTCATTGCTTGTGGAGTTGTGAATTTATCCAACCATTCTGGAGGGCAATTTGGAACCATGCCAAAAGTTTGATAAAAGACTTCCTGCCCTTTGATCCAGCCATAGCACTGCTGGGTTTGTACCCCAAAGGGATAATAAGGAAAAAGACTTGTACAAGAATATTCATAGCTGCACTCTTTGTGGTGTTCAAAAATTGGAAAATAAGGGGATGCCATTCAATTGGCGAATGGCTGAACAAACTATGGTATATGTTGGTGATGGAATACTATGGTGCTAAAAGGAATAATAAAGTGGAGGAATTCCATGGAGACTGGAAAAACCTCCAGGAAGTGATGCAGAGTGAAAGGAGCAGAACCAGGAGAACATTGTACACAGAGACTGATACACTGTGGTTTAATCAAATGTAATGGACTTCTCCTTTGATGGCAATACAATGTCCCTGAACAATCTGCAGGGATCTATGAGAAAAAAACAAAACAAAACAAAAAAAAAATCCTATTCTCAAGCAGAGGACAAACTGTGGGAGTAAAACCACTGAGGAAAAGCAACTGTTTGACTACAGGGGTGGAGGGGATATGATTGAGGAGAGAAGCTAAATGAGCAGCCTAATGCAAATACCAACAACAAGGAAATGGGTTTGGAGCAAGGACACATATGATACCCAGTGGAATTGCGCATTGGCTAGGGGACAGGTGGTGGGAGGAGGGGGAAGGGGAGGAAAAGAAAATGATCTCTGTTTCCAATGAATAATGTATGAAAATGATCAAATAAAATAATTTTTTTAAAAAGTACATCAAAAAAATAAAATAGAGAACTGAGGCTAATGTACTTTAAAAAAAAAAAGCAATTTCCCAATTGGCAAATTGACAACAATATGAAATGGCAGTTTTCATAAGAAATCAAATCTTTCAATAGTCAATTAAAAAATGCTCTAAATCAGCATGGTTTAGAACAATGCAAATTTAAATAAGACTGAAAAACTGAATCTATTCTGTCAAATTGAGTAACATGATAGAAAATTAAAATAAAGTTTGGTGAAGAAGACATAGAAAAATGGGGACAGCAATGCACAGTTGCAGTTGTGAACTTGTCCCACCTTTCTATAAACAAATTTAGAGCTATGTATGTACCAAAATATTAAACCTCTTACCCAGCAATAATATTACTATGTCTATATCCCAAATAATTTTCTCTCCTTTCTTTTGCAATCAGATTAATATGGGAACATGTTTTATATGACTTCACATGTATACTTCATATTATATCACTTCTCTTCTTAAGGAAATGGTGATGATCAGGAGAGAGAGAATAGTTTTAAAAAATGAATGTTAATTTTTAAATTTCATTGGGAAATTTTAATTATATATGAATATATGATAGCCCATAATCCCTATAGTTACAACAAAAATACAATTTAAAAAGTATCTTCATTTTAAGGAATGTTGCTTCTGATCATCCCAAAAGCTATATCACCTACATATGTTGTTTTCTCTTTAAAAATTTATATTCTGACTATCTTCACTCTTCCTTATGTGTAGGTCCCACTTTATATTTATTCTGTTTCTACTTCTGGGTGGGAAATTTTTTCTCTCCTGTGACATTTAAAATAGTTGGTTTCATAAACTGTTATAGATAAAAGAGTGCTTGGCTTAAATTATGGCATAAATTAAATTATGACCGCAGAAAATATGGTTTCAAGACAGTGTCTTGTTTTAAAGTAAATATAAGGTGGTTGCTAGAGGAAAATTCCCAAATATTAAATATACCCAAGTCAGCTGGATTTTATAGAAATTTTAATTAATACAAATAAGGAATTAATGAGAGAGAGAGAGAGAGAGAGAGAGAGAGAGAGAGAGAGAGAGAGAGAGAGAGAGAGAGAGAGAGAGAGAGAGAGAAAGAGAGAGAGAGAGAGAGAGAGAGAGAGAGAGAGAGGAAATAATGAGAAAAAGGGCTAGATCAGCCTAGGCCAGCATGAGCCAGCCTAGGCTGAAAACCCTAAGAGAGAGATCAGTCAGTCTTTTATCCACTCACCACAAGATTTGTCCAAGCAAGATTCCAATGTTCAGAGAGTCACCAGCTGCATCTTCCAATTCAGCTTTTCCCAGCTGAATCTCCTGAGACTTCCTTTTAAAGGGAATTTTCTCCTATATCACCTCCCCTTAGTTCTCACATCTACCAATCACAGTAGACGTTTTCCAAAGGAAAGACCATTCTTAATTCACACCTGAGTAGACTTAAACTTTTGATTAAGTTCACACCTGAAAAAACCTCTGAGTAAGTTCTCACCTTTTTGCTCCTTGTAAATTCACAAGTTGCCTGATCTTTATAGGTACTTAGCACCCTTTTGTATTAGATCTCAAAATAGGCACAGCTTAAGAACTTTTGCCTTACTATAAGTATGGATTTAAGTATTTTTCATTGTTCAGCAAGGAGTTTATTCCCCTAAAGCATGCTTAAGTAGGGGTGGAGAAGAGGTCTCACCTTCCTGATCTAAGTTCCTTCATTGTTTAAAATGGGGAATGGTCTTAACCAAATCTTATGAAGTAGGGTCTGAGAATTTTTAAGATTCACACCACTGATATAATGTTTATCAATTTAAGACAACCACTCTTTCATGTTTAATTTTTGCATCACCAATGCCTAGAAAAGAGCAAAAGATGTAATTGGTGCTTAAGAAAATATTTATTAATAGAATGGCATAGGCTAGTATGATCAATGAAACATCACATTTATTTCTTATGTGTGAATCTCCTAAATACTTTTTAAATTTCAGCTCCTGATAGGACCACAGATATAATTTCTCTAATTAAATACTTATGCTGACTTCTGTGTTAACATGGCTGCAGTGTAGAGGTAGGACTCTTTACTCTCCTCATCACCTAACAACATAATACTAATTCTAAAGGCCAAAAAAGCCAAATTCATATGAATGAAGGGACTCCACAGTAGGGTGCAGCATTGAAGGTATGTGTGATTTGGACATTTACACACTATAATGGGGTGAAATAGCTTCTCCCAAAATGTGAAATGATCAAACCTCCCCCACCCAATCCACAGAACCAGAGTCAGAGCCAGCATTTGCTAGAATCAGCAAGCAGGAGAGGGGGACCTCTAGGTCCTTGTAAGTTAAGAACACCAAGGACTTATCCCTGAGAGCAGCTAGACTTGACACCCTAGCAGGCTGAAGAGCATGGACCTTGGGCACAGAGATAGTGCAGAGAAGGGCATCACACAATAGAATCTGTGGAGACTCAAGAGGTGGCCTCAGGATCACACAAGATCTGACAGTTTCCACACTGAAGGACTGCAAGGCTTGGAATATGGTATTCAGAAAGGCAAGAGAATTGGGTCTTCAACAAAGGATCACTAACTTTAAAAGTAAATATTAGTGTCTCTGCTCAAAGTATTATATTTTATGATGTTTATTAAAGATTAAGAACCAAAAATACAAAATAAGAAAGCACGTGCGCAGGAGGGCTGAAAAGCCCATTCAATTTCACTTACTCTACATCTTGAGAGATGTATGTGCTTAGAAGTGGAAGCAGGGAGAGCGAGTAGATGGTACAGTCAGTTTAAATGCCCCTTTTTCTCTTGGCCCAGGTGAGGACCTCCAGTGAGATTTCAGGGAATTCTTGTAACTACCAAGGACTTCTCAGAATTGAAGTCTGGGGTTCAAATCTCCATTTTACAACCTCCATTTGATCCTTATTGGGAAAGATTTTCCCCAAAAGGATCATGAAAACATAATCAAATTAAATATTACAATAATTTGAGGATGAGGGAAAAAGAACAAAACCAATAATTGTTGGATGCATTGACAAAAAGTCAGTTAGGAGGCAGTCCTTTTTGCCTGAAAGTGTACATACAAATAAATGTTCAATCAACCACACCCAAAGCTCATTCTTCATCTTCTCGTGCAGCTTGTGTCTGGAGGCATCTTCATTCTCCAAACAGTTCAGTTTCTGGATTGGAGAGGTATCATGTTTATTAACCTAAAATTCTTCTGAAAAGGAATTTAAACTTTGCAATTTAAATAATAATATTTTTATATGAAGAGGGTGATTGAAAAATCACTTAGGGAAGCATAGCTGAGTTATGAGGTATATGAATCAATTGGCAAGAGATATTAAAAAGACATCAGAAAAATCCAAATAAAAAAGAAAATTTCTGGATGAATTATAGACTATCAAAGTCTTATGTGTAAATGTCTAAGTAAAGGAAAAGTAAATCTATAACAGGTCTTTGAATCAGGGCCCAATTAAAATGATCAAAGCAAGTAAGCATTTACCTAGTCAGTAGCCAGGACTACAGAAAGTTGCCACACTAGAAAGGACAGAAAAGGGACTAGATTATAGGATCCAGGTAGGAGCCAGTTTTGGGATACTTCTCTGTAAATATTTTCACAATGAGTGTGGATACGAGGAAGGCCTACATCTTAACATATGTTAAGCATCGCAACCTTGAGTCTTCACACTAATATATCCTTTGTGCACTTTGTGGCACTAATCAGGTTTAGCTTTGTGCTTCATTAGCCCTGTGAAATGACTTTTGTATATCTTGTCCTGGAATCAAACAGAATCATTAAGCAAAGTCCCCAATATTTTTAAACAATTAGTGGCATCATTTTTATAGTCTCAAGATTTTGGGGCATGCAATGCAAATGTATGTTAAACTTATATTACTACAAAATCAAAAAAGTTAAAGAAAATCTTAATACTGGTGACATGTGCTTCAAATGTAAAAAAGGAGAGAAAACTACTGAAATAGTATATTGCAATGCAAGAAAAATATAATAATTTTTTTAATTCAAAAATGTAGCTTATAATCATTGATGCAATGTGTCAGCTAAGGAAATGTAGAATACAAGGCTTTCTCACCAAAAATGAGATCCATTTCCTCTTCATATCTGGCCATGATCCACTGTGAGCACAAGCAAATGAGTTTCACAAGGTAACAATTTTTTATAAAGAACAGTAGTACAAATATGTGGGAATCAATATCCCCATAATTCTCAATAGTCCAGTAAATTACAATAGCAAATAAACCCACTATCATATTTCACATAAGTTCCCGTATGGCATTTTTAAAAACCTATGAACTGATGGATATTTGTCACAATTTTTACAAATTTAGCAAATCTTTCAACCTTGGCAAACATATTTTTAAACAAAATAAAACTTATTTTGGGTCTAGAATGTCATCAAGAAATCTAGATATCATTCTGGTGGAAGTAAAGTATTGAGCTGAAGGGTGATAAATGAGAGATTCTCCCTATTTTTAGGGGGGAAGGCTTCTAGGGGTACAATGCCCTGGGATTAACTTCCTAACTTCCATTCACATTCTTATAAATGTGGGAGTTGGGGTTTATAATTGTATTTCACTTCTACTAAATCGGCCTTACATCATGTTAGGGGCAGGCAAAATGACCATAGATTGTTAAGAAAAAAATTCTAAAAATTGGGTCTAAAGAACCCTTAAAATCAATTTGAGATATTTAGCTCATTAAATTTTCCAAAGGTTGTTATAGAAATTTTCTGATGGAGTCCATCTATCCTCTATGTGACAATTTACAAAGTCAAAAATAGAAAAGCTGTTTTTATATGGGCTTACTCAATAATATTTGTTCAGTATGGTTATAGGGGAAAAGCAACAGAATTTAACAGTAGTTAAAACCCAGTACATTAACATGATTCAGTATAACAGAATAGTATTGAATGCAGTAATATATGAAATTTAAATCACCTTAAACAAAACAATCAGCAAAATGCAATAGAATACAGAGATTTTTATAAAAGAGTGGAGTCTGAAATGTCTTAAAATATAACCTCCAGTCTCTTTTAAGTTCCTTGGTTTTTTTTTATCCATTTAGATGCATATTGTCAGAAGGCAGAAGATTGGTAAGGGCTAGACAATGGGGGTTAAATGACCTGTCTAGGGCCACACTGCCAGGAAGTGTCAGAGGCCAGATTTCAACCAAGGACCTCCCATCTCTAGGCCTGGCTCTCAATTTACTGAGCCACTGAACTGCCTTCCCATAGTAAGGGTGGATTTTAGGAATCTCAAATTTGACTAAAGAGTTGAAGGGAGATGGAACTTTTTCCCTGGTTCCCAGGTGAGCTAAGTGAAAGAATCAATACAGTCAAAAGATATCCTTTTGAAGTAGCCATGCTTTAAGTTCCTGTTTGAAAAGTCTCTTCCTTTTTTCTTTCTCCCCCCCCCCCATGATCCCCTGCCCCTAGTCCACGTGGAGGATAATTGTAGCCTAAAGAAAAATTACCCCTGTTTTTTTTTTTTTTTTTTACCAGCTGGTGGAAGTGAGTCCTGGGTCTGTGGTGATGAGCTATCTGCTCTGAGGCTAGAGTCTGCTGGGGCTGGGTGGGTGGGTCACCAGATGATTGAGATCTGGTTCAAACAGGTCCAAGTGCTGGGACCAGGTGAGCGAGAGACCAGAAACGGCAGCCGGAGCAGGAGCAATTTGAATCAAACAGGTTCAGATCAAGAGGCTTTTCTGAAAATTCTTGGAGGAACTTGGATTAAAAAAAAAACAACAACTAGGCACTATCTATTAAAAGCTGAACTTAGTTACAGTAGAGAAAAAATCAGAAGATTGAAGGTATTTCATCACAACCGACGTGGTTTGCCAAACTGTAGCAATTAAAATCAATTTCTCTGCTAAAAGTATTATATTTTATGAGGTTTATTAAAGATTAAGGAATAAAGAAAAATACAAAAAGATAAGAAAGCACGTGCCTAGGAGGGCTGAAAAGCCCATTCAATTTCACTTACTCTACATTTTGAGAGACGCGTGTGCTTAGAAATGGAAGCAGGGAGAGTTAGTAGGCTGTACAGTAAGTTTAGATACCCCTTTTGCTCTTGGCCCAGGTGAGGACTTCCAGTGAGATTTCAGGGAATTCTTGTAACTACCAAGGACCTCTCGGAATTGAAGTCCGGGGTTCAAATCTCCATTTTTACACTACCCATCAAAACTGACTTTATCCTTCCAGGGGAAAGTATGGACATTCCACAATATAGAAGATTTCCAAGTATTTGTAAAGAATGTAAAGAATTTGTAAAGAAAATAACAGAACTAAGTGAAAAGTTTGATATCCAAAAACAAAGATCAAGAGAAACATGAAAAGATAAATAAGAAAGAGAGGGGAAAGAGGAAAATATTTTTTATTTAAATTTTCTTCATTAAGGGCTTCAATAAGATCAACTTGTTTATATTAATATATGGATAATGTTATTTGTAATCTCAAAAAATTATATTCACTAGTATAGTCATTAAAAGAATCATTCATAGGTAAAGATTAGGGTAATAAGTGATGTAAGATGATATGCAAAAAAATAAAAAGTGAAGGGGAATAGAAGATTGCACTAAGAGAAACTTGAAGGAATAAGATAAATAGGATAATCAATATCACACAAAGAGGAGCTTGTGAAAGAGAGGGGAAGAACACTATTATAAGAAAGAGAGGAAGAGAATACTAATAGGAAATACTTAAACCTTACTCTCAGTGAAATCAGTTCTGAGAGGGAAGAGCATCTAGATTCATTGGGGTATAGAATTCTACCTTACCCTACTGTGAAAGTGAGAAGGAATAAACTAAGGGGAAAAGTGTGGCAGGGAGTACAAAAAGAAAGGGAATGTGAAGGGAGAGGGGATTTAATCAACCCTAAAAATAATAAGAAGGAAACAAAAAGGGAGGGGGAGAGAAAGGGAATTATAATAAGGATAAGAATTAGGGGACGGATTAAAAGCAAAACACTGGTTTAAAAGGATATAACTAAAGAAGAAAGGGAACAAATATGAGAGGATATCAAAATGTTGGGGAATATACAAGTGGTAATCATAACTCAATCTGAAGGGAATGAACTCATCCATAAAAGGAAAGCAAATAGCAGAGTGATTAGAATCCAATATCCTACCATATTTTGTCTACAAGAAACAAATATGAGGTTGGTAGAAACTTACAAGGTTAGAATTAAAGGTTGGAGCAAAATCTATTGGGCATCAACTGAGAGAAAGAAGGCAGAGGTTGCAATTAAGATATCTGATAAAGCCAAAGTAAAAATATATCTGATTAAAAGGGATAGGGAAGGTAACTACATCCTGATAGAAAGTAGTATATACAAGGAAGAAATATAAGTAATCAACAGTTGTAGTAGTCTCTTGGTAACCGAGGATGACGATTGTCTTTGTGTATTTTTGTGCACAAAGGCACTTGTACATGAAGATTTAAGTGGAAAAGTCGATGCACAGAGACAGTCCCAGTCTCTTGGTGTTGGAAGCGTGGGTCCAGTGGCACGAAAAGTCTTTACACCTGGAGACTTCTTCAGGTGCATTGGATGGCCCTGTTGTCCTTTGTGCTCCAACATTCCCTAAGCACTCCACAGTACTTTGCTGCGTCGCCATTTCAGCTATTGAACCTTCTTATTGGTTTCTTCCGCCTGTTCCACCGAAACAGTCTTCACATGTTGGGTGAGCAAAGCCCTAGTTCACCAGGGGTCGATGATCCGATGTCTACCCTCACAAGTTTTTAGCCGGCCTGTTGAAGCCATTGCCTGGGGTGTGGCTGCTGCCACATGCTAGCAGCTACTAGGAGCCACAAGTGAGAGCTGGGTGTCAGGTGAGGGTCAGAGGCTGGAGAGCTGCCCTAGGAGGGCACGACAAGTCCTCCACACCAAAGATATTACTCCTTTCTGAGCACCCCATACACCCCAGTAATCAACATGTATGCACCAAATGGTATAGCATCCAAATTTCTAAAGGAGAAACTAGTGCAGTTGAAGGAGGATATAGATAATAAAACTATACTAGTGGGACACCTGAACCTTCCTTATTCAGATCTAGATAAATCAAACAAAAAAAATAAGAAAGAGATAAGAAATGTGAATGAAAACTTAGAAAAATTAGAGTTAATAGATATGTGGAGAAAAATAAATAGGGACAAAAAGCAATATGCCTTCTTTTCAGCACACATGGTACATTCATGAAGATTGATCATGAACTGGGGTATACAAACATGGCAAACAAGTGCAAAAGAGCAGAAAGAATAAATGCAACCCTTTCAGATTATAATGCAATAAAAATAATAATTAGTAAAAGTTCATGGAGAGGAAAATTAAAAAAATAATTAGAAATTAAATAATATGATTCACCAAAAGTGGTTAGTTAATGAACAAATCATTTCAAAATCACATCTTTTCAAATTCTATGGGATACAGCCAAGGCAGTACTCAGGGGAAAATTTATATCCTTGAGTGGATATATTAGCAAATTAGGAATGGCAGAGGTCAATTAATTGGGCATGCAAATTAAAAAAGAATTTGAAAGGGAACAAATTAAAAATCCCCAGATGAAAACTAAATTAGATATCCTAAAAATTAAAGGAGAAATTAATAAAATAGAAAGTAAAAGAACTATTGAATTAATAAAGAATACTAGAAGCTAGTATTTTGAAAAAAAAACAAATAAAATAGACAAAGTACTGGTAAATCTAATTAAAAAAAGGAAAGAATAAAGCAATTTTAATTGTATCAAATATGAAAAATGAGACCTCACCTCTAATATAGAGGAAATTAGGGCAATCATTAAAAACTATTTTGCCCAATTATATGGCAATAAATATGGCAGTGTAAATGATATAGATGAATATTTACAAAAATATAAACTGTCTAGATTAACAGAAGAAGAAATAGAATACTTAAATAATCTCATATCAGAAGAAGAAATTGAACAATCCATTAAAGAACTCCCTAAAAAAAATCACCAGGTCCTGGATTCACAAGTGATTTCTATCAAACATTGAAAGAATAACTAATCCCAATAATACCCAAACTAATTGACATAATAATCATAGAATGAGTTCTACCAGATTCCTTTCATGACCCAAATATGGTACTGATTCCAAAGCCAAACCATGTCAAAAAAGGAGATGGAATCCTATAGACCAATCTCCTTAATGAACATTGATTCAAAAATCTTAAATAGAGTACTAGCAAAAAGACTACAACAACATTATGAGCATCATTCATTATGATCAGGTGGGATATATACCAGGAATAAAAGGATGGTTCAATATTAGGAAAACCATTCACATAGTTGACAATGTCAACAAGCAAACCAACAAAATTCACATGATTATCTCAATAGATGCAGAAAAAGCCTTTAATAAATACAACACCCATTCCTATTGAAAACATTCCTATTGAAAATATGGGAATAGAGTGCCCTTTCCTAAGGATAATAAACAGTATATATCTAAAACCATCAGCAAACATCATCTGCAATGGGGATAAATTAGAAGCATTCCTAATAAGATCAGGAGTGAAACAAGGATGCCCATTATCACCTCTATTATTTAACATTGGACTAGAAACACTAGCAGTAGCAATTAGAGAAGAAAAATAAATTGAAGGTATTAAAATTGGCAATGAGGAGACCAAGCTATTAGTCTTTGTGGATGATATGATGGTCTACTTAAAGAATCCTAGAGGATCGACTAAAAAGCTAGTGGAAATAATCAACAACTTTAGCAAAGTTGCAGGATACAAAATAAACCCACATAAATCATTAGCATTTCTATATGTCTCCAACACATTTCAGCAGCAGGAGTTAGAAAGAAAAATTCCATTTAAAATCACCCTAGGCAATATAAAATATTTAGGAATTTATCTGCCAAGACCAACACAGGAACTATATGAGCACAACTACAAAACACTTTCCACTTAATTAAAACTAGATCTATGTAATTGAAAAAAAAAACATTAATTGCTAATGGGTAGGATGAGCTAACATAATAAAAATTATCATCCTATCAAAACTAATTTACCTATTTAGTGTCATACCCATCAAACTACCAAGAAACCTTTTTTCCTGAATTAGAAAAAAAAAAACCTATAAGAAAATTAATTTGGAAGAACAAAATATCAAGAATATCCAGGGAAACTTTTTCTTTCAATTAATGTTAAGAAAGCTACTGCTGATTGAATAGGAATACTATATATAATGTATATAAGTAAATTAGGTGAACACAGAATAGTATACTTGTCAGATATTTGGGAAAGGAAAGATTTTAAGACCAAAAAACTTGGAAAAACTTACAAAATGCAAAGTAAATAATTTTGATTACATTATATTAAAAAGTTTTTTATGAACCAAACTTATTGCAACCAAAAGTAAAAGTGAAGTAACAAATTGAGAAAAAAACCTTCACAACAAAAACTCTCACAAATGTCTAATTACTCAAATTTAAAGAGCTAAATCAATCTACAAAAAAATCAAGCCATTCCCCATTTGATAAATGGGCAAGGAACAGGAATAGGTAATTTTCAGATAAAGAAATCAAAAGTATCATCAATAAACTTATGAAAAGTGTTATAAATATCTTATAATCAGAGAAATACAAATCAACCTAGCAGATTGGCTAACATGACAGCAAAGGAAAGTCATAAATGTTGGAGGGAATGTGGCAAAGTTGGGGCATTACTGTATTGCGGATGGAGTTGTTAATTGATCCAGACATACTGCTGGGTTTGTAACCTAAAGAGTTCCAAAGGAAAAAGACTTGTACCAAATATTCATAGTTCTGCTCTTTGTGGTGGCAAAAATTGGAAAATTAGGGGATGTCCTTCAATTGGGGAATGGCTGAACAAATTATGGTCTCTATTGGTGATGGAAGACTATTGTGTTCAAAGTAATACTGAACTGGAGGAATTCCTTGTGAACTGGAAAGACCTCAAGTATTGATGCAAAGTGAAAGGAGCAGAACCAGAACAACATGCTACACAGAGTCTGATTCACTGTGGTACAATCTAACCTAATGGACTTCTCTACTTGCAGCAATGCAGTGATCCAGGACAATTCTGAGCAACTTAAAAGAAAAATTGATATCTACAATCAGAGGAAGAACTGTGGGAATAGAGAAATAGAGGAAATACAACTGCTCCCTCACAAGGGATGATAGGGATTTGATTGAGGATATAGAATGTAAATGATCATCCTAGTACAAATATTAATGGGATGGAAATGAGGCTTGATCACTTGATCACTTGATCACACATGTAAAACCCAGAGGAACTGTGCATTGGCTATGGGAGAGAGTTTCAGAGGGGAGGGAAAGAACATGAATTTTGGAAAAATGTTGTAAATCAATTAATTAAATAAAATTTCCAAAAAATAACCCTAACCCTAAACTTATGGGGTACCAAAAATCTTATGCTTTATATAGCCATATACCAAAAAGAAAAAAGAAATATTTATAACTTCTTATAGAGGCAGCTCATGATACAATGGATATAGTATTGGAAACCTGAGTTCAAATCTGGCCTCAGAAAATGGATAATTATGTGGCCCTGGGCAGTCATTTATTATTTGCTTTACTTTCCATAACTGTAAAATGAGCATAATAATAGCACCTAACATGGAGTCTTGTTATTAAGGGCCCACTATTTGTAAAAATGTTATCATAGTTCCTGGAATAGAGTGTGTGCTATAAAATTCATATTCCCTTCAATTCTTATATTATTAGATAACTGATTTTACATGGGTTTATTTTACAAAAGCATTCTACCATCTATCTATCTATCTATCTCTATCTATCTTTCCTTCCTTCCTTCCTTCCTTCCTTCCTTTCTTTCTTTCTTTCTTTCTTTCTTTCTTTCTTTCTTTCTTTCTTTCTTTCTTTCTTTCTTTCTTTCTTTCTTTCTTTCTTTCTTTCTTTCTTTCTTTCTTTCTTTCTTTCTTTCTTTCTTTCTTTCTTTCTTTCTTTCTTTCTTTCTTTCTTTCTTTCTTTCTTTCTTTCTTTCTTTCTTTCTTTCTTTTGGAAATGTGGCCAATATATTGGGAAAAATGAGGAATAATTCTACTTCAGATGATAAGCAACCTTCTGAAACATAGGCAGCTAAGCTGAAAGGAAAGTATGAAAAGGATATCTCTGCATATCATATTAAAGGATAACTTGATATGAGTAAAAAGGGAGGAGTTGTCAAAGATGAGAAAAGAAAAAGAAGGAGGAGAAAGATGAAGTATATGAAGATGAGGATGAGATGAAGATGATGAGGATGAGGAAGAAGATGATGATGAATAAGCTGGTTCTAGAGCAAGTTTTTCTTGTCTATAAAGCATATAACCTCCTTGTACACAATTCACTCCTTTTGAAATAAATAAGGAAATTGAGTCTCAAAGAGATTAAAGAACTTGCCCAAAAGGTCTAACAATTAAATAGCTGAGATTCAAAGTCAAATATTTCCTTATTCCAAGTACAACAAACTTATTTTAGTATAAGATCATTTGCATTTTTGCAAGATAATAACAGTACTGCCTAGGCTTTTGTGAGCCACAGTGTCCCCTACTTCCTTTTAAAATTATATCACTAAAATATATAAAAATGATATGAAATGACAAGATAGAGAGATTGAAGCAAGTAAAGGCCATGATAAGTGATCAGACCAGTAGGAGTCTAAGCATGAAAGGGACATAGTGTTTTTTGACTCAATTAAAAATGAAGAATAAATGGCACTCTTATAATTAAACTCTGTAAGATGTATCAGAGACTGGTGTAAAAATTATTGGATCTGTAGTGAAAGAACCAAAATTTAACTCTATCAGACACTATATTTATTTGAAAATAATTGCCCAGCATCTAAGGGCTCATTGTCTTTTCCTTGAAAATGAGAAGATAGGAATAGACAACCTCTAAAATGTTTTCTACCTCCAAATTTTTGATAAAGGTCTGATAGTTTCTTTTCCCTTCAAGATAGACTGAAATCACTCTCCATTGTCTCTATTATAAATAGAAAATTCTCCATTTGACATTTAAAGTTATTTACAAACTGAATTCAACATACATATCTTTCTTATGAATTTCACCTCCTAAATAGTTTATTACAATCAAACTGGACTTCTTGCTTTTCCAAACCCAATCTATCCTGTGTCCCTTTTTTCTTACTTTACACAGTTTATCTCTTCATAACAGAATGTCTGCCATTTAAAATCATGTTTACTTCTTAGATTCCTTTGTTACTTTTAAATTTTAAATCAAATGCTATTTTTACATGAAACTTTTCTTTTTATTCCCAGGGACTATTAGCACTCTACCAAAATTTAATTTTTAAACATATTTTTTGGTTTAAACCATTATATGAAAGAAAGTTATACAATTTTATTAGTGATGAAGAAAAGGAGAAAAAACATTAAAGATAAGGGAATTTGATTTCTAAGGAGTAATAGGGTATCATTTATAGGACATATATTATACAGTAGAGGACATAAAGGAAAAAAAATATCAGAGATTCAAAGATGAATATCTAGAAGATAACAAACCCTGTCCCCTCATTTTATAAATGAGGCAACTGATAGCTAGAGAGCTTAAGTGACTTGCCTAAAATCACACAAGTATTTTTTGTTTAATACATTTTTCAATTTTCTTATTTTGTGGCTGACTCCTTCCCCATCTGCTCTTCTAAAAGCCACAATATATACTCATCCTTTAACTAATCATTTGGTATCTCCAAAATCTATTTGCAAGCAAGTGGATTTTTCATCTGTATTTTCTTTTAATTCAATCTGAAATTCTGTTTCATATCTTGGCAGTTTGCCATAAGATAATTCTTCCAATAACAGAGATACATTTTATTCTATCCTTAAAAAGATTTAAAATTAATCATTATTTATATAAAGCCTGTTTCCTATTCTTCTCTCAGAGAGAATAGATATGCTATCTTATAGAACTGAATTTCACCCCCTCTTTGCTACCATTTTAAGAGATACAAACAAATTTGCTGCCTGAACCACCTGCTGGCCATTATGCCTTTGATAGCTTTTCAGCTTTCAGGAATCTGGACATAAGAGTCCAGAATTCTGGCAAAAGATGCAAACATCAAGTGAACCCTGGGAGGGGGCTTGATGGAAGGAGAAGAAGGAAATATGACAAATTTCAATGAATAAAAGTTCTCTTATTTGGAGAATACACAGTAGGTGACATCCATGAATATTCATGATTTTTCATATAATCCAAAATGTTTCCAGGTGTTTTTCTACATTCAGATGATTGACAAATGGGAGAAAAAACTCAAAAGGAATGAACTCTTTCATTACATTGAACTATTATAGAAATATGGCATGTGACAATGAATTACAATATCTGGTTGTGAGAAAATAAATTATAGCTGTTTTATTTTTAAAACATAAATATCAAACATTGTCAATATTGGATTGTTTCTATTTGTTGCTAAATGAAAAATAATTATCATAATGAAAACATGATTGTTTTTCTTTCTGTCTCCTAAGATGTCTTTTCTAACCTTTTTCCAAATCTGAGAAGAAACATGGAAGTATTCATGGAATGTTGAATTTGGATTCATGAAGACCTGGAATTATATCCTGTCTTGGAAACTTAACAACTATATGATTTTATGAAAGTCAGTGCTTCAATTTCTCCATTTGTAAAATGCGAAAATATAGTACCTTTAATCCCACCTTCATAGAGTTGAGTGAGGATCAAATGAGATCAGGTAAAGTGCTTTGTGTACTTTAACGTGTTATATAAATGGCATTTTTAGTCCCATTTTCACATTCAGAAACCAGTTCTGTTGCCATCCACAACTTCAAAATAAGTGTGAATGGGGCTCAGGACAAGCTTTGAGTCAGAGAAGATGTGCCTGTGTCATGAATATTATTGCTTCAGGCCCAGAAAAATATCATAGATTAAGAGACTTTAAGGGGATTATCATAGGAGGAAAAAGAGGACTTGTACTTTGTGGTTTAAGAGTAGAACCAGCAGCATATACTTGAAAACTGAAGAGGAAAATCAAGATTTCAACATTGATTTTCAATTCAAATCTCTTTTGACTATAATGTTTATTCATTCATATTTATATTTTTCTTTTTTGACCCACCCAATTCTACTTGCCTTTTATTACTCTGTGTAGAGGGGCTGGAAAGGAAAGAAAAAGTTCAATATTTAACATTAAATTTGTGGAATTTCTACAGATAAGGAGGCAAATGAATTAAGAGCATGTAGAAGAATTTGTATTCGAGATCCTGATTCAGAAGTCATATGCTTAGAAGCAGTATTTTTAAATTTTGCGAATAAATGAGACCATGAATGACAAAGCTATAGAAAATAAAGTTAAAAATCAATATAGGTCAACAATCAATGTTATAACAGCCCTCTTTTTAAAAAGATATCATCAAAATAGCCAGGTTACAATTTTCAGAGAAGTAATTAAATATTCCATATAGATCCAAAAGTCATTGTTCCATATCAAAAAGACAAAGAATCGGCATCTCAATTTTAAAGCTGAATCTAGTTTTTGTTGATTATTATTAGATATTATAGATATTAGATATAGATATAGATATTAGAAGCTATCACACTTAAGATATATAGACAGGGAGATAGGGAGATACTGACATATGTATATAGCACCATACCATCCATATGTAGAACATCAACTATTGCAAATGGAGAAATTATGAATGCTGTGTATAAGTCCTTTCCTAGGGCTGGAAAGGATACTTTTCTTGGAAGCACATACACATGACAAGTTTGATGGACACATTTCCAGAGCTAAGTCAGTGTTTGAGTGGCTCACAAGGAATATATGGGAGAGGAGAGAAATCAAGCTTCTTAACAAGATAAAGTCTACAGAATAATTATGCTGACATCACTGCTGTGTGTCTGTTAAATCTGGACATCTACCAGCAAGGACCACACCAGGAAGTTGAATCACTTCAATTTGAATTGTCTTAGGATGATTCTGAAGATGATCTGGTAAAACAACACAAATAACACTATATGCAGAGGTAATTTCTTGAGGTGAACTGCTGAGCATTCCAGCTCTAATTCAGAGAGAGCAATTTTGATGGGTTAGTCACATTGTTCAGATGCCAAAAACATGTTTGTCAAAAAGGCTAATTTACTGAGAACTCACACAAGGTAAGTGCTCACACAGAGATTAGAAGGAGTGAGACAGGACACTCTCAAGGTCTCCCTGAAAAACTTTTGTAATGATTATGAAACATGGCAGATGCTGGCACAGTACTGTCCTACATGGTCTACCCACATCAAAGAAGGTTCTTTGGGCTCTGAACAGAGCAGAATTACAGTGGCTCAAAAAAGAAACATGAGCTATGCAAATGTAAACATCTCTATACCAGATGTTCATATGGGCTATTTATGACTGATCTGTGAGAAAACCTGAGCTTAGGTTGATCTTCTCAATCACAGTTGTACACACTGTACATTGACCCCAACAAAATAAATTTAGTCCTCTTTGAGTATGTAAGACAACAACCAACTAATATGTAACTGTATATACACATGTATATATATAATGTGTACACATGTATGGATACATTGCCCATATTGACTCATGCATCCATACATAGAGAGAGTGTTGGTCTTGGAGCTTGGAAAATGTGAGTTCAAGATCATATACAGAGACCATCATACACACATGTTTATACATATACATGCACATGCATATTATACATCTGTGTATATATTCATGCTCCTTTATAGTCAAAGGGCCTGTTTAGGATTCTAGTATCATAGATGTTGAATTTGGATGGTTTAAATATACTCTAGTACAACCTACCCATTTTATTTTATTTTATTTTTTTACCTTTAAACATTATTTTATTTGGTCATTTTCAAACATTATTCATTGGAAACAAAGATAATTTTCTTTTCCTCCCCCCCTCCCTCTACCCCTCCCAGAGCTGATGCACGATTCCACCGGATATCACAGGTGTCCTTGATCTGAACCCATTTCCATGTTGTTGGTATTTGCATTAGGGTGGTCATTTAGAGCCTCTCATCAATCAAATCCCCTCAACCCCTTCAGCCAAGCAGTTGCCTTTTCTCGGTGTTTTTACTGCCACAGTTTGTCCTCTGCTTGTGGATAGTATTTTTTCTCCTAGATCATTGCAGATTGTTCAGGGACATTGCATTGACACTAATGGAGAAGTCCATTACGTTCGATTGCACCAAAGTGTATCAGTCTCTGTGTACAATGTTTTCCTGTTTCTGCTCCTTGTGCTCTGCATCACTTCCTGGACGTTGTTCCAGTCTCCATGGAATTCCCCCACTTTATTATTCCTCTTAGCACAATAGTATTCCATCAACAACATATATCACAATTTGTTCAGCCGTTCCCCAATTGAAGGGCATCCCCTCCTTTTCCAATTTTTGGCCACCATTAAGAGAGCAGCTATGGATATTCTTGTAAAAGTCTTTTTCCTTATTAACTCTTTGGTGTACAAATCCAGCAGTTCTATGGATGGATCAAAGGGCAGACAATCCTTTATCACCTATTGGGCATAGTTCCAAATTGCCTTCCAGAATGGCTGGATCAATTCACAACTCCACCAGCAATGCATTAATGTCCCAACTTTGACACATCCCCTTCAGCATTCATTACTTTCCTTTGCTATCATGCTAGCCAATCTGCTAGGTGTGAGGTGATACCTCACAGTTTTTTTGATTTGCATCTCTCTGATTATAAGAGATTAGAACACTTTTTCATGTGCTTATTAATAGTTTTGATTTCTTTAACTGAAAACTGCCTGTTCATGTACCGTGCCCGTTTATCAATTGGAGAATGCCTTGGTTTTTTGTACAATTGATTTAGCTCTTTGTAAATTTGAGTAATTAAAGTTTTGTCAGAGATTTTTGTTATGAAGATTGTTTCCCAATTTGTTGCTTCCCTTCTGATTTTAGTTACATGGTTTTGTTTGGACAAAATTTTTTTAATTTGATGTGGTCAAAATTATTTATTTTACATTTTGTGACTCTTTCTAAGTCTTGCTTGGTTTTAAAACCTTTCCCTTCCCAAAAGTCTGACATGTATACTATTCTGTGTTTGCCTAATTTACTTATAGTTTCCTTCTTTGTGTTCAAGTCATTCACCCATTCTGAATTCATCTTGGTGTTTGGTGTGATGTGTTGATCCAAACCTAATCTCTTCCACACTGTCTTCCAATTTTCTGAGCAGTTTTTATCAAATAGTAGATTTTTGTCCCAAAAGCTGGGGTCTTTGTGTTTCTCATAGACTGTTTTGCTGAAGTCATTTACGCCAAGTCTATTCCACTGATCCTCCTTTCTGTCTCTTAGCCAGTATGAAATTGTTTTGATAACCACTGCTTTATAGTATATTTTGAGATCTGGGACTGCAAGTCCTCCTTCCTTTGCATTTTTTTTCATGATTTCCCTGGATATCCTTGATCTTTTTGTTCTTCCAGATGAACTTAGTTATGTTTTTTTTTTTTTTTTGTAATTCAGTAAAGAAGTTTTTTGGTAGTTCAATGGGGATGGCACTAAATAAGTAAATTAATTTGGGTAGGATTGTCATTTTTATTATGTTATCTTATCCCACCCATGAGCAATCAATATTTTTCCAATTGTTTAGATCTAGTTTTAATTGTGTGAAAAGTGTTTTGTAGTTTTGTAGTTCCTGTGTTTGTCTCAGCAGCTAGATTCCTAAGTATTTTATGTTGTCTAGGGTGATTTTAAATTGTATTTTTCTTTCTAATTCTTGCTGCTGAAATGGGTTAGAAATATATAGAAATGCCGATGACTTATATGGGCTTATTTTGTATCATGCAACTTTGCTAAAGTTGTTGACTATTTTGACTTGCTTTTTTGGTTGATTCTCTAGGATTCATTATGTAAACCATTATATCATCCTCAAAGAGTGATAGCTTGGTCTTCTCATTGTCTATTTTAATACTATGAATTTCTTTTCCTTCTCTAATTGCTACTGCTAGTGTTTCTAGAGCAATGTTAAATAATAGAGGTTATAGTGGGCATCCTTGTTTTACTCCTGATCTTATTGGGAAAGCTTCTAGCAGGTGTTGTTTGCTGATGGTTTTAGATATATATGGTTTATTATTTTAGGAAAGGCCATTCTGTTCCTATACTTTCTAGTGTTTTCAATAGGAATGGGTGTTGCATTTTATCAAAGGCTTTTTCTGCATCTATTAAGATAATCATGTGATTTTTGTTAGTTTGCTTGTTAATATGGTCAATTATGTGGATGGTTTTCCTAATATTGAACCATTCTTGCATTCCTGGTATGAATCCTGCCTGGTCATAGTTGATAACCCTTGTGATGACTTGCTAGAGTCTTTTTGCTAGTATCTTATTTAAGATTTTTGCAACTATATTTATTAGGGAGATTGGTCTATGGTTTTCTTTCTCTGTTTTTAATCTGCCTGGCTTTGGGATCAGTACCATGTTTGTGTTGTAAAAAGAATTTGGTATAACCCCTTCTTGGCTAATTCTGTCAAATAGTTTGTATAATATTGGGATTAGTTATTCTTTGAATGTTTGATAGAATTCATTAGTGAATCCATCTGGACCTGGGGATTTTTTTCTTAGGGAGTTCTTTGATGGCTTGTTCAATTTCTTTTTCTCATATGGGGTTGTTAAAGTAATTTATTTCTTCCTCCTTTAGTCTAGGCAATTTATATTTTTGTAAGTATTAATCCATATCACCTAGATTGCCATATTTGTTTCCTTATAATTGGGAATAGTAGTTTTTAATGGTTGCCTTAATTTCTTTGTCATTAGAGGTGAGGTCTCCCTTTTCATCTTGGATACTGTCAATTTGTTTTTTCTTTCTTTTTTTTTAATTATACTGACTAGTACTTTGTCTATTTTATTTGTTTTTTTTTTCTCAAAAGTACCAGCTTCTAGTCTTATTCATTAAATCAATAGTTCTTTGACTTTCAATTTTATTAATTTCTTCTTTGATTTTTAGGATCTCTAATTTAGTCTTCATCTGAGGATTTTTAATTTTTTTCTTTCTAAATTTTTAATTTGCATGCCCAGTTCATTGACCTCTGCCCTTCTTAATTTGTTAAGGATATAAATATAGGATATAAATTTCCCCCTGAGTACTGCTTTGGCTGCATCCCATAGGTTTTGAAAGGATGTCTCATCATTGTCATTTTCTTCAATGAAGTTATTAATTGTTTCTATGATTTGTTCTTTAACAAGCCGGATTTGGAGAATCATATTGTTTAATTTCCAATTAATTTTTGATTTACCTCTCCATGTCCCCTTACTAATTATTTTTATTGCATTGTGGTCTGAGAATGTTCCATTTATTATTTCTGCTCTTTTGCACTTGTGTGCAATGTTTTTATGCCCTTATACATAGTCAAATTTTGTGAATGTTCCATGTGCTACTGAAAGGTATATTCCTTTTTTTCCCCTATTTATTTTTCTCCACATGTCTACTAACTCTAATTTTTCTAAGGTTTCATTCACTTCTCTTACCTCTTTCTTATTTATTTTTTGCTTTGATTTATCTAGTCGGATAGAGGAAGGTTCAGGTCTCCCACAAGTTTAGTTTTTCTATCTATTTCATTCTTGAGCTCCTCTATTTTCTCCTTTAGAAATTTGGACGCTAAGCATTTGGCACATACATGTTGAGCATGGGTATTTCCTCATTGTCTATACTGCCTTTTATCAGGATGTAATTACCTTCCCTATCTCTTTTAACTAGATTTATTTTTACTTTGGCTTTATTGGATATCATGATTGCGATTCCTGCCTTCTTTTTGTCAGTTGATGCCCAAAAGATTTGGCTCCATCCTCTTACTTTCACCCTATGCGTATCTACCTTCCTAATGTGTGTTTCTTGTAGACAGCATATGGTAGGGTTTTGGATTCTAATGCACTCTGCTATTTTCTTGTTTTTATGGGTGAGTTCATTCCATTCATATTCAGAGTTATGATTACTAGCTGTGTATTTCCCAGCATTTCAATTTCAACTCCTATTCCTGCCTTTTCTTTTTTCACTATTTCCTTCTACACCAATGTTTCTTTTTAATCAGTCCCCCTAGTTACCACCCTTATTTTACATCCTTTCTATCCCCCTACCTTTTTATTCCCCCCTTATTTTCCCTGTAGTCTTTCTAAAATTACCACCTGCCCCCTCCTCTCCCTTGTACTGCTTCCCTCCCCACCAGTCTGTTTGTTACCCTTCTATTCTCCTATAGGGCGCAAATCTATTCTCTGCCCCAATGGATTGTATTGTTCTTCCCTCTTTGGGTCAATTTTAAAGCATGTAAGAGTTGAGTATTTCCTATCTCCAACCTCTTTACCCTTCTAGTGTATTGATGGTCTCCCCCCCTCCCACCACGAGCTTTTTTGTGACATATAAATTTACCCCCATTTATTTCTTTTCCCATTTCTTTTAATATTAACATATTTTAGCTCTCTCTCTCTCTCTCTCTCTATATATATATATATATATATATATATATATATATGCAGACACATTTGTATGTATTTGTGCATGAATACCTATTTATATCTTGTCCTTTCATCCTATACAGTTTGTCACTGTTCCTTCTAAGTGTATTTATTTTAGCTGCCCAGGTAATAACAACAGTTTTTAAGAGTTACCAATGACCTCTTTCTTATAGGGATATATATCATTTTAACTTATTGCATTTCTTAACAATTTTTGTTGTTTTGTTTTGTATTTCTTTTTTCCCTCTTTTTTAATTACCTTTTGATGATTCACTTGAGTTCTGTGCTTGGACATCACATTTTATGTTAGGGTCTGGTCTTTACGAATTCTTGGATTTTGTCTATTTTGTTGAATGACCATACTTTCTCCTGTAAAAATATATTCAGTTTTGCTGGGTAGTTGATTCTTGGTTGTAGACCTAGTTACCTAGTTCCTTTGCTTTCTGGAATATCATATTCCATGCCTTTTGTTCCTTCAGTGTGGATGCAGCCAGATCCTGCACTATCCTCACTCTGGTTCCATGGTATCTGAATGACTTCTTCTTGGCAGCTTGTAATATCTTTTCTTTGGTCTGATAGTTTGTGAATTTGGCTATTACATTCCTGGGTGCTCTCAGTTGGGGATTAAGTACAGGAGGTGATCTGTGGATTCTTTCAATCTCCACTTTTCCCTCTTGTTCTAGGATATTGGGGCAGTTTTCTTAAATAACTTCCTGTAGTATGATGTCAAGGCTTTTTCTTTTGTCATGGACTTCTGGTAGACCTATGATTCTTAAATTGTCTCTCCTTGAATGATTTTCTAAATGCTCTTTTTTTTGAATGAGATGCTTCATATTTTCCTCAATTTTTTCATTCTTTTGGTTTTGTTTTATAGTGTCCTGCTGCCTTGTTAGGTCACTTAATTCTAGTTGTTGTATTCTGGTTCTTAAAGACTGGATTTCATCCCTGTCTTTTTGGTCATCCTTTTCATTCTGGTCTGATTTATTTTTGGAGGTTATCTTTCATCCTCTTTACCTTGTCTTTAATCTCCTTTTTCTTATCTTTCATCTTCTTCAACTCATCTTTCATCTCCTTTGCCTCATTTTCCAGCTGGTTGATTTTGGCTTTCAAGACACTATTTTATTTTTTCAGATGACTTATCTTAGTTTTTAAGCTATTTTTCCAATTGTCTTCAGCCTCACTTAATTGTATTTTGAATAAATTTTGAGTTCTTCCAAAGCCTTTATCCAATTCTCTAGGATTTCTGATTTCTCCTTTGCTGATGCCTCCCCCTCTGTTTCATTTGCATTTTGCTCGTTACCTGTACAGAAGCTGTCTATTGTAATTTCTTTCTTATTTTGCTGTTGTTTGCTCATATTTACCCTTTTTTGCTCCCCATATTTGTCTATGCTCTTGCTCCTCTCATTTTTTTTTTGGTTTTGGGGATTTCTGTCATTCTCCCCTCTGGGATCTTTGTCATATCTATCAGTACAGTCTCTGGGGGAGGAATGTTGTTTTCCCTATCCTCTGGAGGCTTTTGATAGGATTAAGATCAGCTGGGTTGGGCTGTATGTGCTCTAAGGCTGAAAAATCCTGGAAGTCTAGAGCCAAATGGAATGTCTCAGCCGCCCAGGCTCTCTCCAGTTTTCTCCATCTGCTTCCTCACTGCCTGTTGAAAGACCATATGACTCATTTAGTGGTCATAATGAGAAAGACACTGAAGAGTGATTAAATATCTAGAGAACTCCCTTTGGAACCAGGAAGATATGAGTTCATGTACTGGTTTGAAATATTCTGGTTCCATGACTCTGGAAAAGTCAGCTAATCTTTCAGTGTCCTAGGCAACTATCTAACTATATAACAACATACTTTTTAGAGAAGTTGCAGACCTTCTTTGGTAGAGGAAGTGTCTTACTAGTAGCTACAATGATAGTGACATCATAGGTCCAGTCCATTTCCCTACATAGAGATGTCCCCTAATAACCCTGGTTTGTTGTAATACTGTTAAGCATGTTGTATTCATACAATAATCAAATCACTATATCATAGTATCCCCCAAACAGAAATTATATTTAAAGTAACACAGATCAACTTACCTTAGAATATATGAATCTTCTTAACAAGTCAATTTTTTGGTGGTCATTTATCTGTTTTGCTAAGGCTTTTGCCATGAAGTAGGGACTTAATTAATGAATTTAATCAATTAATTGACTAAAGCAGCCCAGTCAATGATTGAACAAATTTACTTAGAATATGACTCTTAATATGAAGCCACAGTTAAACTTATATAGGCTAACACTATGTAATAAATTAATAATCAATATACTTTCATCAAACACATGAATTAACCTATCCATCTAATCTATTCTGTCTTTTGGATTTACTCACCACTTTCTAAAATGAATATGTTGGACTTCCAGGTAAACATGACTATGGTTTAGACACAGGAATCAAACTCTCCTCAGAGCCTACCAATATAGACTACCTCAAAAGGCCAACTGCCCCAATTTATATGAACAAAGGCACTCCACAGTAGGGCCCAGCGTTGAACATACATGGAATTTAGGCATTTTCACACAACAAGGGGGTGAAATAGCTTCCACCAAAATACAAGCTGATCTACCCTCCCCAACCCATCTACAGAGCCAGTGTGCTAGATTCAAGAGACAGTGTGCCAGACTCAGAACCAGTGTGAGCTAGAATCAGTGAGTGAGTGAGGGGCACCTCTAGGTCCTTGGCAGCTGACTAAGACCACCAGGGGCCTACCCCTGAGAGTAGCTAAACTTGAGACCCCAACAGGCAGAAGAGTATAGACCTTGGGGGAGAAGATAACACAGAAAAGGGTTGAAAACTGTAGAAGCTCCAGAGACAGAAGAGGGGACATCAGGCAAAAACCTCACCCCTTAGCTTGCCCTCCTCACTAAGGCTTCTGACTGGAAAATGAAAGAAAAACCACCATAGTGATGGCAAAAAAAAACATACCCAGGAAAAACAACTTTCAAACACAAAGAAAAACAAGAAGAAGGCATTGAACCTGGATAATTTTTATGGAGGAAAAATACAGACTACAGAGGAAATAGAAGAAGGGGGCATACAAATAAATGCATCCAAACCTTCCAAAAATGGAAATTGGCCACAAGCTCTTGAAGAATTTAAATCAGAGCTTATCAAAAAGATGGAAGATATTGGCAAGAAAAGTTGGAAATAGTTAAAAAAAATAACAGTTTAAAAGACTCTCAATTGGAGATAGAAGCTCAGAAATCAAATGAAATGGTAAATAAATTAGAGACCAAAATTATACAGTTGTAAGCCATGAAACACAGGCTAGACCAAACCAAAAAAGGAAAATCAAAAGATTATAGTGGAAAATTAAAAGACTACATTGGACAACCAGTCATTAAAGATGAGAATTGGGCAAGAATTAATAAAGCAAAATCAAAGATTGACAAAATAGAAGGAAACATGAAATATCTCACTGAGAAGATGACTGACTAAGAAAACAGCTCTAGAAGACACAATTTAAGAATCATTGGTCTACCTGAAAACCCAGAAATAAACAGCAAAATTGACATCATAGTACAAGAAATTATTGAAGAAAACCACTCTGATGTTCTTGAACAAGAGGACAAAATAGACATTGAAAGAGTTTCATAGAACACCCTCTACCCTAAATCCTCAAAAGACAAACCCCAGGAATGTAATTGCCAAATTTAAGAGCTTCCAAGCTAAGGAAAATTTTTACAAGAATCCAAAGAGTGACAATTCAGATATCAAGGAGCATCAAGAAGGATCACACAAGATCTGGCATCTTCCACACTAAAGGACTATAACTCTTGGAATATGATATTGAGAAAAGCAATAGGATTGAGTCTTCAACCAAGGATCACCTGCCCATCAAAACTGACTATATACTACCAGGGGAAAGTATGGGCATTCAACAAAATAGATTTTCAGGCATTTGTAAAGAAAGTACCAGAACTAAGTGAAAAGTTTGATATCCAAAGACAAAGATCAAGAGAAACATGAAAAGATAAATAAGAAAGAGAGATGACAGAGGGTAAATGTTTTTATTTAAATTTTCTTCTTTAAGGAAGGTCAAATTATTTATATTAATATATAGATAAATTTTATTTGTAAATCTCAAAAATTATATTCATTTATAGTCATTAAAAGAATCATTCATAGATAAAGATTGGAGTAATAAGTGGTGCAAGATGATATGCCAAAAAAGAAAAAAGGAGGGGAAAATAGAAGATGGCACCAAGAAAAATTTGAAGGAATAAGATAAATAAGATAATTGATACCACACAAAGTGGAGCATGGGAAGGAGAGGGGAAGAATTATATTATAAGAGAGGAAGAGAGTGCTAATAGGAAATACTGAAACCTTACTCTAAGTGAAATCAGTTCTGAGAGGGAAGAGCATCTAGATCCATTGGAGTATAGAATTCTATCTTACCCTATAGGGAATGTGAGAAGGGATAAACTAAGGGGAGGGGGGTGCCAGGGAGTACAAAAATGAAGGGAAAGGCAGGGAGGTAACTTAATAGACACTAAAAAATAAGAAGGGGACATAAAGGGAGGGGACAGAAATGACAGTATAATAAGGGTGGAGATTAGGGGGACTGATTAAAAGCAAACTACTGATCAAAAAAAGATATCGTGAAAGAAGAAAGGGCAGAACTAAGGATATAAAAATGTTGGGGAATACAGAAGTGGTTGTCATAACTCTGAATTTGAATGAAATGAACTCATTCATAAAACGAAAGCAAAGAGCAGAGTGGATTAGAAACCAAAATCCTACCATATGTTGTCTACAAGAAACACACACGAGGCAGATAGATACTCAGAGAATAAGGATTAAGGACTGGAGCAAGATCTATTGGGCCTAAACTGATAAAAAGAAGGGAGGAGTTACAATTGTGATATCTGACAAAGCCAAACTACAAATAGATTTGATCAAAAGAGATAGGGAAGGTAACTACATGCAGAAAAAAGGGAGTATAGACAATGAAGAAATATCAGTAATTAACATATATGCGCCAAATGGTATAGCATCCAAATTTCTAAAGGAAAAACTAGTAGATTGGAATGAGGAAATAGATAGTAAATTATACTAATGGGAGACCTGAATCTTCCTCTATCAGATCTAGATAAATCAAACCAAAAAATAAATAAGAAAGAGGTAATAGATGTGAATGAAACCTTAGAAAAATTAGAGTTAATAGATATGTGGAGAAAAATAAATGGGGATAAAAAGGGATACACCCTCTTTTCAGCCACACATGGTACATTCACAAAGATTGACCATGTACTAGGGCATAAAATGTGCCAAATAAAGGCAAAAAATGCAGCAATGACAAATACAAACTTTTCAGATCACAATGCATTATAAAGAATAATTAGAAAGGGTACATGGAGAGGCAAATCAAAAATTTATTAGAAATTAAATAATATGATTCTTCAAAACCAGTTAGGCAAAAACCAAATCATAGAAACAATTAATAATTTCATTGAAGAAAATAATAATGATGTGACATCCTTTCAAAATCTATGGGATGCAGCCAAAGCAGTCCTCAGGGTGAAATTTATATCCTTGAGTTCATATATTAACAAATTAGGAGGGCAGAAGTCAAAGAATTGGGAATGCGAAGAAAAAAAAAATTGAAAGGGAACAAATTTAAAATCCCCAGAAGAAAACTAAATTAGAGTTCCTAAAAATTAAAGGAAAAATTAATAAAATTGAATGTGAAAGACTTAATGAATTAATAAATGAGATTAGAAGATGGTACTTTGAAAAATAATATAGACAAAGTATTGGTCAATGTAATAAGAAAAGGGAAGAAGAAAACCAAATTAACAGTATCCAAGATGAAAAGGGATGCCTCACCTTTAATGTAGAGGATGTTAAGGCAATCATTAAAATTATTTTGCCCAATTATATGACAATAAATGTGGGTATCTATGTGATCTGGATGAATATTTACAAAAACATGAATTGCCTAGAGTAACAGAAGAAGAAATCAAATACTTAAATTATCCCATATCAGGAAAATAATTTGAACAAGCCATCAAAGAACTCCCTCAGAAAAAATCCCCAGACCCTGAGGGATTCACAAGTGAATTCTATTAAACATTCAAAGAACAACTAATTCCAATATTACATGGTGAGTGATTTTAAGATTCACAAATATCAAGGGAAATATTGAAAAAAAAGTGAAGGTAGGTGGCCTAGTAGTATCAGATCTCAAACTATACTGTAAAGCAGTGGTCATCAAAATAATATGGTACTGGCTAAGAGACAGAAAGTAAGATCAGTGGAATAGACTTATGGTAACCTCAGCATGACAGTCTGTGATAAACCTAATGGTCCCAGCTTTTGGGACAAAATATCCACTACTTGAACAAAAAAGGTTGGGGACATTAAAAAAACAATATGGAAGAGATTAGGTTTAGATCAACATCTCACACCCTACACAACGATAAAACTCAGAATGGGTGAATGAACTGAATATAAAGAATGAAAATATAAGTAAATTAGGTGAACACAGAATAGTATACTTGCCAGATTTTTGGGAAAGGAAAGATTTTAAGACCAAGCAAGAGTTAGAATAAATCACAAAATGTAAAATAAATAATTTTGATTACATTAAATTAATTTTTTTTCTTTAAACAAAACCAATGCAACTAAATTAGAAGAGAAGCAACAAATTGGGAAACAATCTTTATAACAAAAAACTCTGACAAAGGAATAATTACTCAATTTCATAAAGACCTAAATTAATTGTACAAAAATTCAGGCCATTCACCAATTGATAAATGGGCAAGGACAATGAATATGCAATTTTCAGATAAAGAAATCAAAACTATCAATAAACACATGAAAAAGTGTCCTAAATCTCTTATAATCAGAGAAATGTAAATCAAAATAACTCTGAGGTACCACCTCACACCTAGCCTATTGACTAACATCACAGCAAAGGGAAGCCATAAATGTTGGAGGGGATGTGGCAAAATTGGGACATTGATTCATTGCTGGTGGAGTTATGAATTGATCCACCCATTCTGGAAGGCAATTTGGAACTATAATCATAGGGCACTAAATTACTGTATGCCCTTTGATCCAGCCATAGTACTGCTGGGTTTATATCTGAAAGAGATAATAGGGGAAAACAATTTGTACCCAAAATGTTCATAGGTGTATTCTTTGTGGTGGCAAAAATTGGAAAAATAATGGGATGCCCTTCATTTTGGGAATGGCTGAACAAATTGTGGTATCTGATGTTGATGGAATACTATTGTGCTCAAAGAAAGAATGAACTGGAGGAATTCAATGTGAACTGGAATGACCTCCAGGAATTGATGCAGAGTGAAA
Source organism: Monodelphis domestica (assembly GCF_027887165.1). Classification (NCBI taxonomy): domain Eukaryota; kingdom Metazoa; phylum Chordata; class Mammalia; order Didelphimorphia; family Didelphidae; genus Monodelphis; species Monodelphis domestica. The sequence continues at coordinate 728,490,550 of NC_077227.1, forward strand.
GGAGCATTATCAGAACATTGTACACAGAGATTGATTCACTGTGGTACAATTGAATGTAATGGACTTCTCTTCTAGTTGTAATGCAACTATCTAGGAGAATTCTGAAGAACTTATGAAAAAGAATACTATCCACATTCAGAGGAAGATCTGTGGGAGTAGAAACACAAAAGAAAACAACTGCTTAATCACATGGGTCAATGGGGATATGATTGGGGTAATAAACCTGAAATGATCATCCTAGTGCAAATATCAATAATATGGAAATAGGTCTTCACCATTGACACATGTAAAACCCAGTGGAATTGTGGGTCTGCTATGGGAATAGGTTGGGGGGAGGGGAGGAAAAGAACATGATTTTTGAATTCCTGGAAAAATTCTCTAAATTAATCAGTTAAATATTTTTTTAAGTTAAAAAAAGAAGCAACAGTTAGAATTAAAAACAAAACAAGTGATTGGTTCTAGATTTAGAAGAAATAGTGTGACAAGATTTTATATTATTACCTTATTTATTTGTTTTTGAGTACAGTAGGTACTTAATAAGTGTACCTTGAATAAAAAATATTACCATATTTATTTAACATATGCAAAATTCATCATATAAAATGTAACATTGCAAAAATAAAAAGCCAGAACTAAGATTCCTGGGAGAAATATCAACAATCTCTGTTATGGAGATAATCCCATCCTGATGGCTGAAAGTGAAATGAATTAAGACGTCTATTTCCATTGGAACTGTTCATTGGCCACAGGAGAAGGATGAGAGAAGGGGAGGGAAAGAACATGAATCATGTAACCAAAGAAAAATGTTCAAAATCAATTAATTAAATAAAAATATCCCCCCCAAAACCCTTCTATTAATAGGGATGGAAGAGGAGAGTGTAAATGTTGACTTGAAGCTTAAAATAAAGACAAACCAAAATAAATAAATAAAATAAATTGGCTGAAGACTATCTGATCAGAGGTGAATAATGAGACATGATTCTCAGCTTATAGGATAGGGTAAGTGGGAGTTATGGGAGTTAATGGTCAAGACCTATTTCCATATGGGAGGATTCAATATGGGAGGAGTTATGGAAGAAGGATGAAAAAATTTGGAACATCCACTGTGGCAAATGGAATGATAAATTGATTAGGAGGAAACAAAATTGGGAAGCCAAAAAATATGGAGGAAGGAATAAGACATGAATGGGAGGACATTTGAATTTTGGGCCAGAAGTAATATATGTGTATCATGTACATGTGTGTATGTACATTTTTATACACCAATGTGTATATGTACATATTGTTATAAACAAGAGAACAGATGAAGTGATTCTGCAAGGGAAATGGAGATGCAGAGAAAAGATTCTAGAATGTGAGGAAAAAGCGGAGACAGTTTACTGGGCTTTTGAACTGGGTCTTTCTCTGGTTTTGACCTGGAGAGATTAGCTACTTGCCCTTGGCTGTTTCTACCTTTTCTTTTCAATATTATCTACTTCCCTGCTGGTTGGTATCTACAGAGCTTCTTGGTGTGATTCTGAACCATTTGTCTGTAAGATTAGGTCTGGGGTCCTTCTGGAACCAGGACCTCTCCCTGGGACCTGTCTTTCCTAATTGCCAAAGCCCACTACCTCTATTATCATGAAAAGGAGAGTTTGGGGTTAGGGTAGGTTTATTTATATTCAGTTCTGGGAGGATCTTAGACAGGTAGGTAAAGATTAGTGTAGCTCAAAATCTGTGAAGAAATCTCTATGAAAAGATATTTAGATATGGAGGGTTTGGGTAGTTAACATTAGTTCAGGATTATTCCAAATCCCATTTTCACCTTCCCTTGTTTAATAAATTCAACAATTTGTCCCTGTTATATAGTGATCTGTATTTGTGACCTCAGGAGAAGCCTGGAATGGACCTGTTAGCCTGTCAGCGTATAGTTGGCCTTCCCAAAACAGTTATCCTTCTGACACTGACCTACAATAAAATATCTAATCCCATTCCCAAACCAGCCTATATCACAATATACATGTACATGAGTATTACATAGATGTATACATACATGTGTGTTTATGTGTGTATAGATATTAATCTGGATGAGTAGACATATATCTTGACTTGAGGCAATGATTACAAGCCAAGTGCCAACCATTACCTGAATGAAGTTGGTACCGCTGAATGAATCTGGTTGAGATCATTGGTGATATACAAATTGTCTACCTCCTTTTTATTCCCTAAGAAATAAGCCAAATGGTTATTTTCTTGTTTTCTTCTCCCTGATTCTCACTGCAGAGAAAGAATTTGTCTTTGTTATTTCTATGAACTTTTGTTTCTAAACTTTTAATGTGATAAAAGATCACTGGCCAACAAAAATTCTAATAATTAGATGGCATATTTTACTTAATGCTTACAAATAGTATGTGTTTATGTGGAGAGGAGGGGTCACCCACTTTTTCCTTGTCTAGATGCACAAGGATGAAAACGTAATTTAGGAAAACTGGCTCTAAGTAGCAAGCTGGTGATATATTTTGATCATTTCATTCTTTATACTGAAAGTGTTTTTAAGAACATAATATTATCCTTGAAAGGTCCTCGCATTTGATTTTACATCCCTTCCTCATTTTGACTGCTTTAAGGAAAAGACTAAGAGTTGCTTCATCATGTTTCTTTACCTACTCTTTCTAGATGCCTCTGGGATCCTATTAAGTACCCATAACTCGGATCAAAATGAGACAGTCCAAATGTTTCACTCTAATTTGGCAGGGAAGGAAAGAGTGATAACCAGTAGCCTGACCTGCCCATTATCCATGTGTCTACAAGTTGGTCAGTTTCCTATCCAAATCATCATAGCTGAAAATAATAGCCAAGTGCTGCACTACATTTACTTAGTTCTTGGTTTTTGACTGACAACATAAATAAGTTGTTGTGTGATAGGTATGACCTTTCTTCACTTCCTAGAAAACAGTAAATTTGAAAGAAAAAGTCTGTCTAATCTTGGGAAAAGGACTCCACTCACAGCTCAATCATTTGAATCACATCAACATAGTGTGAAGATGTGCATTTCTGAACCCTGTCCAACTTCATCACTTTTGTTTTATGAAAGGAGATTCATATAGAAGTGTCTCCCTATCAGCATGCCAAGCTCAACTGTCTGTTTGGTCAAAGCCAGACCAAAGCTAGCACTAGAACACACAATAATCTACCAGTTGTATCAAATGCAGGAATCCTCCAGAATAATTCCTACTGATCAAGTGATTGTACTGGGCAAGGAATCCACTCACCATGGAGCAATAGGTAGTATCTGAAGTAAAAACAAAGAAAGAGCTGGCAATCACAGCTTCCTCCTTGCTGATTTATTTTTAGTTTTCAGAGATTTGTATTTCTTCAGGCAAAGGGAATTCTTGATTGAACATCTGGATCATCCATTCTTTTGACCTTGAATTTGTTTGGGCTACTCTTGTACTTTTTCTCTCTCCTTTCAACTGGCATGACTTATATAGATAGTCTATCTCTACCTAAGGCACATTTTCCCTCATATCTGTTTTCAGAGATAAATAGGGAAAAGAAAAGGATTTTTAAATGCTTACTATGTCCTAAGAATTGTACTAAGCTTTCAGGCAGGTGGTTTTATCTATGCTCCATATGTCATGAACAGCTTTGAAGCCTATGAACCCATTTTCAAAATGGTTTTCAATGAATAAATAAAATATATAGAATTATGAAGAAAGCAATTATGTTGATATTATTATTATCAAAATATTAAAATAAAAGTTCATGAACACCAAACTGAAAATACTTATGCAAGAACATACAGTGTGCACTATTATTGAGAACAAAAATGTAGCAGAGAAAGACTAAGGGTTTTTGCCCAGGGCCTAGACATTAGTGGCTGAATTTTGACCTCAGTTCTTTCTGAATCTTAATGCAGCATTTTCATTCCTGGATCACCTAGCTACCTCTAAATGTAATCTGTCCTACAAGATACTGTTCCACCCATATCAATACTCTATATCCTCCTAGAAAATAGAAAGCACTACAATGGGTGGTGGAGCACCATGATGACTTTAGTCAAAGTATATAGAGAGGGCAGAATTGCAATGAACCATTCATAGTCTCTGACATTGTCCCAAAGTGCTCAAGAATCAATTGATTTGTATTTGTATATTTATTGAATGTCACATATGTGTGTATATATGCATATGCCAATATAAATATGTGTATATACATATATGTGCTTGTATTATGCACTTTTCCATTCTCATTACAACTTCCTCCCCAATATTTACTCTTTGATTCGGTGTCACTGACCTTCTGGCTGCTCCATAATCCAGATATTCCATTTCTCAGCTCCAGTCATTTTCTCTGGCTGCTCCCCATTCCTGGAATTCTCTCTTTCTTCTGCTCTAACAACTAATATTTCTAGTTTCCTTTAAATGCAAAATAAATCTTACCTTAAGTAGTTATTAAGATTTGTAATCACTCTCACATATTTTGAGACAGTGAATTCTAAGAAAATTTTATTGATGGCTTGAATCTAACATTCCATGACTAGGAAATTGGATGACCTATACATGCTACATAGAGACCAATTAACCAAGGGCTTAGAGCCATGGTGGTGAACCCATGGCAACTGAATGCCAAAGAGGGTATTCTGAGTCTAATCTGTGGGCACTTGCATTATCATTCCAGCTCAGAGTTCTCCAGAATTCATTCTTAGAAAGCCAGAGGGACATGGGATCAGGTTTCTCCCTTTTCCCTCTCCACATATTCCTGAGGACATTTCTCACATCACCTATTACTCTAAAAGGTTCACCATCACTGACCTAGATTATGTTGACCAGAAACACAGTCAGATATTATAATTTGTGGATGGAATTTCCTCATAATTGTACACCTCAAGTAACATATATCTTATCCAAAAACTGGTCCCATACTGATCAATCTATTATTGTTCCCATATTCCTTTCATTGTTCAGAGATACTTGGGGGATGAGACACCTTTTATCAATTCATAGGATTTGACCTATTCACTTTCTCACTACTAACTTGGAAAAGTCCCTAGATTTCCTCTAGTTAGAAATCAGATTTTCCGACATTGTATTGTTTTTTATTTGTTTGTTAATTAGTTGGTCACATTTAATTAATTGATGTTATTGTGTAAAAGTCTGTCTATTGCTATATTTAGAGTCCATCATTTAGCTGAGGAAGGAGCCCGGTCTCCATTTGTATGCACTGTGTAATAAACCAATAAGCTTAGAAGAGCTAACATTTGATTCCTTAGTCATCTCATGTTTTGCTCATAACACTTCTATAGGAAGTCATCCCCAACATTCCCAATGTCTCTTAATTTCAGTGTGTTGCCTCAATTAATTATTGCTTATTTATCTTCTATGTAGCTTACTTTATAAATATTTGTTTGCATTTTACCTTGCCTATTAGACTGTAAGCTCTGATGGTGATAAGGACTATCTTTTCCCTCTTTTGGTATGTATCCCTACTGCTTAGCACAGTGGTTGACATGTAGTTAGCTTTTAATAAATGTTTATTGATCGATATACATATTTATGTACATATACATATGTGTATTTTAATGTATGCACATGTGTATAGGCACACATATAATATATAAAAACAACTATAATATATGTGGTCTATACATGTCTGGATGCATACATGTATGTATACCTACATATATATTTGTGTATATCTTATATGTATATATATATAGTTATATGCATGTGTAAATAGATATTCACATTGAGAGGATAATTAGAAATGTTTTTTGGGCCAAGCTGAGAAAACTGTCCTACCCACAATAACAGAATTTCAATCAAAGGGGAGTTAAGAAGTCATGTGGTGTAGTTTGAACCTGAAAAACACTCCTTCAATGTATCTGCAAAAGGCCATTCCTTCTCTGCTTTAAGACTTACATGAAGGGGAACTCACTGCCTCTATGGAACACCCATTTAACTTTTAGACAAATCCAATTTTCATTCTTTGTTTTTCCTTTAAAAGCAGTTGATATTTGTCTCTTTTCATTTCCCATGCATTGCTCTTAGTTCTGACCTCTAGGATAAAAAGAATAAAGATAATTGCCTTCCATATGACAGCCTTTCACAGATTTGAGGCACTCTTATCTATCCTTAACACTTCTTCATGCTAAATATTTCAAATCCTTCACCCAACTCTCCAAATAGGCTTTAGAGCCCTTTACCATCCCCAGCATCCTCCTGTTTTTTAAAAAAATAATTTTGGTTGCAGCTGGGTAGCTCAGTGGATTGAGAGCCAGGCCTAGAGACGGGAGGTCCTAGGTTCAAATCTGGCCTCAGCCACTTCCTAGCTGTGTGACCGTGGGCAAGTCACTTGACCCCCATTGCCTAGCCCTTACCACTCTTCTGCCTTGGAGCCAATACACAGTATTGACTCCAAGACGGAAGGTAAGGGTTTTAAAAAAATAATAATAATAATAATTTCCCTGAAGCATTTAACAGAGTACCTGACATATTGTAAGGTGGTAATAAATGCTTGTTGACTTGAGCTTGACCTTCACTAAGCATTCTGGGTAAACTCTAGGTTCTGACCACTCCATAATTTTGGATTGCTGAGCTGACTCAAATAACTTTAAAAAAATTAAATAAAAACTTTTTCATTTTGTATTTGAATCAGAAGGATTTTCTCACAGAGGAACTTAACTAGTAGTTTCACTCAGATAAGTTACTCTGTGATGAGAGATTTATATTCATTATAAGCTCTAGAACCATGATGGATCTAGAGGTCTCTTTCTCTACCATTCTCTGGACTTCTGCAGGATCTAGAGTAATATAGAAAAAACAGGATTCATTTAAGCATTAATTCTTCCCTTGGGGATCCCAACATATGATATTATGCTAATCAAGTAGTATTTCTTTTTCCTCATTTGTGCAAGGGTACTAACTCTTCTGTGACTTCTCCAAAAATGACACTCAATCATCACTTGATAGTGTCTTAACCTTGTTGTGATTTGTTCTCATAATAGAATCATTAACATGCACCAGCATAGCTCCTGATCCTGCCACTGGGCAGATGTTCAATGTAATTAATTTCATTTCAAGCATCATTTATTAAGTGCCAATTATGTGCCAAACACTGTGTTAGAAGCTGAGAATTTCAAAGCTTAAAAGAAAACTGCCCTGCCCTAAAGGTGAGGCTTCATGAACACAGACAATTATATGATAAATAATTTGGAGTAGCCTAAAGAGGTGAAAGGAGAGCATAGCCTACCAATAATGGGACATGAAGGCAATGATGCTTGAATTGGGCATTGTTCCATTTATATTGACCTTGTTCTGCCCTGTGTTATGACTAGAACCAGTGGCCTATTTTATTTTACTATCTATATTTCTTCATCAGGGAAGAAGGGCGACCCAATGAATAATGCTCTGGGGCTGGAATCAGGAAGACCTGACTTCAAATCTGGCCTTATACTCTTTCTACCTGTGTGACTTTGGGCAAGTCTGCCTCGGTTTCATCATTTGTATAAAGAGCTAGAAAAGGAAATGGCAAAATACTCCAATAATTCTGCAAAAAAAACCCCAAAAGTTATTCCTAATAGATGAACATGAATGGAAAAAAAAATTACTAAATATCTCTTCTCCATTTTGACTTTTTTTCCCTCTCTCCCTTTTTAGCCAAACCTTAATCACAGAAATCCAAGTCAACATCCATTAGAATGTGCTACATACAGTCTCATGCTATACAAAGATCACTTTTCTGTTTTCAAAACCATCTGTATCCTTCACTGACTTAAACTTTATGGTACCATAAAAATGTACCTGTAAGTATCTTTGATTTCTTTCTGTCTATGTCTCTGTCTCTTAGACTCTGTCATTTTCTCTCTATATACCTCTATCTCTGTTTCTCTCTGGCTGTCTCTGGCTTTATCTCTTTGTATCCATTTCTCTCTACCTATATTTCTCTCACTCTACCTTTTTGGAGGTAGTAGAAAGGGGATGGATGTGTGAATTCATGACCTTATTGATAGAAGGTAGAGGAAAATCCATCTATTATTTTGGTTTCGATCCTGATATGCCATTTAGAGAGAGAAAAAATCATATATTATACTCAGATACTAAGTGCTATCCAAGAAAATGAGAAGAAATATTCTTTGATCTCAACCAGCATATATTCTAGTGAAGGAAAACAACACATAAATGGGGGACAGAAAGGAGGTGAATTAGGGGGAAATGTATAGTCTTAATTGCCTGAAGCATGGAGAGTATAACTAATATATGAATAAGTAAATTATTACTTAACAATATCCCTGATTCTAAAGTAAACTCCCCAGGAATGTCATACTGCCTCTTAATATTTGTATAAAGAGACAAAGATAGGAAGCTTTTAGAGTTAACACTAGAATAGAAACTAGACTTTGGCATTAGTGAAAAAAATTAGTGATAAAAACATAATGAGAGAGTGGAAGTTGGTGCCTATACATAAAAGTGTATGACTTTGAGAACTTCCTGGTGCCCTCATTCAGTTTTTTATTTTGTCCATACCATTTTTAGATATCAGCATAAAAGGACAGTTAGGTATCCTTTGACTTGAAATTCAGAGGTATAATCATCATGAGGAGACCTGAGTATCTGTCTGAATCCCAGTCAGTAAGCCAGGAAGCAGACTTGAGTTATACTCAAGATATCTAAAAATAACACATAGTATCTTGAGAGGTAAAATTGAGAAAAAAGAGAAATCTATGAGTTGAATAGCAATACTAAATCTTTGGAGAAAATCACCTGTCCAGGCCAGTCCAAAAATCAAAATAAATGAACAAAAACTTATGAAGAATTTGAGCTATAAAAGGAACAGACAAAAACAGAGGAACTAAGATGGAAAAGCAAAACTATGACAGATAAGCAACAGATCAAGTTGGGCCACTGAGCCCAGTTGTACTGCTTTCTTCTACTAAGGAAAGACTCCTCCCAACAAATTCTAGTCACCCTCATGTTTGTCCAGTAATAGAATTTCTTCCATTTTCTGACAGATAATCCTACTAAAATGAAATGAACAAATAAAAAAAAATGAAGTGGACTTTAGACACTAAAAAATTGCATATGTAAGAGAGGAAAAAGACACAGTCTTCCAGACGAAAAAGACAAGCAGATTCATTATGCTGGAAGACCATTTTGAGCAGGGGAAGGACAGGAAGGAAAGAGAATTACGGAGAAGAAACATAGGAACTAAGAAGATCCAAACAGTTGAACTCACTTCTCTTTGGGAATCCCACCAGGGAGGTTGATCTGAGCAAACCTCTGAGCCTGAAGCATCCTCCTGTGAAGCCTGACCCAGTATCCAGTGAAGACAACCTAGAGTGAATAGGACTTTGTCAGAAAGCTATTTACCACAAGGAGAATTCCTCTAAATCCCTTTAAACAATCATTGAACTTGATAATAGCTAGGGCAGCTAGGAGTCAGGACAACTCTCCAAATTGACAGGCAAGCAAAGCCTGACCCTGCAGGATTTTGGGGAGAATGGATTCACTTGTTATTATTAGGGACTTCCTATTTTCCATCTCCCCAATTACCTTATCCCACAATTCATTTGCCCCTACCTTTCATATGTTCCTTTTAGAATAGATAGCCATTTACTAAACCCAGTGCCTGCTTCATAGTGTTCAAGAAAGAAGAGAGAGAGAGAGAGAGAGAGAGAAAGAGAGAGAGAGAGAGAGAGAGAGAGAGAGAGAGAGAGAGAGAGAGAGAGAGAGAGAGAGAGAGAGAAGATGTCTGTCTTATATTTTGTTTCAACCAAATCTCTAAGTGAATCTGAAGGCAACCAGAGTGGGGATTACTGGAGAAGAAAGAGGAACCAATCTATCTCCACTCTTCATCCCTTGGCTACATTTTATCTCTACCACATGTTGGTCTTGGAATTAGTGGTGAGAGATGCCATTTCTCTCCCTCCATTAGTAGTAGTCTCTTGGTAACTGAGGATGACAATTGTCTTTGTGTGTTTTTGTGCACAAAGGCACTTGTGTGTGAAGGAGATTTAAGTGGAAAAGTCGATGCACAGAGACAGTCCCACTCTCTCGGCATTGGAAGCCTGGGTCCATTGGCACGAAAAATTGTTATGCCTGGAGACTTCCTCAGCTGCATTGGGTGGCCATATTGTCTTTTTGCTCCAACATTCCCTAAACACTTCACAGTGCTTTGCTGCATTGCCATCTCAGCCGTTGAACCTTCTTATTGGTTTCTTCCTCCTGTTCCACTGAAACAGTCTTCACATGCTGGGTGAGCAAAGCCTTAGTTCACCAGGGGTTGACCACCCGATGGCTACCCTCACAAGGTTTAGCCAGCTTGTTGAAGCCATTGCCCGGGGTGTGGCTGCTGCCACATGCTAGCAGCTACTGGGAGCCACAAGTGAGAGCTGCGTGTCAGGTGGGGGTCAGAGGCTGGAGAGCTGCCCTAGGAGGGCACGACAAGCCCTCCATACCAGAGATACTACTCCTCCCTGAGCACTCCATACACCCCTCCCTCCATTACACATATTTATATATCTGGATTAATTTGGTGAGATTGCTTGGTAAAATAATATTAAATGTTTCCTATTTCTTGATATCATTCTAGTTGCTATCTATTTTGTTCTTTCAACCCTTAGCTCTACAATTTTATAATCAAAAGGTCTGAGCTGCCTTAACCAGTTTCAAAGGCTAGACTCAGTAGGTAGAGGAGAAGCACACTTAAAACTTTATTCCTTGAAATCAAATATAACTTAAGACCTGGGCCCTATCATTTAGCACATTATTAATTATTTTGTGTTGCTAACTATCTCAAGACAGAAGCCTTTTTACTTCCAAAGGATATCAAGGGCCACATTGATTGCCAATAGCCTGTAGGGAGAGACTATTTATGCATTCTGAATTTAACACTGACCAGTTGTTTGAGCAAAAACAAGTCACACCATCTTTTTGAGTCTCACTTTCCTTTTGTGTAAAAGGCATTTACTGTATATTCTCTCTGCATCATAGAGACGCTTTGAGTATCAAATGAAATAGTTCAATTCAAAAATACATTAATTTATTACCAGGCCCTGGAATGTCACTTGAGTTCTCTGAAAAGTTCTCTATAAAAGTCATATAATAATCATATTTTTTGTCCTACATCCATCATAAAATCAAGAAGGAGTCTAGAAATGTATTGAGGTCTTAGTAAACTGATATGTTTATTGAAAAATGAGCTATGTAAAGACCTTACCATAAATTTTGATTTTGTTCTCAGCTCAAATACAAAAATATTTTTCCCTGAAATAAGTTTGGCTTCTTAAAGTGGTTATCCTGGTTGTTCATACCTCTGGAAGAAGAATTTAAATCATACAATAGGTTTTGAAATCTGTGTCATCTGCACATGGGCAGATATCCCCAACTGAGATCTTTCCTGGCTCAGGGGAGAGTTTTGCAGGTGGCTGGGAAGCATCCCATGGACCTATTCTTTTTGGCGGTCACTCTGATGTCACCTCAACTTAGGACAGATTTGTTCCAATTATATGTAAATAAAATCTGTTGGCAATTTGTTGTTATTGTTGATGCCAGGTGTCAAATGTGTTACTTCTTGGCAGACATGCCCTACAGAATGACAGGATTTTGTTGTTGAGATAACCTGCTGTTTATCAAAGTGAACACACCAACATCCCTCTCTGTTTCTGTCTTTGCCTCTCTCTCAGAAATGAGGAGAAAAATTATCTTTCTTTACTTTTGTTTCATGTTTCCACTTACATACTGTATTCCATTGCCTGTATAGACCAAAAAATGCATGTTGTAAGCATTTATTTCATTTATAGTTGTGAATCAAATAGCCATCGTGCAGTGGAGAGGAAGAAAACAAGCCTGAGGAGGCCACAACAAAGTCACAGAATCCTAAAATTTCATTGAAGAGTTTCTCACTAACCTTATTTACCAATCCATATGTAGAAGGAATCCCCAACTTGACCATAAAAAATGAATTAATTATCCTCCCTCTACTTAAATAGCAAAACACATGAAAAGAAGACAAATACAATTATGTAAGGGAGGTTATTGGATAAACATATGATCAAAATTATGAGTTGGTTTTTAAAGTAATTTTAATGTAAACCAATCAATGATTGCCAATTCTATGTGACACTTGTCTATGATCTCCCATTAATTGACTTAAAGGGGTCCTCTCTCAATAGGTTGTATTCGGATCATCATCATTTTATAGATATGGTAATAGAGGTTGTAAGAGGTTAAAAATGCACCCATGATCACTCAGGAATCAAAGGTATTGGTTTCTGATTTTCCCAACTCCAAGTTGAGTACTCTATTATACCATGCCATACCCATAATATTATATTTTATAAAGACATTAAGAATCTGACAATTGAAGTTTTATGCCTGAAGTCACAGAGATAGCCATGAGAACAAATTTAGATATCTCTGAAATACTTTTCATATGTTAACACAACACATACATTCTAGTTATCATCAACAAAATTATTATCACTATCATATTTAGTAAACAGGATTTTAAACCAGGATTTTTAAGATGCACAAATTTAAAATACTTATTTTAAAATATTTTGCAATTTTTCTACTATGTAGTTTTCTATTGCAAGAGCACTTAAGTCAGTCAGTAGGGAATAAATCAGGTAGAAACAATAATTAGACTAGACAGATATTAGATGACCCATTAGTTTTTCTTCAACTGTAACCTTCCCAGCCATCCCCAAGGCACACTGAGTGAAATTCATCCTTGGCAGTAACCTCATGCTGATTTCAAGGGTCCTCCTTTGTCTTCTGATGTTTCAGAGTTTTTGATTCCTGCCCCTCCCACCACCAACACACACATACACTGTATAGAATTCTTGACTATTCTACTCTTTTGTGAATTTTGTCCTTGCAGTGGAATTGAGGGCATAATTTTGCTCCTTACCATAGAAACCAAAATTATTAATTATGATTTTACATTGACATGATATGGACTCTTAAAGTTTAATGAGGTTCTAGATGGAATATAAACTGTAAATTATCACTCACCCTGTCAATACAGGTTATTATTTTTTCTTCAGATCCTAATTTTAGTGATTTGCTTGGCAGTGCTGTGACATTAAGATAGTGAATTGTCCAAGGCCACAAAGACACGGCTTGAACACAAATATTATTGACATTAAGTCAACTCTTCACCCACTACACCTCTTAGTGGAAATAATTATAATGATAAAATTCCCCCAAATAATTAATTTTTACTTGCACAACTGAAAATGGATATAACTAACTCCATTAGATGTATTCTTAGAGTCTTTAAATGTAATATCATATTCAGAATTCCAAATTCTAACACAAAGTAATAGTAAATGACTCCCTGCAAAACAATTTGGTTGTGAGTTACAAAATAGAATGTCAGGAAATTATTCAAAATTGCTTCCTTGAAATTGCTCTATTTATAAAATTAACAGTAATTCTTATTTAATAGAAAACAGTATTTCTAATCCAGATAGACAAATCACAAGACATTGCTACCAGATGGTATTTGATCAGCTATAAACCCTTGAAAAATTAAAGTTGATAAAAAATATCACAACTGATTTTTCAGCACAACAGAGATGTGATACTGTAGAAATATCTATTTGTATCCTCTTTTATTAAGGCCCCTTTGGGAGAAACTTATTGATTTAAAAATATCCCCAACTTCAAAACTACTATGCTGTTCGATGATAAAGTGAGCCATTTCTAATCTTCAAGAAAATCTACAATTTGTGTGCAATTGATTTTGGGGGCATAGCAAAAAAAAGTGATCAGAGAGAATTCCCACAGGTCAGATTTTAACAATCTGCTCAGTGTAACCAAATATGGAGAAATTTAAGTTCTCTTCCTGTTAAATTTGGAGAGAATTAATTTAATGTTATGATTAGTCAAAACTCAACTAAATAAAAATTGCTTTGTTTTCTTTGAAGAAGCAGACAAACAGAAAAGACTGATAATTTTGGGTAAAAGGGGTAGAAAATAAAACAGAAGAAAAGAATGTCTTATATGATATAGATGAGAATTTATATTTTTTTAAATAACATCTTTTAATATAAAGCAACGGGTTTGCTTTAGCTTCACCTTGACCCATATTGGCTATGTTACTGAATAAGTCATTCATTAAATACAAGCAATCAATCAATAAACATTTATTACACTCTGTTACACAATCCCAAGCAACAGAACCCCCCACTGCAGTAAGGCATTATTTTTCATAACCTGAATTCTATTCCTAATAACAGAAGGTCTTTCAGGCCTTTGTTATCTCACCTCAAATCTCCAATGTCTTTTTGTCTCAGCTGAGAAACTTTCTTTATGTTACCAAATATATTAGAAGCCCTGTACTAAAAACTCCTTATTCTATCATTTTCATTTATTTTCCCTCAGATACTTTCTATCAAAATATCTTTTATCATTCTTATCTCATATGAGATGACAGGGTCCTTCTCATTGTCAAAGCCAATCCTTTCATTCCACAACTGATCTTATTCTTTTGTGTTCTGCAGATTAGAACCTTTATAATCACTAATTATTTACCAATTTTTGGTTTCTCCCTGTCTTCTGCTTGTTTGGCTATTGTCTATGAATTTACCCAAATCTTCATCCTCCAAGGAAAATCAAAAGATGCAGTCCTAAAAATGCATTTGGTATTACCAGCTGTAGTAGACATCATTCCTTTCATGATTTTTCATTGTCTCTAAATTTTTTTAAGATTACTGCATACAACTGGTGCTTCCACTTCATTTACTCTCACTTTTTTCTTATCTTTCTATAGCCTGGCTTCTGTCCTCACTAATGAACTAAAACTATCATTTTTGTTATTATCAATATTCCCTTAATGGCTAAATGAATGATCAGTTCTCACTCTTCTTCATGTGTCTTCAGTCTTTGTTACTGTTGATTACTTTCTTCTTCTTGACACACTTTTCTCTTAGATTTTCATTTCATTATATTCTATTGGTTCTCCTTTTATTTTGGTTTTGAGGACTCATTTGCTGGATTTTCATTTAGGTGACTTCAACGAGTTGTGCTTATTGAAGGCTTTTGTGTCTTCCTCCTTTACATGATTTTACTGCTTGGTGATCATCAGCTCTCATGAATTCAAATATCTTCTTTATGCTAATGGTTCTCAAATGTATTTATTTGGCCTAATCACTCTCCTGACTTCCATATCTTCAGATAACTATTATACATCTTGATTATATATCTTATAGATATCTTATAATTAATATAGCAAAGACTAAATTCATTTACTTTTCTCCCAATACTTCTATCTATGTGTTATCCTAACTCTACATCACTATCACTTTTCCAAGAAATTTCCAAGTTCTATTGATTCCACATTTGTAAACTCTTTCACATGTATCCCCTTCTCTCATTTGCAAAGACATATTCCACTATGTACATCCTTGTTCCCATCTACTCCTTTTTTATCCAACATATTTTCCTTTAATTACTCCCAGCATTTCATTAATTGTTGATATCCATTGCTTACTATCTTCCTTATCTATTTAAAAAAAATCTTTGTTTCCATCATCCTTTAAAAAAATCTTCATTAGATATAGTCATACTTTACAGATTCTGTATATATTTCTTCTCCTCATCTAAATTCCTTAAAATAACAAAAATTTATTCTTTACATTTACTTTAAACGACTCAAAACTCTATAATATAGGTCCCAATTTTGAACAAATAAAATTGTTCTCTCTGAAGTATGTCCTTGATAGGTTTGCAGCTTTGGTTCTTGTTGATGATCTTCTGTCTCGATAACATAGCCATTACTCTCATCTGGGTCATAATACTTTTTTATATCTAGACTATTGTAATAGTCTGCTAGCTCTTCTTCATGATGTAGTTCTGTACTCAGACCATCCTACATTAAGCTGCAAAAGTAATTTACTGACCAGGTCACACCCTCCCCATTCAAAGAACTACAGTGTCTCCTGGATACCTTCAGGTTCCTATAAAAATTCTACTAATTGTTAAGACAGTGCACCATCTAGCCCTTTCCTATGACCCTTCTTACATTTTACTCTGCCATATATTTACTATACAACATCTTAATTCATTTTCATTCCTCATCTATGTAAGGGGATTGTTGGACTTCATGATATTGAATGTCTTTTCTCAATATAGTTCTAATAAATTCAATGCCCCAGATAGCTGATAAAATGAACCTCTAAACTAATGATTAGATCATCAAAAAAGGGGTTATAGTTAACAGATTGTAAAACACAAAAAAGCTTCAGGGTAGTTTAATGAAGAACAATTAGTGGGCACTGATATAGAATAGGCTATGATTGAGCATAGCCCAGAATAATGACAAAATTCCAAAATTTCAAAGTAAAAAAAAAAACAAACTTCTGTGACATTTATTTTATAAAATTTATCTCTATATTTTTAACTACTTTTATCCATCTAACATAGATTTAGCAAACAATTCTACTAATTGCCTTTTACAAAGTGCCCAGCATTAAGCACCTCTTATTTTAATCCTAAACTTCACTTTTAAAAGAGGGAAGATCTTTTCTAGAATAAATCTTTTTACTCCATTCTTCTTTTAAGTCAGCATTTAAACAGAACTTTTACAATTTTACAATGTTGTTTTTTCAAAATAGCATGTTGATACAATTTTTAATAATCATACTCTGACATTTTGTGATCTACATTCTTTCCTTCTCTCTCATTGCTATTCTCTATTCATGAAATCAGGTAATATGATATAGGTGGTACATGTATTGTCATGCAATACTTATTTCCATGTTCATCATCTAAAAGAAGACATGTAACTTGAGTAGAGAAAAATTAATGGAAGAAATAAAGTGAAGACTGTATGCTTCAATAGGCATTCAGAATCCATCTTTCTATAGTGATAGATAGATAGCCTTTTTCATCATGAGAACTCTTGGAATTCTGGATTTTTTTCATTTTTGATAATACTTAAATCACACACAGTTAATTGTACATTGTTGTTTTTATTATGTATAGTGTCCTCTGATTCTTCTCACTTCACATTGTATCACTTCATATGAGTCTTTCTAGGATTTTTGTAATCATCTAGTTTGTTATTCTTATGCTATAATAGTATGCTCTTACCATCATATACCACAAATTGTTTAGCCATTTTCCAATTTATGGACATCCCTTTAGGTTCTGGTTCTTTGTTACCTCAAAAAGAGCTGCTTTAAATATTTTTGTACAAGTAGATCCTTCCCCCCTATTTTTTATAGGAGATACAGACTGATGTATAATATTACTGAATTAAAGGGCATTTTATGATTCTTTGAGCATTGTTCTAAATTTCTTTCTGGAATAGTTATTTCAGTTCACAGCTCCACCAACAATGTATTAGTGTACAAATTTTATAATATCCCCTCCAATATTGTAAAAAGGAAACAAGACTGACAGTTTGTGTGGGGGGAAGGGCCAACTGGGAATGGCAGTTGGGTCTTGGGACTAGCACTTCCTTCCTGCAGGGAGAGGTCTTGCATCCTGGGGTTGGAGGAGAGTGGAGCTTGTTCAGCCCAGTCTGGAGTGGCATGCTCTTCTTGGTTCATCCCAAAGACATAGGCTTCTAAAGGTTAGAATTGTTCTTGTTTGCTTTCTGTATACTGCTAAGATTTTGAATTAGAACAAGGAGAGTAGAAGGGAGTGGGACAAACTCTCCGCCGGCCTCTGGGGCCTGGCCTCAGGTCTGAAACTGAGAAAAACTCCAATCCCAACTAGTTATTAAACTTTATGTTATTTGAATTCGCAATCAGATAAGTGGACTATCTTTTCTGGTCATAGAGGGAGCTGAACTTCAGTTTCAGTCATTCAAAGACAAACTGCCCTTATTGGACCCCTGCTGTTTCCTCTTAGCAGGAGGCATCTCCCTCCCTTGAATCACCAAGCAATATTCCCTCTCTCCCCTCAACTACTCCATACCCATAAAAACCTCCTTTTATCTCCCTTTTTCCCAATCCCATTCCCTTTCCCAATAAATATTACAACATTCATCATTTTTCTTTCTTTTTTCCTCATATTAGTCAGTCTGTTACCTCTGATATGGTATCTCAGAGTTGTTTCAATTTTAAGTATTCTAATTAATAGTGATTTGGAACTTTATTTTTATATGACTAAAGGTAATTTTAATTTCTTTGCCTCAGAAAGAAATTTTTTGTTTATATTATTTTAATACTTGTTAATTGGGAAATGCTTTATAGTCTCATGATTTTTTAATCAGTTTTCTATACATTTAAGAAATTAAGACTTTGTCAGAGACAATTGCTATAATTTTTCCCCAGTTTTTTCCTAATCTTAGAAGAATCAGTTTTGTTTGTGTAAAATTTTCTTAATGGAAAATAGTCAAAGTTATATATTTTATATCTTATAATGTTCTCTATGTCTTGTTTGCACATAAATTCTTCCTTTATCTATAGATCTGATTGTTAAAGATATTTCATGCTATAATTTGTTTGTATCACCCTTCAAATCATGTATCCATTTTGACTTTTCATGAGGTGCTAATCTGGGCCATATTTCTTATGTACTGTTTTCCAATTTTCTTAGGACTTTTTTTTGTCAAAAAGTTAGTTCTTCCAAAATTTTGGATTAGATTTATCAAATGATCATTTACTTCTGCATGTTGAGTGCCCATTTTATTCAGTATCCTAATCATTATTCACTACTCTGTTTCTTAGCCAGTACTGCATTGTTTTGATGTTTGCTGCTTTAAAATAGAGTGTGAGATTCAATACCAATAAGCTCCTATATTTTATATCATTTCATTATTTCAAAATAAAGAGAAAAGTTCAGGTGAGAGTGTTAGTGTGTGAAATAATATGTGCTTTTGAATATAAAAAAGTTAGCAACAAGAACAGTCATCAGGACTGCAAAACACAAACAAAAAAGTGATTCTAGTCAAAGGGAACTGTTGATTGTTTTTGAAAATGTAAATTAGAAAGATACTTAATGACTACATATTTCTTGGAAATTTCTTCAATAAATCAAGGTATTTTATTGTCCTTTGTTAAATAAAAAGGGAGGCAACTTGTGGTAAAATTGAATAAATAACCAGCAACACATCCAATCTTGAGAGTAAATCACATTTCTTTCTTTTTTTGAAAACTATTTTATGTTGATTCTAAGGTAGGAAAGCAATATGGACTAGGCAATGGGTATTCAGTAGCTTACTGGGAATCACACAGTTAGGAAGCATTTGAGGCCAGCTTTGAACCCAGGCCTTCCCCTCTAGGTATGGCTCTCAGTTCACTGATCCATCTTCCCTCACCCAAGAGTTATCAATTTCAACATAATGCTTATAATTAGTTTACATTTTACATATTGGATGAGGCTTACAAAATGATGATAGTTAGATATTATAATGTTTGCAACAAATTGACATAAGACAGAAAATAGGGCATCATTAAATCTTTCTTGAGACAATAAAACATTCACATAACTTTTAGCTATTTTGTTAGGGAAAGATATGGAAAAAAGAAAAATTAAAACCAACCTTATTGAAATGGTTTACAACTGTCCATATGCTTATACTATTATTCTTCCCCTCCCTTTCAATAGCAAAAGAACAATGCCAATAACCAAAACATAAGTAAAATATCATGTTTTAATTCTGAGGTTTTTTAGTGATGTCCTATTATCTTTGATGTAGTTTAAATACATTTGGAGGTATATTTCAATTTCCAAATGTTCCAATCTGGAACCGTAAAGGGGAACAGGGGTTACTTTTTTAAAGGGTTTGGACTTGATTATTTAAGAGTTTGGTCACCGGAAATTTAAATAATTCCAAAGAGATTTTATTTACAATTTATTTACAAAATGTAGAAAAAGTGAAGCAAGATATCAGAGTGAGGATAAGGTAAGATATCTAGCCTGAGCACTAAGTTATTTACCCCTGGCCCCTCTGGGCAGGGAGAATTAGTTTCAATAGACTTCAGCAAAGCTGAGGACCCAGGAAATCTCTTTAGAAAATACAGCAATTAAGAGTCAGCTATTCACTCACCAAGTGTCAGTCCAGTCAGCAGATCCTTCTCCCCTTCTTCACCAGCCTCAATTCAAAAGCTTGAAGAATTGAATCCAACAGAAGTGGAAGTCCAAGTAGAACTCTGCTCCAAGAATCCCCAGTTCCACGTCAAACTACACTTTTAAAGACATTTTATCTTGTGTTACTTCCCTTAATTCCTTGTCTACCAATCACATCTAATGCTCTGCTCTAGGACTGCCCAGAAGGAAGTTAGTTGATTCTGATTCATTACCCACTATCACACATGTGGGTCACAGTCCTCCACTTCATGATTAAGTGGGATATTTTTACCTTTTTGTGATTAGATTTAAATTGGAAGATCTTTATTCTTAACTTTTAAGTACTGTGCTTGCCCTTTTTGTGATTGAATCTAAAAATAGGCAGGTCTCCATACTTACCTTTTAAGTAGGATATTTACACTTATAGGGATTAAAATCCAAAAATAGACGTGAGTTACAATTTAAATCTTCACAATCAGGGAAGATCTAAGTACCTTTATTGTTACAATCAGGGGAGAGCCAAATCCAATGTTCAAATAACCCATCATGCATATTAATTTTTAAGAAACACAATTATAGAACTTAGTTTTCTCTTAAATCATAAAATGTTGATTCAATATTTGTATTGTTTTACAAAGTAGTTCCCAAGAATCAGAAATAATATGTAAATTAAACAGTCAGTTTGGTTAATTCCAGGCAATTAGTTTGAAATAGCTTTGCAGGATAGGTCAGAGGTTAGACTCATTTGGAGTACCAATTGCCAACTATGATAATTAAATGTCACACAGAGTGGTAGAATTTAGAATCGACTGAACTATCTTCTAGGCATTACCTCATCTTTGCTATGGTTTTAATATGAGGTTATACTAAAGCTCTTTATTAATGATTATCTCCAAGACCTCTTGCTTAGTAATACCACAGATAGTCATATCATATATTCTTCTATGATAAACTTAGCATAATCAATTGAACTCTAGAATCAGTCAGGAGGAGTTGGGTTCAAATCCATTCTCTTCAGACATTTGTTAATTATGTGCCCATGGACAAGTCATAATATTTCTGGGATTTAATTTTCCCAAATGCCAAAAAGGGATAATAACCAACATCTTCAAAGAGCTTGTCAATGAAAATTAAATTATAATGGTGGTAGATTATTATGCAAATGATGGCCAATGTTTTCATTATTTTTTGTTCTTTTCTTCTTTTTATTCAGTAATTAGAGATTCTGGAGCAAATCAGTCTCCTATCACTTTATAGCCAATATTATATGAAGTAGTTTAAAGCAGATAATAACTTGGTATAGTTGTATAAGTATATCAGGATTAGTGTTGTCCATCAGTTGAAGAATGGCTGAACAATTTGTGGTATATGATTGTAATGGAATATTGTTATGCTATAAAAATAATGAGTAGGATGATTTCTGAAAAAAAATATGAAAAGTTTTATGTGAATTGATGTAAAGAAAAGTGAGTAAAACCAAAGAATACCATACATAGTAAGAGCAATATTTTTCCATGAACAACTGTGAAAGTTTTGGTTATTTTGGGCAATACTGTGATCCAAAACAATTCCTGGGACTCATGATGAAAAATGTCTTCTGGTGTCTGAGAAATAACTGATGGAGTCTGACTGCAGAACAAAAAATACTGTTTTTCACTTCCTTCCTTCTTTTTTCCCCCTTTTTTAGTTTGGATCTCTTCCACAAAATGACTAATATAGTAAAATATTTCACATGATTGCACACATAAAATCTTTGAAAGCGTGATTACCATCTCAAAGAAGGGTAAAGGTATGGGAGGAAAGAAAAAGAGAAGGAAGGAGAGAAATTGAAAATCCAATAAAAAAAACAAGTTTAAATTGTTTTTAAATGTAATTTGGGGAAAATAAAATAATGTTATAAAATATCAGCATGCTAGCTCATCTATTTGTAACTTCACCAAAATCATTATTGGTAGAACTTCAGTAAAAAAATATCTGGTAATGAAGAGAACTGTATGTTACCCCATTGCAAGTGATTTGATCTGCTTTATTAAATCCATTTTTAAAAGATGCAAAAATAAATATCCATGTGGCTTAGAGAATATGAATTTTGAAGAACCTAATATCTATTAAAATGGTAAAGTTCTTAAGTTGTTTATTTCTAATAACCCCTACCTTCCATCTTAAATTCAATATTCTGTATTAGTTCCAAGGCAAAAAAAAGCAGTAAGGGCTAGGCAATAAGGGTTAAGAGACTTGCCCAGGTTAACACAACTAGGAAATGTCTGAAGCTGGTTTTGAACTCAGAATCTGTAAGGAATATAAATGACTGAGGGGATCATGGAATTAAGGAAGGTTTCACAAAAGAGGTCACTCTTAAGCTTAACCTCAAAAGAAGATAAAGATTTTGAATGGCAAAAAAAAATCAGAGATTAAATATGTTCCATACATAGTTTGGATTACAGTCTAATTTTTCTGAAATGCAGAGTGTACTAAGAAGAGTTATATATTTTATAAAACACTGAAAGATGTTAGGGTAAAGTTATTAACTATTTTTATCATCAGGATTTTTTGATTTTTCTGAACCACAATAGAGAAATCTTGAAGAAAGATATATTCTGTATTGCTCAAAGCACACCCAGGGGATAATGTTTGAATCGGGGCACCATATTTGCCTATTTTATTCAAGAACTGAGAGTATGAGTCTTTTATCAAATAAAGGGGATACATGAAGGGATTTTTAAAAAATGAGGCACTCTCATCTGAAAGAATAATTGAATATTAGTCTCCAACTCTTTACTTTCATCACCTACCTACTAGACTTTTAATTGGTAAGATTTAATAATATCTTATCACAACTTAGACAAACCATGAGGGAAGGAAAAGATAACTTGCCCAAAGGTACCCAGGAAGCTAAAATCAGACAAAGACCTTGTTCATTGGTCATCTTCTTGTAAGTCTACGTCTTTTATCCTTCCCACTTTTTTCTTTACTCATAGTTTAAAAATACAAGCCATTTAAATGTGATGGAAACATCAAGGATAGAAACAAAAGAGAAAAGATAAATGTTGGTCAATTCATTTAAAATCACAGATAAACTGTCCAGGAGAGACATTATAGATTCTATTCAGAGAAATTTTTTATTTAATTATGATTGAGTACATTTCGGTTAGTTAGTCACTATCTTGCAAGGAGTTACAGGCTGAATTCAACAAGGTAAAAATGGAATCTTATGTTTTCTATCATTCTGTTATATACCTATATGTAATACATTATATATACATATATATTAAAACATATGTTATGGGTAGGTATGATATGTACATTATTAATAATTGATAGGTAATTGAATATAGATTAGATAAATACCATAACAGCTTTAAGAATATAAAAAAGTTATTTTTATGAGCTTCTGCCCTTCATATAAGAAGACACCTTCTAGAGGAGCTTGGTGGCTCAGTGTATTGAGTCCCAGACTCAGAGATGTGAGGTCTTGTGTTCAAATGTGACCTTAGACATTTCCAAGCTATGTGATCCTGGGCATGTCACTTAACCCCCAATGCCTAACTGTAAAGATTAAAATTTAGGGGAGACGGGGAGACTGAGGCAGGTAGAAATTAGTTTCTCTCCGCAAGGAGTATTATATTCTTTTAGAGGTTTATTGAAGATTAAGGATTAAAGAAAATACAGGATAAGAAAAAACACATGCCTAGGCCAAAGGCCTAGACAAAATAACCTCACATCATGGAAGAGATGCCTGTGCTCCAAAATGGAAGTCGAAAAGAGCGAGAGAGACCTCAAAAGCCTTTGAATCAGCTTAAATACCTTCTGGCCCAGGTGAGATTACAAGGCATTCTGGGGAAGTGGAGCAAAGGCTCGTGGGGATTGTAGTCCTGTATTCAAGTCTATTTTTTTACATAACCTTTACCATTTTTATGCTTTGGAAACAATGTATGGTATTGATTCTGTAACAGTTTAAAAAAAGAAGACACCTTCTAGAGCTAGACCTTTTGTCATTTGTTTCCCTCATGAGATAATCAGATAAAACTCATAGAATTTCCATTTTAAAAGTCTATCTGAAAAGATGCAGAACCTCAAAATATAGGACTGGAGATTAGGTTGTGATCTGATGACATTTCTATAAACAGCAAAAACCCAAATGCCACCAAAAATATATCTTTGTAAGTTACCTGAGGATACAGTTATATTTGTAAATGAACTTAACATTCCCTTTGTAAGGATATAAAACTGTTTCTGACATTTCTTTGTCCCTGTTTTTCTTTTCTTTTCTGCAAAAGCCCTCAGTATGCCTCTAGAGTTTCCTATATGGCCTTCTCAGTGTTTATTTAGAAGAGAGACTTCAGGCCTTTAATGAGCCAATGTAGGTAGACAGTGATGACTCATTTATAGAAAGGTCACCTAAAGGGGCAGGGAATGGTGCATTCTGATAAAGAGGGAGAAGAGCGCCACTACAATTACCTGTTACTCCCATAAGGTACACAATATGCTGAACTGCCTGCCAAATTCCCACTAGGGCTACATGGCTACACAATTTGTTCAACTTAACCATTGGGCTCTCTGCTAACATCATCTTTCTCTTAACATGACAAACTGGTTCCACCCTTTGGAACTGATCTTATTTGATGGCTAAAGTGTCTAAACTTACACATGAGATTTGATGCTTGTCCTCTGGTTATTTAAATGTCAGAGCCTAGTGAAAAAAGGAATGTAACTTGAAGTTCAACAATCTATTTAAAATCCCATCTCTGACCTCATTCAAACCCTATTTTCTGGCCCACTCTCTGCCCATTTCCTTATTCTCATTCCTCTTAATCCCATTCCAGCCAATTTATTTTTCTACTCACCCAACTTTTCCCATGTACTTTCTGGAGTACTTCATTGGTAACACATTTCCTTGTAATTTAAATCTTTTCCTTTTTCACTTCTTTCATACATTTACCCAGAGATGTTCCCATTTGTTGCTCATGAACAAGGAACCTCTCATATCTGAGCAAACTCTATTGTCATTCCAATTTTCCTTATGCCTCACCACCTGAAACCTTGCTTTTTGTTCTAACCAAGACTTCTAATGCCTGGGGTTCTTAGTTTTTATTGCCCCACAAGAGATCACCCCTCATTGCTATAGCTACATTCCACCCTTTGCTATATGAACCCATTGATAAACCAATTTAACCCCACACACTCTTCTACTCTTGATTCTCTTGCCCCGTTATCATATAATAAAGAAAATGTCCTTATCTATAGTAGGGGCCTAAAAAGTTTATTATGGGATTAATTGAATCAAAACAAAGTAATTATTTACCTAAGTTTAACTAGTCAGTGACAAAAAGAGTCAGGCTTGGGAATAGAACCTTGACTTGTCAAGCAGGGCTTTTACCACTAAAGTTGTTTTGTCTCTTTATGCTATCATGGAAAAAAAAATCTCCCATCCTAGTACAGATTTAAAGAGACTTTGGACATTGAAATTCATTACTATATTTGGACACATGAGCAAAAATTTGCCAGACACAGT
This sequence comes from Monodelphis domestica, assembly GCF_027887165.1. NCBI lineage: Eukaryota > Metazoa > Chordata > Mammalia > Didelphimorphia > Didelphidae > Monodelphis > Monodelphis domestica. The sequence continues at coordinate 728,516,068 of NC_077227.1, forward strand.
CAATTATTTGATTACTTTGGAATCGTTCAAACATATGTTAAGGAGTTGATTGGAGCAAGGCATACTTCTAGGTGGTGAGGCTGTTTCAAACTAAATCAGACACTATAAGTGCCCTTAAGTATTTTAGTCTAATACAGAAAGAGGAAAGAAACATGTATTTGTACAGATCTAATGCAAATTTAATGAAAGAAATTCTTATTAAATACCTACTATTTTCCAGGCACCATGCCAGGTGTTAGGAAGATACACCAAAACATAAATAAATAATTAGGAAGAAAATTGAGAAGAGATAACATTATCCACTGGAAGGTTTAAGGGAAACATCATAGATTAAGGAGGCAATTCACTTGAGTCATGAAACAGGACACATATTCTGAAAAGGGGAGATGAGAAAGAAGTGAATTCCAGACTTGAGTATCATTGAGAGGGGCTAGAGGGGAGGAGGGGAAAATAGTTTATGGACAGGCTCAAGAGGAGTATTTGGTTTTAGGAAGAATTAGTACAGTTTGCATGGAATATAGAAATTATGAGGGGACCTATTAAGAACATAGGTGGGAGCTGGATTATGAAATATGGCAGATGGGATTCTCTGAAGCATTTTATTATTAGAATGGCAGGGTCAGAAAGAAGAGAAGCTCATAAAAAAGATATGAGGAAGTGAGCTTTTTATGACAACATTTCTTTTTTATTTTTAACAACTTTATTTTTAATTATATGTTCTCAATAACATATGGATATAGTTTTTAAGAATTGTTTTTTGACATTTTGTGATCCATATCATGTAATATATCCTGTCATGTGATATATAATACAATTATACTACCATGCAATATATATTTCTATTTTTGTCCTATTAGAATAGAAGATATATGTAGTTTATAGAAGAAAAAAAACTAAAGAAGGAAATAAAGTTCTTCAATCTGCTTTTAGACTTCATCAATTCTTTCAATGGGAGTAAATAAAATTTTTTTCAGCATGAGTCCTTTGGAGTTGTAGTGGTTACTTGCATTGCTGATAGTAATTAAGTCATTAAGAGTTGATCAAATCATAAATTATTGCTGATTCTGTGTACAATAGCCTCCTGATTCTGCTCACTTCTCACTGAATTACTTCATATAAGTCAGGTGGCATTGCCAGGTCAAAGGGGCTGCATAGTTTTTTGGCCCTTTGGGCATGATTCCAAATTGATTTTAAGAATGATTGTGTCACTTCATAGATTGACCAAGAGTGTAATAATGCCCAATTTTCACATCTCTCCTCCAACATTTATATTTTTCCTTTTCTTTTGTAGTAATAGCCGGTCTGATCGGTCTGAGACTCTATCTCAGAGTTGTTCTAATTTTCATCTCTAATTAGTAGTGATTTGAAGCTTTTTCGTATTGCTGAAGATAGTTTTAATTTCTCCATCTGAGAAATGCTCATTCATAGTTTTGACTATTTAGCAGTTGAGAAATAAGCAAGTGAATTTTCACAAGAGAAATTCCCTTCTCTTCCCTTCCTTTTCCCATCCCTTTGGAGTAGACAATAAGAAAACATACAGGGATATGTAAGTACATATACAAGGAATTTTCCAGCTTGAGTCCCTAATGTAAAAGGTATTGCCTTGACTGAGTCTCAAAAAAGAATAAGAGTTTTTTTTAATTTTATAATATTTTATTTGATCGTTTCTAAGCATTATTCATTAAAGACAAAGATCATATTCTTCCCCCCCCCCCGGACCCCCAGTAGCCAATGCATGATTCCATGGGGTATCACATATGTCTTCATTCAAACCCATTGCCATGTTGTTAGTATTTGCATTAGAGTGTTCATTTAAAGTCTCTCCTCAGTCATGTCCCCTCAACCGCTATAGTCAGGCAGTTGCTTTTCCTCAGTGTTTCTACTCCCACAGTTTATCCTCTGCTTATGAATAGTGTTTTTTTCTCCTAGATCCCTGCAAATTGTTCAGGGACATTACACCGCCACTAATGGAGTAGTCCATTACATTCGATTATACCACAGTGTATTAGTCTCTGTGTACAATGTTCTCCTGGATCTGCTCCTTTCGCTCTGCATCACTTCCTGGAGGTTGTTCCAATCTCCGTGGAACTCTTCCACTTTATTATTCCTTTTAGCACAATAGTATTCCATCACCAACATATACCACAATTTGCTTAGCCATTCCCCAATTGATGGGCATCCCCTCGTTTTCCAATTTTTGGCCAAAACAAAGAACGCAGCTATTATTATTTTTGTACAAGTCTTTTTGTCCATTACCTCTTTGGGGTACAGACCCAGCAGTGCTATGGCTGGATCAAATGGTAGATATTCTTTTGCCAACCTTTGGGCATAGTTCCAAATTGCCCTCCAGAATGGTTGGATCAGTTCACAACTCTACCAGCAATGAATTAATGTCCCTACTTTGCCACATCCCCTCCAGCATTCATTACTTTCTTTTGCTATCATGTTAGCCAATCTGCTAGGTGTGGGGTGATACCTCAGAGTTGTTTTGATTTGCATCTCTTTTATTATAAGAGATTTAGAACACTTCTTCATGTGCTTATTAATAGTTTTGATTTCTTAATCTGAGAACTGACTATCCATGTCCCTTGCTCATTTATCAATTGGAGAATGGCTTGATTTTTTGTACAATTGATTCAGCTCTTTATAAATTTGAGTAATTAAACATTTGTCAGAGGTTTCTATGAAGATTTTTTCCCAATTTGTTGTTTTCCTTCTGATTTTAGTTACATTGGTTTTGTTTGTACTAAAGCTTTTTAATTTGATGTAGTCAAAATTATTTATTTTACATTTTGTTATTCTTTCTATGTCTTGCTTGGTTTTAAAGTCTTTCCCCTCCCAAAGGTCTGACATGTATACTATTCTGTGTTTACCCAATTTACTTATGGTTTCCTTCTTTATGTTTAAGTCACTCACCCATTTTGAATTTATCTTGGTGTAGGGTGTGAGGTGTTGATCTATTCCTAATCTCTCCCACACTGTCTTCCAGTTTTCCCAGCAGTTTTTATGGAATAGTGTATTTTTGTCCCAAAAGCTGGGATCTTTGGGTTTACTGTATACTGTCTTGCTGAGGTCGCTTGCCCCAGTCTATTCCACTGATCCTACTTTCTGTCTCTTAGCCAGTACCAAATTATTTTGATTACTGCTGCTTTGTAATATAGTTTAAGGTCTGGGACTGCAAGGCCCCCATCTTATGTGTTTTTTTTTCATTATTTCCCTGGATATCCTTGATCTTTGTTATTCCAAATGAACTTTGTTATGTTTTTTTCTAAATCAGTGAAGAAGTATTTTGGTAGTTCAATGGGTATGGCACTAAATAGATAAATAAGTTTGGGTAGGATGCTCATTTTTATTATATTGGCTCGTCCTATCCTTGAGCAATTAATGTTTTTCCAATTGCTCAAGTCTAGTTTTAGATGTGTGGAGAGTGTTTTGTAGTTGTGTTCATATAGTTCCTGTGTTTGTCTCGGGAGATAGATTCCTAGGTATTTTATTTTGTCTAAGGTGATTTTGAATGGGATTTCTCTTTCTACTTTTTGCTGCTGAGCTGTGTTGGAGACATATAGAAAAGCTGATGACTTGTGTGGGTTTATTTTGTATCCTGCAACTTTGCTAAAGTTGTTGATTATTTCAATTAGCTTTTTGGTTGAATCTCTAGGATTCTTTAAGTAGACCATCATGTCATCTGCAAAGAATGATAACTTGGTCTCCTCCTTGCCTATTTTGATGCCTTCAATTTCTTTTTCTTCTCTAATTACTACTGCTAGTGTTTCTAATACAATGTCAAATAGTAGAGGTGATAATGGGCATCCTTGTTTCACTCCTGATCTTATTGGGAATGTGTCTAGTTTATCCCCATTGCAGATGATATTAGGTGATGGTTTTAGATATATACTGTTTATTATTTTTAGGAATGACCCTTCTATTCCTATGCTTTCTAGTGTTTTTAATAGGAATGGGTGTTGTATTTTATCAAAGGCTTTTCTGCGTCTATTGAGATAATCATGTGGTTCTTGTTGGTTTGCTTGTTTATGTGGTCAATTATGTGGATGGTTTTCCTAATATTGAACCAGCCCTGCATCCCTGGAATAAATCCTACTTGATCATGATGGATGACTCTTCTGATCACTTGCTGGAGTCTTTTTGCTAGTATCCTATTTAAGATTTTTGCATCTATATTCATTAGGGGTATTGGTCTATAGTTTTCTTTCTCTGTTTTTGACCTGCCTGGTTTTGGAATCAGTACCATGTTTGTGTCATAAAAGCAGTTTGGTAGAATTCCCTTTTTGCTTATTATGTCAAATAGTTTGTATAGTATTGGGATTAACTGTTCTCTGAATGTTTGATAGAATTCACTGGTGAATCCATCAGGCCCTGGGGATTTTTTCTTAGGAAGTTCTTTGATGGCTTGTTGGATTTCATTTTCTGATATGGGATTATTTAAGAATTCTATTTCTTCTTCTGTTAGTCTAGGCAGTTTGTATTTTTGTATATATTCATCCATATCACCTAAATTGGTGTATTTATTGCCATATAATTGGGCAAAGTAATCTTTAATGATTGCCTTAATTTCCTCTTCATAGGAGGTGCTGTTTTCCACATTTTCATCTTTGATGCTGTTAATTTGCTTTTCTTCCTTCCTTTTTTTAATTAGATTGACCAGTACTTTGTCTATTTTGTTTCTTTTTTCAAAGTAACAGTTTCTAGTCTTATTTATTAAATCAATAGTTCTATCACTTTTGATTTTATTAATTTCTCCATTAATTTTTAGGATTCCTAGATTGGTTTTCTGCTGGGGGTTTTTAATTTGATCCCTTTCGAGTTTTTTTATTTGCATTTGCAATTGATTGATTTCTGTTCTCCCTGGTTTGTTAATATATGCACTCAGGGATATGAATTTACCTCTGATTACAGCTTTGGCTGCATCCGAAAAGGTTTGAAAGGATGTCTCGCCATTGTTATTTTCCTCGATGAAATTATTAATTGTTTCTATGATTTCTTCTCTAACTAAACGATTTTGGAGTATCATATTGTTTAATTTCCAGTTAGTTTTTGATTTTGTTTTCCATGTATCATTACTGATCATTATTTTTATTGCCTTGTGATCTGAGAAGGCGGCATTTAGTATTTCTGCTTTTCTGCATTTGTGTACTATGTTTCTGTGACCTAATGTATGGTCAATTTTTGTGAATGTGCCATGTGGTACTGAGAAGAAATTGTATTCCTTTTTATCCCTATTTATTTTTCTCCATATGTCTATTAATTCTAATTTTTCTAAGATTTCATTCACTTCTTTTTCCTCTTTCTTTTATATTTTTTGATTTGATTTATCTAAATTTGATAATAGTTGGTTTAAGTCTCCCACTAATATGGTTTTACTGTCTATTTCTTCCTTCAATTCTCCTAGTTTCTCCATTAGAAATTTGGGTGCTATATTATTTGGTGCCTACATGTTGATTAGTGATATTTCCTCATTATCTAAAGTCCCTTTTAACAAAATATAATTACCTTCCCTATCCCTTTTGATCAGGTCTATTTTTGTTTTGGCTTTATCAGATATCATGATTACCACTCCTGCCTTCTTTCTGTCAGTTGAGGCCCAGAAGGTTTTACTCCATCCTTTAATTCTGACCTTGTGGGTGTCAACCCACCTCATGTGTGTTTCTTGAAGACAACATATGGTAGGGTTTTGGATTCTAATCCATTCTGCTATTCATCTACGTTTTATGGGTGAGTTCATCCCATTCACGTTCAAAGTCATGACTGTCATTTGTGGACTCCCTGGCATTTTGATAACCTTCCCTAATTCTAACCTTTTTTTTCCTCGGCTCTACCTTTTAGTCCAGTGATTTACTTTAAATCAGTCCCCCTTATCCCCTCCCTTGATATGTTTTCCTTTTTAGTCCCTCCCCCTCCCCCTCTCTTTCCCTCCCCTTTTGTTTTCCCTGTCCTCCTCCCCCCCTTGGTTTTCCCTTCTCCCTACCCTTATTGGGTAAGATAGAATTCAAGATCCCAATGGATCTGGATGTTCTTCCCTCTCAGAGTTGATTTCTCTGAGAGTAAGGTTTAAGTAAAAACTCTCTTCCTCTCCTTCTTATAAGAGTTTTCTTTCCCTCCCCTTCCCGTGTGAATCTTTGTGTGAGAATGATTATTCTGTTTGGTCTTTCTTTTCCCCCTATTTACACATTACATTTTCCCCACATGTTAGTATACATAGATTGATATAAATGCAGTCCTTATAGGAGAGAGTTTGAGTAAAAGAAGAAGATAAGATTTTTCTCCTTTTCCCTTTCCTTCATATTTACCTTTTCAGGTGTTCCATGCTCTTTGATTTTCGATATTGAATTTTCCACAGAGCTCTGGTCTTTTCATTGCAAAAACTTGGAAATCTTTTATTTTGTTGAATGCCCATACTTTCGCTTGGGAGTATATAGTCAGTTTTGCTGGCTAGCTGATTCTTGGTTGAAGACCCAGCTCTGTTGCCTTTCTGAAAATCATGTTCCATGTCTTACGATCATTCAGAGTGGAACTTTCAAGGTCTTGTGTGACCCTGATGGGCATTCCTTTATATCTAAATCGTCTTTTTCTGGCTTCTTGTAGGATTTTTTCTTTTGTTTGAGAGCTTTGGAATTTGGCAATTACATTCCTGGGAGTTGTCTTTTGGGGTTTTCGTGTAGAGGGTGTTCTGTGAGCTCTTTCAGTGGCTGTATTGCCCCCTTGTTCTAGAATCTCTGAGCAATTTTCTTTAATTACATCTTGTATTACGATGTCGAGTTTGCTGTTTATTTCTGGCTTTTCTGGGAGTCCAATTATTCTTAAATTATCTCTTCTCCCTCTATTTTCCAAATCTGTCACCTTGTCAGTGAGGTAGTTTATGTTCTCTTCTAATTTCTTGGCCTTTTGGTTTTGCTTTATTAGTTCTTGTTTTAAGGCCTGGTTTTCCTTTTCAGTTTGGTCATACTGGTTTTGTAGATGCGAGAATTTCTTTTGCATTATTTCCTACTTTTCCTCCCAGAAGGCTTCCTTCTTTTTGATCATTTCTGATTCAAATTCTTCATGGGTTTGTGGAGATTTTCCATTTCCTTTGGAAGGTTTCAGAGCATTTGCTTGTGTTTCCTCTTCTGTCTCCTCTGTGTTTTGTATTTTTGCTCCAAAAAATGTGTCCAAAGTTGCCCCCTTTTTCTTGTTTCTTTTGGAATTTGGGGGCTTTTGTGCTGCAGTGTAGTTTGCCATCTCTATCTGAGTGGGGGAGGATTAGCTTTTCTTATCTCTGTCTGGTGTTCAGAGGTTTTAGCCCCAGGCAGATTGTCCTTTCTATGAAGTTGTTGTTCTGTCGTCCTGGGGAAGCTAGGAATTGCTGGTGTGTCCCTGGGTTGAATTGAATGTGCCCTGATGCAGGGACCTGAGGCTGAGATGGAGGGATCCAGCCAGGGGGTTATAAGCTCCCCCCTTCTCTCTGTTTCCCTGCTGTCTGGGTGCCCCCTCGACTGGGTCAGGTTGTTTTCAGGAAGTGGCCTTCTGAATAGCCGGCCCTGGGGTCCTTTTGCCAGCCCTGAGGGTTACTGTTGTTTCCAAAGACCCTGCTTTCTGAGGGGGAGGAGCCGCAGCTTCCCTGAGCTCAGGGTGAGGGCTCTGATAAGAAGATTAGCTTTCCCTGGGTTGAACTGAGATTCTGATGGAAGGATCCAGCCAGGGGTTTACAAGCTCCCTCGTCTCTCTCTGTTTCCCTGCTGCCTGGGTGCTCCCTTGACTGGGTCAGGTTGTTTTTTCAGGGTGTGGCCTGGGGTCTTTTGCCAGCCCTGAGGGTTACTGTTGTTTCCGAAGACCCTGTTCTCTGAGGGGGAGGGGCCGCGGCTTCCTGGAGCTCTGGGAGAGGGCTCCTGATAAGAAGATTAGCTTTCCCTGGGTTGAATTGAGATTCGGATGGAAGGATCCAGCCAGGGGGTTATGAGTTCCCCCGTCTCTCTGTTTCCCTGCTGTCTGGGTGCCCCCTCAAAGGAATAAGAGTTTTAAGAGGAGGGAGTGCATTCTTTCATATGGACCATCTGATAAAGCTACTAGTTTCACTGGACTAGAGAGTTCCATGGTTCTATTTGGTTGAGGATCACAAAATCATTCAAATCTCATGAAACAGAAACCTAAATCACAAAGTAAATGAACTTAGAAAATGACACAATGCATACTAATATGAAATAGAAAACTAAACCTGGAGCATGATCTATTTAAGATCCTCCTCTACTAGGTAAGAGGATGGAGTGGGAATAGATTAATAGAAAATAGTTCAAATTCTTACCTTAATTCATCTCCCAAGAGTTGCTTAGATAAGCAGCCAGGTAGCCTCCAAATTGGAAATGCTGCCTCAAATAGCTTCAATCTATTTTTTCTATATGTTTATTAGAAAAAAAAAAAAGAAAATGTGACGTCTTGCTATTCTTACACTGACAAATGGTCTAATATATATATAATAAATAACTTCATGAAGAGAATAATCAGGTTCTGGAATAGAAATCTGAGAATTATATAGGTTCCTGCTTCTTAAAAGACCCTTTTCCAGTTGCAATGTGGAGGACTATTATCTCTCCAGTCAAGAAAATTCAGCAAAGATGGAATTATAGTTTCTCAGACTTGGAGACATGTTAGTGCTCCCTATTAGGGAGAAGCTCTGATGTCCTAGTGGATGAAGAAATGGAAAGACAATCTGTTTATAGCTCTCTCTCCCCTGACTTTGTCTCATTTTCTCATTATTGAGAATATATAATATCTCATTATATCCTCATTATTGTTGTTTGTATATGTTTTATATTTCCCCTATCTCCTCCTGAGATCTGAGGTTAGGCAGACATCATCCTTTAGTAATTTGATCACCACTACAGTTACCTGAAAATGTCTGACACATACTGAATGTTTAATAAAATTATATTTTGTTAAATCAAAAAGAATGATATTTACTTAAAGGTATGATACATGTGACCTAAATATCAAGATAGTTTCCTCACTTCTCATCTGTTTACTTATTTTGCCTCACTCAGTTCTGCCATTGACTCCATCATTTCCTGATAGTTCCTGTGGAAATCCTTATTCTTTTCTGCATAGCTATTACAAACAGCTGCCTCCTCCTTTCTTATCTCTAACTCCTGCTTGATCATTACCAATGTCAACTTTAGTTATGCTCTATTACTTGCCTACTGGTATTTTTTACTCTTTATTTCTAATACTTTGTAGCCTCTGATTCATCACTTTTCAGACCATCATATTTTGCTCCCTTTTCATCCATTCCTGGTATTCTGCTTAGTCCCCAAGTGCTACTCTCCTTAATCAGACAAGGCACATTGCTAACAAACACCCAATAACACCCAATAACTAGTTGCCTTATTTGAGTGTTATGGTCCTTGTCCTACAACCTAAGGGAGGAAATGACACAAAACAATATCTCAGTTGAAGGGGAGCTATCTCCTAAATATTTCCATGCCTGCTAATACTCCAAAATAGAAATATTTCAGTGATGAGAGTATTCACTTCAGTGATGCAGATGACACCCCAGATGTGCTTGTCCATACATGACAGCAGCTGAGTAAAATGTAAAAAATAATGTGGATCTGGATTCAGAGGACACAGATTCAGATACTACCTTTTCTGTATGGCTCCTTTAGCAAAACAACTGACCACCCATGACCTGAATCTACTCTTTTGCAAGGATCAAAAATCTAAAGCTACCATAATAGCTGGCATTTATACAGCACTTCAAAGTTTGTAGATGTCTTACAAATATTGCCTCATTGGATCTTCACAAGAAACCTTGGATTTTGATGCTATGATCATCTTCAGTTTAAAAAGATGGGGGAAACTTCAGCATGTAAATTTATGGTTACGTAACATTCCCAGAATCATACACCTACTGAGTATCTGATTACACATATAAACTCAACTTTTCCTGAATCCAGATCCAGACCTTTCTCTATTTCATGGACTAGCTACCTAGAAAAGAAATCAGATGTTATCTAATCTAATGGTGCCATTTTAGAGATCAGGAAACTGAGTTCCAAAAGCTAAGTGTGTGATCAACCTTATAAAACTAGTATCAGAAGTGGCATTTCAATTCAGGTTCTTTGAAACCAGAAAAAATGTTCTTTTAGCTCTAACACTTACACCTTTGTCACTCTGTTTCTTCAATGTCACTAAGAATTATCTTCCAGATGAGGAATAGAATGATTTGGTTGATTCTTAACTTTGCTTTGGGAATTTTTTTTTCTTACAGAGAATGATCTCTAAATTAAACTTTAACAAAAATAATGAGTGGTAAAGCTCACTGTGCTCTACAGGTACATTTTCAGTAATAATAATAAAATATTCCTTCAAAGTGCCTTTATTTAATTCATGTAACTTCACTTTTATGGCCCTAAGCATGTATTACCAAGATGAGCAAATGAAACACTAAGTATATTTTTCTACTGCAGAATAAGTTACTTTGGAAGAAAATGAGACTCAATTTTTATTTTATTTTTTATGTTAGTAGATGAACATCAGTTGGTATTAATTTGTCCAATTCAAATGGCCCAGATTGGACAATACAAATGGTAAGGGAAGGCATTATCAATTGATTCATTTGCAGTGCTGCCTCTAGATGAAAAAAAAGCACCTTAACAGCATATAGGAATTTTTGGCTGATTAATTTCTACCTCATAAAATCAGGTGTGTAACTGTAACTATCACTTTCTATTCTAGTTTCTTGGTTTTCAGCTCAGGCTGGATTCTATAACTTATATTGTGAAGATAAAGATGTTTTTGATTCAGAAATATATGAAATCTACAAAGTCTTAATTTGTAAAAAATAAAGAAAAAATCCTGAAAAAAAATGACATGACTTCTAAACATTGAATCTCCAAATCTCAGCTGTCAATGCCCTGAGAAATTGCCAAAAAAACCTCCAATAACTATGAGATAAAAATAATAAAATTGTCCACCTGGGAGAGATCTCAGAACATATAAGATATAATGTCAGTTCTAAAAGGATTATTAGAACAAAGATTATGTAAAGTCATGACCTGCAGTGACCTTCAAACTTAGCCAAACTCAGATAGGATTATAGAGCACAAAATGCACATGCTGCTACTTAATGAAGGGAACAATTGCTTTGAGTATCCTTTCCATTCTCCCCTCAAGAATAGGGATAGACATGTCCAAACTCACATTGTCATTAAGGATACTCAATTGTGATGAGAGACCATAATAAGAGGCATGCTGGTGGGACTTTGGAACTGACATAAGAGGCTGTCACAGTCCCTTACTGAGCTTTAAGGTCTTGGCTGAATTAGAATCTATTTCTAACAGCTAATATGAAATCAGTCAACAAATACTTTTCATTAAACCCTTACCTTTGGTCTTGGAATTGATAATAAGTATTGGTTCCAAGGAAGATGAGAGGTAAGAGTTAGGAAATTAACATTAAGTGACTTGCCTAGGATCATATAACTAGGAAGTGTCTGGATTCATATGTGAAACCAGAACATCCCATCTGTAGGCCTGGCTCTTTATCCTAGCTGCCCCAACAAATATTTTCTAAAGCAAACACAGCATACAAAGACATTGTGTTAAATAGTAGGGTCATAAAGGTAAAGCAAGTGAAGTGGTGTCTGCATTCAAGGATATAACAATCTAGTTTTAACTATCTTGTGGAGGTCTACTTCTTTCTTAGCAATAAGACTATGGATTTGCTCTACTAGTAATGTTTCCTTTAGGCATATTGACATAGTGCAGAGAGTGTAGGACTTAAAGGCAGAAAAATCTGAATTCAAATCCAAACTCTGAACCTGAGGGAACTGAGGGGATTGAAGCAGGAAGTGGTGGTAGAAATTTAGAATACCACACTGATTTCAATTGTCACTCAACTATAAAGTTAGCTTAGTTCCATTTCTATTCAATTATGAATTTTATTCAACTTTTGTGAGAAAATATTATTCTATATAGAATATAGAATGTTCTATTCTATATCCAAAATAGGAATTTGGGGGGAAATCTTAAAATATTGTTTGGACCTACCCTTGTATGATCAGGAAGCTGGACCACCTTTACCCTTAACTATAGGCCTAATCCAGTGATGGTGAACCTTCTAGAGACAGAGTGCCCAAACTGCAACCCTGACACCACATGTGAGCTCCATGCCTTATCTCATACAAGGAAGGGAAGAAGTGCTACCATTGAACTGCTGGGTAGAGGGACCAGTGATGGGAGAAATTTCCTCAGGTATGTGTGGAGAGGGGTAAGGGAGTAGCTCCTTCCAGCATTCTCTGGCACATATGTCATAGGTTCACTAATACAGGCCTAGGCTATGTTGTGTAAGGGGTAAATTTAGGGGTTTTTGACTTAATATATTATGCTAGTGGTCACCAGGGATTAATTCAAATCCCAATAAAATACTCAAGTTAGTTTGGGAATTTTGTGGTGGCTTAATTAATATAGAGGAAAGGATTTAAGAAGAAGAGAGAGAGAAAGGGGCATAAGATTTCTCTGACCTAGCCTAAGCCAAGGGAAGTTCAGAGAACTCAGCTACAAGGCCTCCTCAGAAGATTTAATCTAGCTCGGCTTCCAGCCACAAGGCCTCCTCTGAGATGAAGGGTCTCCTAGGAGGTAAAGGGAAAAAGGGATCAGCCTAAACACTCACCCAGGTCACTCAGGGAAGATGCCTCACCTAGCCCATGCTACAGAGCTTCTCCAGTCCTTACCAGCAAGCCGCAAATGCCAACTCCCAAGAAACCAAATGCTGCCCAGAACTCCCCACACTGCCAACAGAGACGAATGTCTCCCTGAGTGAGAGTGAGAGATAGAGTCACATATCTGTGAGAGAGCCAAAGCTAAGTCTCCAGGAAAAGAGACTGGAGAGAGGAAGTCACATGAAATATATAGACCATTTTTATAACACTTCCTGTATCTCACATGTACCAATGGTGGCTTAAGCTTGACTTAGGACAGCCCAGAGGTCTGTCAGTTGTTTCTTATTTGTCACTTGCTACCACGTGTCTGTCATAGGCCATCCTCCTCAACATTTACTCTTTAAGTAGGGGTGTATACTTTCCTGGTTGTTAGGATTTTAAAAACTAATCAGGGCATAGAAAATCTAAAATTCACAGTTGATAATATAGTCAGATGCTAAAATTGCTTTAAGAAGTTTTCTCACAAATATACGTCTCAAGGGGGCAGCTGGGTAGCTCAGTGAATTGAGAGCCAGGCCTAGAGATGGGAGGTCCTAGGTTCAAATCTGGCCTTAGACACTTCCCAGCTGTGTGACCCTGGGCAAGCCAATACACAGTATTGACTCCAAGATGGAAGGTAAGGGTTTAAAAAACAAACAAAAAACAAATATATGTCTCAAGCAGCCCATATGTCTTATCTTAAAATTGTCCCTATACTTATCAATTAGTTATTGTTTGCATATTCCTTTATTGTTCACAGATAGTTGAGGGGAGTGGGACATGTTTTGAATCTATTCACTCACCTTTTCCCTTTGAAATTCTCTAATATTTCCTCCAATAAGAATTCAGATTACCTAATACTTTAGCCTGGTTAATTATTTCCTTTTAATTAATTGACTTTTTTTGAATAATTGCTTTTAATGTGTAAAAATCTGTCTCTCCTTTTATTTGGGGGCTAGTGTTAAACCTGACAAAGGCTATTGGTCCCAATTTTTAGGGCAATTGGCATGTTTTGCTTAATAAATCAATATGCTTGGAACTCCAATCTTCCTTTCCTTAGTCACTACATCTTTCTTTTTTTTTTTTTTTTTTTTAATATATTTTATTTGGTCATTTCCAAGCATTATTCGTTAAAGACATAGATCATTTTCTTTTCCTCCCCCCCCCAACCCCCCATAGCCGACGCGTAAGTCCACTGGGCATTAGATGTTTTCTTGATTTGAACCCATTGCTTTGTTGATAGTATTTGCATTAGAGTGTTCATTTAGAGTCTATCCTCTGTCATGTCCCCTCAATCTTTGTATTCAGGCAGTTGCTTTTTCTCGGTGTTTCCACTCCCATAGTTTATCCTTTGCTTATGAATGGTGTTTTTTTCTCCTGGGTCCCTGCAAGTTGTTCAGGGACATTACACCACCACTAATGGAGAAGTCCATTACGTTCGATGATACCACAGTGTGTTTGTCTCTGTGTACAATGTTCTCCTGGTTCTGCTCCTCTCGCTCTGCATCACTTCCTGGAGGTTGTTCCAGTCTCCATGGAACTTCTCCACTTTATTATTCCTTTTAGCGCAATAGTACTCCATCACCAACATATACCACAGTTTGTTCAGCCATTCCCCAATTGATGGGCATCCCCTCATTTTCCAGTTTTGGGCCACCACAAAGAGCGCAGCTATGAATATTTTTGTACAAGTCTTTGTGTCCATTATCTCTTTGGGGTACAGACCCAGCAGTGCTATGGCTGGGTCAAAGGGTAGATATTCTTTTGTCGCCCTTTGGGCATAGTTCCAAATTGCCCTCCAGAATGGTTGGATCAGTTCACAGCTCCACCAGCAATGAATTAATGTCCCTACTTTGCCACATCCCCTCCAGCATTCATTACTTTCCTTTGCTGTTATGTTAGCCAATCTGCTAGGTGTGAGGTGATACCTCAGAGTTGTTTTGATTTGCATCTCTCTGATTATAAGAGATGTAGAACACTTCTTCATGTGCTTGTTAATAGTTTTGATTTCTTTATCTGAGAACTGCCTATCCATTTCCCTTGCCCATTTATCAATTGGAGAATGGCTTGATTCTGTGTACAATTGATTTAGCTCTTTATAAATATGACTAATTAAACCTTTGTCAGAGGTTTCTATGAAGATTTTTTCCCAATTTGTTGTTTCCCTTCTGATATTAGTTATATTGGTTTTGTTTGTACAAAAGCTTTTTAGTTTGATGTAGTCAAAATTATTTATTTTACATTTTGTGATTCTTTCTATATCTTGCTTGGTTTTAAAGCCTTTCCCCTCCCAAAGGTCTGACATGTATACTATTCTGTGTTTACCCAATTTACTTATGGTTTCCTTCTTTATGTTTAAGTCACTCACCCATTTTGAATTTATCTTGGTGTAGGGTGTGAGGTGTTGATCTATTCCTAGTCTCTCCCACACTGTCTTCCAATTTTCCCAGCAGTTTTTATGAAATAGTGGATTTTTGTCCCAAAAGCTGGGATCTTTGGGTTTATCGTATACTGTCTTGCTGAGGTCGCTTTCCCCCAGTCTATTCCACTGATCTTCCTTTCTATTTCTTAGCCAGTACCAAATTGTTTTGATGACTGCTGCTTTGTAATATAGTTTTAGGTCAGGGACTGCAAGGCCCCCATCATATGTGTTTTTTTTCATTATTTCCCTGGATATCCTTGATCTTTTGTTCTTCCAAATGAACTTTGTTATGGTTTTTTCTAAATCAGTGAAGAAGTATTTTGGTAGTTCAATGGGTATAGCACTAAATAGATAAATAAGTTTGGGTAGGATGGTCATTTTTATTATGTTGGCTCGTCCTATCCATGAGCAGTTAATGTTTTTCCATTTGTTCAAGTCTAGTTTTAGTTGTGTGGCGAGTGTTTTGTAGTTGTGTTCATATAGTTCCTGTGTTTGTCTTGGGAGGTAGATTCCTAGGTATTTTATTTTGTCTAAGGTGATTTTGAATGGGATTTCTCTTTCTAGTTCTTGCTGCTGAGCTGTGTTGGAGATATATAGAAAAGCTGATGATTTATGTGGGTTTATTTTGTATCCTGCAACTTTGCTAAAGTTGTTGATTATTTCAATTAGCTTTTTGGTTGAATCTCTAGGATTCTTTAAGTAGACCATCATGTCATCCGCAAAGAGTGATAACTTGGTCTCCTCCTTGCCTATTTTGATGCCTTCAATTCCTTTATCTTCTCTAAATGCTACTGCTAGTGTTTCTAGTACAATGTCAAATAGTAGAGGTGATAATGGGCATCCTTGTTTCACTCCTGATCTTATTGGGAATGCATCTAGTTTATCCCCATTGCAGATGATATTAGCTGTTGGTTTTAGATATATACTGTTTATTATTTTTAGGAATGACCCTTCTATTCCTATGCTTTCTAGTGTTTTTAATAGGAATGGGTGTTGTATTTTATCAAAGGCTTTTTCTGCATCTATTGAAATAATCATGTGATTCTTGCTAGTTTGCTTGTTGATGTGGTCAATTATGTGGATGGTTTTCCTAATGTTGAACCAGCCCTGCATCCCTGGTATGAATCCTACTTGATCATGGTGAATGATCCTTCTGATCACTTGCTGGAGTCTTTTTGCTAGTATCCTATTTAAGATTTTTGCATCTATATTCATTAGGGAGATTGGCCTATAGTTTTCTTTCTCTGTTTTTGACCTGCCTGGTTTTGGAATCAGTACCATGTTTGTGTTGTAAAAGGAGTTTGGTAGAACTCCCTCTTTGCTTATTATGTCAAATAGTTTGTATAGTATTGGGATTAACTGTTCTCTGAATGTTTGATAGAATTCACAGGTGAATCCATCAGGCCCTGGGGACTTTTTCTTTGGAAGTTCTTTGATGGCTTGTTGGATTTCAATTTCTGATATGGGATTATTTAGGAATTCTATTTCCTCTTCTGTTAGTCTAGGCAGTTTGTATTTTTGTATATATTCATCCATTTCTCCTAAATTGGTGTATTTATTGCCATATAATTGGGCAAAGTAATTTCTAATGATTGCCTTAATTTCCTCCTCATTGGAGGTGCTGTCCCCCTTTTCATCTTTAATGCTGTGAATTTGCTTTTCTTCCTTCCTTTTTTTAACTAGATTGACCAGTACCTTGTCTATTTTGTTTGTTTTTTCAAAGTACCAGCTTCTTGTCTCATTTATTAAATCAATAGTTCTATCACTTTCGATTTTATTAATTTCTCCCTTAATTTTTAGGATTTCTAATTTGGTTTTCTGCTGGGGGTTTTTAATTTGATCGCTTTCCAGTTTTTTCATTTGCATTTCCAATTGATTGATCTCTGCTCTCCCTTGTTTGTTAATATAAGCATTCAGGGATATGAATTTACCTCTGATTACCGCTTTGGCTGCATCCCAAAAGGTTTGGAAGGATGTTTCGCCATTGTCATTTTCCTCGATGAAATTATTAATTGTTTCTATGATTTCTTCTTTAACTAAACGGTTTTGGAGTATCATATTGTTTAATTTCCAATTGGTTTTAGATTTGGTTTTCCATGTACCATTACTAATCATTATTTTTATTGCCTTGTGATCTGAGAAGGCTGCATTCATTATTTCTGCTTTTCTGCATTTGTGTGCTATGTTTCTGTGACCTAATGTATGGTCAATTTTTGTGAATGTGCCATGTGGTGCTGAGAAGAAGGTGTATTCCTTTTTATCCCTATTTATTTTCCTCCATATGTCTATTAATTCTAATTTTTCTAAGATTTCATTCACTTCTTTTACCTCTTTCTTATTTATTTTTTGATTTGATTTATCTAAATTTGATAATGGTTGGTTTAAGTCTCCCACTAGTATGGTTTTATTGTCTATTTCTTCCTTCAATTCTCCTAGTTTCTCCATTAGAAATTTGGGTGCTATATTATTTGGTGCATACATATTGATTAATGATATTTCCTCATTGTCTATAGTCCCTTTTAACAAAATATAATTACCTTCCCTATCCCTTTTGATCAGGTCTATTTTTGCATTGGCTTTATCAGATATCATGATTACCACTCCTGCCTTCTTTCTATCAGTTGAAGCCCAGAAGGTCTTACTCCATCCTTTAATTCTGACCTTGTGGGTGTCAACCCGCCTCATGTGTGTTTCTTGAAGACAACATATGGTAGGGTTTTGGATTCTAATCCATTCTGCTATTCGTCTACGTTTTATGGGTGAGTTCATCCCATTCACGTTCAAAGTTATGATTGTCATTTGTGGACTCCCTGGCATTTTGATTGCCTTCCCTAATTCTAACCTTTTCTTCTTCGGCTCTACCTTTTAGTCCAGTGATTTACTTTGAAACAGTCCCCCTTGTCCCCTCCCTTGATGTTTCCCTTTTTAGTCCCTCCCTTTTTGTTCCCTCCCCCTCCCCCCTCTCTTACCCTCCCTTTTTGTTCTCCCTCTCCCCCTCCCCCCCTTGGTTTTCCCTTCTCCTTACCCTTGTTGGGTAAGATAGAATTCAAGATCCCAATGGATCTGGATGTTTTTCCCTCTCAGAGCTGATTTCCCTGAGATTGAGGTTTAAGTAACCCCCCCCCCCCCTCTCTTCCTCTCCTTCTTATAGGAGTTTTCTTCCCCTCCCCTTCCCATGTGAATCTTTGTGTGAGAATGATTATTCTATTTGGTCTTTCTTTACCCCCTATTTATACATTACATTTTCCCCACATGTTAGTATACATAGGTTGATATAAATGTAGTCCTTATAGAAGAGAGTTTGAGTAAAAGAAGAAGATAACATTTTCCCCTTTCCTTAATATTTACCTTTTCAGGTATTCCTTGCTCTTTGATTTTCGGTATCAAACTTTCCACAGAGCTCTGGTCTTTTCTTTGCAAAAAGTTGGAAGTCTTCTATTTTGTTGAATGCCCATACTTTCCCTTGGAAGTATATAGTCAGTTTTGCTGGGTAGCTGATTCTTGGTTGGAGACCCAGCTCTCTTGCCTTTCTGAAGATCATGTTCCATGCCTTACGATCATTCAGAGTAGAACTTGCAAGGTCTTGGGTGACCCTGATTGGCATTCCTTTATATCTAAATTGTCTTTTTCTGGCTTCCTGTAGGATTTTTTCTTTTGTTTGATAGCTTTGGAATTTGGCAATTACATTCCTGGGAGTTGTCTTTTGGGGGTTTAGTGTAGAAGGTGTTCTGTGAGCTCTGTCAGTGGCTGTATTGCCCCCTTGTTCTAGAATCTCTGGGCAATTTTCTTTGATTATATCTTGTATCACCATGTCCAGTTTGGTGTTTATTTCTGGCTTATCTGGGAGTCCAATTATTCTTAAATTATCCCTTCTCCCCCTATTTTCCAGATCTATCACCTTGTCGGTGAGATATTTTATGTTCTCTTCTAATTTCTTGGTATTTTGGCTTTGCTTTATTGATTCTTGCTCTTTTACACGATCGTTGTCTTCCAGCTGCCTGATTCTGGCCTTTAAAGCCTGGTTTTCTTTTACAGTTTGGTCAAACTGGTTTTGTAGATGCGTGAATTTCTTTTGCATTATTTCCAACTTTTCCTCCCAGAAGGCTTCCATCTTTTTGGTCATTTCTGATTCAAATTCTTCATAGGTTTGTGGAGAGTTTCCATTTCCTTTGGAAGGTTTTGGAGCATTTTCTTTTATATTATCTTCTGTCTGCTCTGTATTTTGTATTTTGGCTCCATAGAATGTGTCCAAAGTCGCCCCTTTCTTCTTATTTTTCTTGGTATTTTGGGGCTTCTGTGGTTCTGTGGAGTTTGTCATCTCTGAATGTGGAGGATTAGTTTTTCTTGTCTCTTTCTGGTGTTCGGAGGCAGTCCTGGGCAGATAGTTCTATGGGCTTTCCCTGGGTTAAACTGAATATGCCTCACTGGAACTGGAATGGAAGGGTCGGACCACGCGGCCACACTCTCCCCCTGGCTCGCTTTCCGGGAGTTGCCTTCAGAATCGCTGGCCGTGAGGCTGTTTCGTCGGCCTGCGGGGGGATGGGCTGCCGCTTCCCCAAGCTCCGAGAGCACAGACTTTCACTGAGACTTGGATAGCAGGATCCAGCCAGTGAGGCTGTCTTGCCCGCCCTGAGGGTTGCTGTTGTTTTGACCAGCTCTCTGCAGCGGAAGCCCCAGGCAGTAACTTTCACCGGGACTGTAGAAGGCCCTGAGGGTTGTTGTTTCCGAGGACCCTGCTCTCTGAGCCGGCCGGGCTGCGGCTTCCGGGAGCCTTGGACTCTGCGCTCCTACCCCTGAGGTCCGAGTGATCTCGGGTTCTGGCTTTTAAGGGGAGCCGTACCTTTTGAACCGGGTCCAGGTCCAGGAGGAGGGTTCCCAGGGTCTGTGCTGTTGATCGTTTTGAATTTCGGCGCCTTAGGAGCTTATCGTTTGAGATTGGTCGGGAAGGGTTTTCCGGAGATCTGAGCTTTAGCTTTCTCTAAGCCGCCATCTTAACCGGAAGTCCTCAGTCACTACATCTTTCACCCACCACAAAACGTAATGGCTGCATGACCCTGGGAAAGTTATAGAACCTTTGCTTCTTTGAGCAGCTTCATGGGACATATGTACAAAGTCATAAATTTCCTAGCTTAGTACAGTTCTTGGCATATAGTAGACATTTAATGAATCTGTTCTCTTCCCTCTCTATCCCTACTCTGAGAGTTGTCTATCTAAATTATATGAGGGAAAGGAAATGGAAGGTCAATTTTATGAAGTTTGCTTTAGTATCACTTTCTACAAGGAGTGGAGGAAATCATTTTTAAGCCAGTTTAGACATTATTTGGCTCAGTAAGTGGTGAGGAGAGTACTGTTGTATTGATTCTTCGATGAATCTTAATTTATAGCTTCTCTGTTGACAGATTTCTGTAACACTGATTATCCAGCTACCTACCTGGCAAAACCATATTTCTCATTTCCCTCCTTCATTTTATTGAGTTATATTTTACAGTAATTAATGGGACCATAAAACTTCCTCAACAAAAGAATCAAATTCTACATAAAAGGTTTCAGGCATGGTAAAATGTTGTGAGGACAAATAGGAAGAAAGAAAATCTGATGATACAACTTTATTGTTAAATGTCAAAATGATGAATGTTCTATATGATTAGAAACATATATAATAGACTCCTTCAACTCTCAGATAAGACCAAAAAAGCATAATTCAATGGGCATAGGCAGCCAACAAATCAACAAGCACACACTGGAAATCAGAAGATGATTCCATATTGGTTCATTATTAGTAGTATTATTACCTATTAGCTGTGTGACCCCAAAGCAATCAATGGACTCCTTTTGTACCTCAGTTTCCTCACTCATAAATTGTATATAGTACTAGCTAAAAGACTTTACAAAGCTATTGTGATTTTTAAGTGAGAATCTATTTAGTCATCTGCCACCCTAATTAGAGTATAATGCCGGTATGAATACTTGGAGGAAAATGACTTCCTCAATTTTATCATGACTCACCACTGAAATAAATTCATTACTAGTATGGTATGGTCAGGACTCTAGGGGAGAGGGGAATTGTGTCTCTTTCTAAAGGTACAAAGACATCTATTAGTCAAAGGTTTCTCTTACAAGGTCCAAGGCATGAGCTTCAAGAACTATGTTTATTAATTTGTCTTTAGTGAAAGACTGCTTTCATCCAACTGGCTATATGATCAGAGGATGAGTGTGTATTTTAATAACAAATATTAATTTAATGTTCTCATGCTTCTCATACTAAAATTATTTATAGCTGAAAATTTAAAATATTAGGATGATAATAGGCAGAGGATCTGAAGTGTGTTAATTAAATATCTTGGGGATCTCCAACCCAGTCCAATATAGGAAGGCTCACTACAATAAGTAGCCATAGGAGTCACAGAATCATGAATCTTAATTTTCTAGCATAGTGGGCAAGATTCCTGACCAGTGGGAGTCACAGGAGTTAGGCGGTATCATGTATAAAGACTAAGGTGAAATCTTGGGCCATCTGAAGGATTCTGGGGGATTCTGAACAGCAAGCTCATGAAACTTTCTCACTCTCTACCATTCCTTTGGGCTTATGACAGGACTCCTCTCTCTCAGCCATCTAGTTTATCTATGTAAACCATCTCTGGCAAGTAGTGTTAAGGGGACCATGCCAGGCTATAATCTGAGAACTTAGACTCCTGGACTCTGGTCCTTTCCTGAACTCAAGCCTACTCCTTGGATGGCCTCAATCTGTCTGGTCCAAACATATGTAGAGCTGAGCCCCCCAGGCTTCACTTGTGAAACAGGACAAGACCCATGGAATCTAGGACTTGATGAAACAGAAATAACTCAGCTGGGGGACTTTAAGTTAGAAAGACTGGAAATCTTATTTCTCTCTTTTTTTCTCTTTACTAATAAATACATACAAATTTAGAATAAAGTCTCCAAGATTAATTTTTATTCATAATAAGTGTTTCTTGTGTTAGTGGGAAAATAGATATCAAAGAAATACAAAAATACATTAGGAAGTTTGAATGACAGAGAAAATGCATTTTGTTTTCAACATAATTACATTTAAAATTCTCCCCTGCCAATAGAATTATAGATTCAGGATAGGAAATTGAAGGCAATTCAACCTCCTAATTTTCTTTTATCACTAATGTTACACATTTTTATATTATGAGAATGTTTCTAAGTATAGATTCTTTCCCTGATCCCTAAGAATTATACCTTAAAACAAATGCTTAAAAAAATGAAGAGGGGAAATTGTTGTAAAACCAGCCATTACTTTGATAACATTTGAAAATATATGTGAAGTATTGCAGTCATGAAATTCTGCTTTTTTAAAGGAATGTCATCTGGGCTGTCTTCTCATTTTTCTCCTTTAGGGCAATGATTATTCTTGGTAAATTTGTGACACTCATTTTTGATTGTTTTGTCCTTGTCTTCTAAGCTCTACTTACTTTGCATCAGATCATAAATTTTCCATGCTTTGCTATATTCATCATATAATTTCTGTAGAGTGCAAAAATACTCCATTACACTCATGTGCTAATATTTGGCCATTGAACAAGTGATGATAATTTAATTTGTTTCCAATTCTAAGCTGCATCAAAATACAATGCTATAGATTTTCTCGTGTATGTGGGGACTTTTTTTGGGCAATAACATTCTTTTAGTGGAAACTTAGAAGTAGAATATTTGAGGCAAAATGAATATTTTAGTCACTTTATTTACATAATTCCAAATTGCTTTCCAAAATGCATATTTTGTGATTTTGAGTATTCTCTCATGTTATTAATAATTTGGGAATCTCCTTTTTAGAACTGCTTATATCTTTTGGACACCTTATCCTTTGGAGAATAACTTTTTGTTTTGAAATCTCAACCTGGCTAATATATTTCTATCACTATATAGTTATATATATATATTTTTTTTTTCATATATATAATGTACTCTGTGTATAAATTCATATAGAATAAGTGTAATAAAATAAAATATATGTAAATTATTTATATATGTTTGTCTAAAGGAGAAAGAGAGAGAGAGAGCGAGAACTGATCTAAGAGGACACCTCCCCTATTACTTTGCAAAAGTACTCAGGCCACATATTTAGTATTTTTCACATTTTCAGAGGTGTGAGTTCAAAAAGTATTAGCACCTCTGCTTTGAAGGCTTCCCAAAACTTTTTCAGGACTGTCCATTTTTGTTGTCCACCTTTCATCCTATGCTCACATGTGACTTCAAGAAGTCATGCACAGTGACCATATCAAAGAAAATCTTGGCAGGCAGGCTAAAACAACTAACAAGTAACTGATAAACTCAACTCCACTAGAGAGTTAGGGGGAGTGTCTACCCCAAGCATATGAAGCTATTGTACATTTTTGTTATTTTCAAAGCAGACCACTGACATCACATAATAATTTCAACTTGAAAGTAAATTATATTTAAGTGAGGCACAGTTTCACAGTCATCATTCTCATTCTTTTTTCCAGATTCATTGAAGTCCAATGGCAAGTGTGAGAATTTAATTTCTTAGAGACTGTATCTTAGACAGAATTCTTACATCAGGGTCCCCAAAAAAGGGGCTGCCACTATTCTAACATTTTTTACATATCTTTTGTTATTATGAACTCTAAGGTATGATTTCCTTTTAACAAAATTTACTTACCAGAAAAGGGATAAAATGATTTTATTCATGCATACACGACCTCAATCCCCTTTGATATAGGGAAGGGTTTAGAGTTGGATAAACCTCCTTTTTATTGGCTATTAACCAATTAGAGATGTCTTGGGATGTTTAAGATAGGAGTTCAATAATAAGCTTCTAAGATTTCATATAGGGACTCAGACCAAGAGTGTCTGGGTCTTTTGATTGTCAAGAGAATCATTTGACAATATTTGGATATCTTAATGGGTCAATTAATAAATCAATTTAAAGTGAAAAATAATACTGCCTCTGAAGAATTTCAGTTGTCATGCAGGACATCCATCAGGATGACTAGTAATAGCGTCAGATGTATTGATTGATCTTGGTGTCTTCACTGTCTGACTAAGCTCTAAGTGCTCTTCAGAATCTGTTTCATCTGCCTTCATTGGCACTGGAGGAAGATTAGTCTCTCTCTTCTGAGGGTTGTCCAGTCCCTTTCCAGGGCCCCTCATCTTCCTTTCTCTGTATGCCCAATTCCTAAAATGTATGGGTGCTGCATAAATGTTCTTTGGACTTAATGCTTTTCATCTCTATCCAACAAACTGTTATTCTTAACCATTTTGCTCTAATCCCCAAGCTTATGCCTTCCATCAATCATGTGCTTCTGATTGATAAGGTTTCACCAGAGCTAGCTCAGCTGAAGCCAAGTATACTTCTACCTGATGAACACTTTCATGTTATATAGGATTCTTACTTCCTTCCCAACTTTCCTCTTTTTGCACTGAGGACATACTAATTAAATCAATGTTACCATTATTGAAAAGGGCATGACAATCAATGGCAAATAATTTTGCATGAATTATCTCAGTTTAAGCATACTTGGTCTATTTCCTCCACAGAATAGATGGTGAAGCTGAAGAATAGATTGTGCAGACTTAACAACTTAGTCCAACACTAAGGAAGAAAATTTCATTATCCACTATATCCTGGGATATCTCTAGTCATCCTGACTTCTTTCTTGTCACCAGACTTTGAGGTCTCCAGAGAAAAGAGTGAGGCTGGTGAATTTTTGCTTGAGTGCACCTCACTTAAACCCAATTCATGGACATTTCAAGAAATGCTCCCCTGTTGTAATTTGTTTTCTTTCAAAATAAAAGAACAACAGAAATTTTACATGATTGGTTTTAAGGATTTTTTCTCTTTCTCTTTTTCTCTTTAAAAAATGAAGTTTTTTATATAGAATATATCTCTCTTGGAGAAGAAAGAGGGATATTTGGAGAAATCTGGTGATATAAAAACAAAATGTAAGAAAATAGTTTTAAAGATTAAAAAATAAATCAAATATCATGTTCAATGCTAACTAAGGTGGATTCTAGTTCTATATCTATGATCCTATTATCACGAGCAACATGTACATATAATTAAAATTTAAAATATACACACCTAAATATCCACAGATGCAAATACACATAGCCATGTGGTTTTGTGTATGTATTTTTGTTTGTGTAACTTGAATATCAAATCATCATCTAAGAAAATCATTACAAATGTATTTCCTCATTCATTATACATCATTTTTGTTGAATTATTTTTAGTTTCATGACATTAAAAGTATACATTTTATCTTGATAAGTGCCTCTATTCTTTTTGTCCCCTATCTCATACCTATAAAACTGAAATATGCTGATTCTTTTTTCTCATGGTATAATCTGTATTACTGGAGTCATTTATTCATTTTGAATATCTTGTGAAAATATGGTACAAATAGTTGGTCAGAATGTGATTTCTGCCAAACTGCTTTCTAGTTTACTTATCAGGTTTTTTCTTAAATCAAAAAGGGAGATTTTTCTTGCATAATTCATGTTTTCTAGTTCATTGAACAATGGATCATTTCTAAATTCTTTTTTTGTCCAATATGTAAACATCAACTGGGATCTTGTACAAGAGTTTGAAGTTCATAACTTTCAGCTTTGGTGCTATATTTTACCACTCATAAGAAATATACAATATGTAAAAGATTCACAAAAATCCATTAAAATGCAGAAACATCAGGCACTTAAAAAGGAAAATGAAGACATTTTGAGAGCTACCAAAAACTTTTCATTGACCTCAGACCTACACTGTCCAAGAAATGCAAAACAACACAAAAAATGGTTTGTCCAGATCCAGAGTTCAGATCTCTTAGACTCTGTACCAGTTCTGTGACATTACTAATTTCTTTCAACTTCACATCTCTTCTCTTGCTTTTATTAGAAATATATTATGTTGAGTTGATCATGGCTTTAACTGTTTATGCTTAACTTCACCATCATATACTCACAAATGAGCATTTCTATATATTAAGCCGAATAGAAAAAAGATTATATATGAAATATTCAGTATTGATTAAATACTGTGAACCTTAAAAAAATTCCCAGACCCTACTTCATAAGTTTGGGTTAAGACCAATTCCCCATTGGGACCATTCTCCATTTGGGCAGTGAAGGTACTTAGATCAGGCATGTGAGAACTCTACTTCACCATACTTAAGCATGCCTCAGGGGAAGATAAAGTTGTAAACACTTTGCTGAACAATGAAAGTACTTAAACAGATACTTATAATAAGGCAATAAGTTCTTAAGCTGTGCCTATTTTTAGAACTAATACAAAGGGGTGTTAAGTACCTATAAAAGTCAGGCAACTTGTGAACTTACAAGGAGCAAAGAGGTGAAAACTTACTTAGAGATTCTAGTCTACTCAGGTGTGAGTTACTCAAAAGATTAGTCTACTCAGGTGTGAACTAAGAATGGTCTGTCCTTTGAAAAACGTCTACTGTGATTGGTAGATGTGAAAACGTAGGGGAGGAGACATAGGAGAAAATTCCTTTCAAATAGGAACTCAGATTCATTCAGAGACATTCAGATTCAGGCATTGAGCTGGTGGAGTCAGCTGAGATGAAGCTGGCCTGGTGTCACTAGAATCCTTGCTTGGACAGATCTTGTGGTAAGTGATTAAGGACTGACTGATCTTTCTCTTAAGGCTTAGGCCTGGGTTGGCCAGGGCTGCCCTGAGCCAGCCTATCCTTTTCTCATTATTTCCCTTTTCTCTCATTCTCTCTTTCTTTAATTCCTCATTGTATTTATTAATTAAAATCTCTATAAAACCCAGCTGACTTGGGTATATTTAATAATTGGGAAGTCTTCCCTGGCGACCACCTTATATTTGACTTAAAACAAGACACTGTCTTGAAAACACATTTTCTGTGGTCACAATTTAAGCCAACCACTCTTTTATCCACTACAATTTAAGCCTTCCACTATTTTAATCATTACAGTTTATGGCCTCACCAATTTTAATTATTACAATACCAAAGATGTGCCCTGTTGGAAAAAAAAATTACCCTCTCAGAGGCTGCTGTGTGAATATTCTAAATCCAGAATTTGAAATTTAGGATTGATTTAATTATCTAATGCAAGCCTAGTCACAGACTTCTCTCATAAGGCAGGAAAATTTGCCTCTCAATATCTCAGATTACATGTGCTTTTGCAGAAGCTCTCTTCTCTTACCTGTTCACAGGAAAGTAAAGAAAATGTGTAGGAAACAAGGATTTTGACTATCATAGACTCCTTTATTAGGTTGCCTACTCAGATATATGCGTAATGGCAGCATGAATAATTTTTACCCTGATAAGGAAATAAATACAAAAATTAAATAAATTATTTCGGCAGAGTTGTCCAACTAAGAAACTTGTGGTAAATTACTCAAGAGGTGAATTTGCCTGAGCCTTGAAAGGACATGTGTACCCACAAATGGAGGTGAGGAGAAAAATAAATTGCAACATTAACAAATAATTTAACAAATTGTATTTTTTTGGGAAAAAAAAAGAAGAGAATAGAACTGAAGCTGGAAGATAATCATGGGCCAGAAAGGAATGAGGTCCAAGAGATCAGGGCTTTGCCAATTCTGCAAAAAGATATCCTGGGGAAAGGCAGAAAAAGAAGATATGGAATGACATATATGAGGAAAAGATAACAGGCCTTTTGACTGAAATGGAGTTTGTAAAAGCTGGTAATGTGTCATAAGTTTGAAATGTCAGACAAGCAAAGTTTTGAAAAGGTTTAAGTGCAGAAGGAAATGGCAATCCACTCCAGAATCTTTGTCAAGAAATCTCCATGGATAGTGTTGGTATGCTTTAGCCCGTAGGATTCTGAAGAATTGGATATGACTGAATGACTGAATAACAACAAAATGCAGGTTTTCTATTTTATTCTAGAAGCAAAAGGGAAGTACTATATTTATTAGTGTTTGGGTGTGTATATTTAGATAGTTGGCAAAAGGGGCAGTTTGATGGCATAGTGGATAGGGTGCCAAACCTGAAATCAGGAAGACTCCATTTCTGGAGTTCAACTGAAAAGATCTGTTATACTCAACAAGTCACTTGACCTTATTTGCCTCAGTTTCCTCATCTGTAAAATGAGGTATAAAAGGAAAAGGAAAATTATTCCACAGTCTTTTCTAAGAAAACTCAAAAAGAAATATCTAAGAATGAGAAATGACTGAAAATAACAACACAACACAATTTATGTCAATGAATAGAGGGACTACTAGTCCATAAGCAAATGTTTCTTGAAAAATAATGCAAAGGCTACATACACTTTGGTATAGTTTAAATTGAATGATGACAAATGTCAAATTGATCTGGGTTAAGTTAAATATACTATATGTTATGCATACTTTAAAAAGTGAAGGATATATGGTTTCATCAGCTGAACTCCAAAGGCATTGAGTTCCCCCATCAACAAAAGGCACAAATCTATGGAGCAATAGGTAAAATAACTCAACTAAATATGATAGGGCATATATACATTTATTGAGTGTGCACTATGTATCAAGTGTATACCAAATATTCTGGATAAAAGGCAGAGTACATAAATTTTTCATCTGTATTTTGAAGATATTCATAGTTGATTGGATGGATACAAAAGACAAGAAAACAGGATCATAAATTTAGATCCGAGGGATATCTGAATGGCCTTCTAGTCCATCCTCCTTACTTTACAAGTATGGAAACTGTGGATCAGGAAAGGTTAAATGACTTACCCAAAGTCACACAGCAAAAGCTATTAGAAATGACATTTTAATCTAAAACATCAGATTCGAGAAATATTGTTCTCTCAGTTATGTAATGTAAAATATTACACTATACTGCCTCTCTTAGTCCCTTTGTTTAGCTTTCATAATTATTTCTGCAATAATGTTTTATGCCTGGCAGTGTAAGTTTATATTTGTGCCCAATTTTTTTTTACTTACACATTTTATGGGGACTTTCTAATCTACTTGGCTCTCTATTGTTCATATGAAGTGAACCTGGCCCATTTTTTAACTTTATCACTTCTCCCATGATATGCAATTTGAAAACTTCCTTTTGGATGAAGAAAAGATCTGCCAACTCTTCACCATTTGGCTCAGAGTTTTTGTTTCCCTGGAGAATTATTGCATTGGTGTGGAGCACAGTTATAGGTTCTCATGACAACCCCCCAGAGGAATAATTGGATGTGGCCTGGATGACACAAAGCCAAAGGAAAAGGAGGCAAAGGGGAAATAGACAAAGATAGCTTCCATACAAAACCGATGACATAAACCACACACAATGATAATAACCAAGAAACATGGTTTCCATATCAAAAACAATGTCAGAATTGTAGACCTTTTTCCTGTGGCAAATGACAAATGTCCCTTGTAATCTACCAGGCTCTAGTGCTGAGACTGTAAAAGGAAAATTACAGAACATGTGCTAGGGATATTAGAAAAACACATTTTATTGGTTCGTGAGACTTGGGCCACTGTTTGTACCATTAGCCCTCCCTCTTGAGAAGTACTGACACTCAATGGAAGTGCCTGCATGGATTATAGAACAAGAGATATAACTAATTCTCCTAGTTGATTTACCTTATTTTAATGTAATTGTATCAGATCAAAGATTATATATATATATGTGTGTGTGTGTGTGTGTACATTTAATATATATGTATTATTATACATAATAATAAATATGTTTCTGTGTGTATTTTATATATAAAATCTTCACAAACTTGTACAATATCCCCAAAGGTCATTTTCATTTTTATTCTGGGACATGATGCATGTTAGGTCAAAATAAGAGTTAAAATCATTTCCCGGGTATATTGAATGAACAAGACATGGCAGATTTTACAGTTCTCTTCGTTCTGAACATTTTCTTTGGCTATCTCCTATGTTCAGGAACATTCTCCCTCCCCTGCTCTCATTACTGACCTTCTTGGCTTCCTTTAAGTTCCAACTAAAATCCCATCATTTTTAGAAATGTTCACCAACCCCAAAAGGAATAATGATTCCTTTTCTTTCAATTATTTCTCATTTATCCTGTTTGTAGCTTTATAAAATTGTATAGATAGAATTAGATATAGATGCAGAAAGATAGAGTTATCTTTATCACTATATAGTTATGTAAACCTATATTAGGATAAATAAGAAATAATTAACAGAATGAAGGAATTATAATAGATAGCATTAATTATAATGATTGTATTTATGTTATTAATATGTTTGCAACAATTTCATATATCTATATTTTAGTAAAGATTGAGGAAAAGAATAGTTCCTTTTATAATAATTATATAATTACAATAATAATTATGTGTCTGTCTATAGATATATCTCTATCTATATCTCCAATTCTATCATATTAGAATGAATTTAGAATTAGCAGACATCATCATGGGGCATATTCAATTTTCTCTTCCTCTAGACAAGTCAAATTCTGTGGTTTGTCCCTTCAAACTAAAATTTGGTAATTCTGTGATCTTATCAATCAAACCTCACATACCCTCTGTATTCTGCACACGTTTATGTTTTTCTGTGGCTCTATTCACCACACACTAGATATCTAATTATCTATTGACTTCTGTGTGAAATTAACATAAAAATATAACTAATAGTTGTCACATGCACATTAAAGTAGGATGCAGAGTAATACTGCAGTTTCTGATTTTAGGAATGGGCTGATTTAAGCTGCTTTTAGTGACCTCTGACTCAATACATGGAGTGATTACATGCCTGGAAAACAGAACAGACAACTCAGACTATTCAATCAAAAGTCTAATAGGTGTAACATCATGGGCAAGATAAAAAGCTGTGACAAGAGGGAACTGGGTCCTTCTTGGACTTTGGTCCCTTTCTGAACTGAAGTCAGTTCCTAATTCTTGGCTGGCCTTAATTTTTCTGGACAGACCATGTGGTTAGTTGGGGCCCCCGGCCATTGCTTGGAAATAGACCAAGGCTGGTGGAGGAATCTAGGACCTGATGAAGCTGAAGCAAGTTCACAGAGACTTTAGGTAGTTTGGTTGGCAACATTAATTCTCTCTTCTCTTCACTAATAAATATTAAGATATTTAGAATAAAGTCTCCAAGATTAATTTTTATTTATTCCACTTCCATGATATTATTCTCAGAAAGAAATGTTCCAATTTCTCTATCAAAAATATCTAATCACTGCCATAAGTTTTGCCTCTACACAATAATTATTCTTTTTACTCCAGATTTCTAGAATTCTTAATGTATACATGGTTAAACCAAAACCTCACCAACAACCTGTTCTCCAAAAACTTTCATCATGGATTCCATCCCCTCAACTCCAAAGAAAGGGCTTAGATTAATCACTAAATATTGTTCTTGTTGTGTTTTTTTTTTACTTCCACCTTTACCTCTTGAGAATATTCCATACCTTCTACCCTTTTATTCACCACATTCTAGATATTCACTTGGCTTCCATGGTATTATTTTGTTATTATATACTGACAATTATATCTAAATGACACCTTCAGTAATGGAAAAAAAAACATCCTTTTTGAATATTTCTTGATGACAATAGTATATTAGATATACCATTCTTATTTACTTCTTTTTTCCCTTATTTTTCCCCACATAATCAGAGAATCTAAGAAATAGTGGATGGTAATTCAGATAACAACCAATCCAAAACATTTTTAAAATTTACCAAAAAATACTCTATCATCAACGAGTGGCAATTAAAGCTTTTTTTAAAGACCACTGTTGAAGTTGAATGAGATACTCTCTCTCCAAACATCATATTGTATTTTCAGGGAGCTCTATGTTTCTAGAGGAAGGATGAGGATTTCTATTTGACAATAAGAATAAATATGATTCTAAGAAATTCCCACATATTTCTCCTAGTTTTATTGTCTAAAGTCAAAGAAAACAGGTGTAATCCTTCATATAACAAGCTTTCAATTGTTGAAGATAATTATGTTCCTATGAATTTTCTCTCTCCCAGGCTAAACATAATCAGTTCTTCAACTTTGGCATGACATTGAGTTCTCTCACTGTCCCTTTTCTGTCTTCCAAACACTTTTTAATTCATCAGTGATCATTTTGCTATAGATAGAATGTACAGAATTAGAATTACACACAATAATACAAATAAGATCTTTATAGACTACTCAATGACTAGCCTGTCATCTGTATTGTTCTAGATACCTTTCTTCTTATTGAAGTCTAATAAAAACTTTATTATCTGACTGTCATTTTCAACTCTATATATTCAACAAAAATGTATTGGATGCCTCTTTTGTGCTAGACATTGTTTACAATGAATTGTAGTCTCTACTCTTTTTAATCAGGACAAAATATTTATTTTTTAAATCTTCTGCAATTCTTTCATTTTTAACAGTTTTGTAAAGATATTCAAAAATTGTTCACCATAAACTTCTGTGAAGAATGAGAGCTCCCTGAAAGTAGTCAGTATTTCCTTTTTGTTTTTGTATTATGAACCCTTACACAGGAGATAACTTAATAAATACTTGTTAATTAATCATCTAATTTCATGCTTTTTACTCTAATAATTGGTGTTATGAATTCATCTTATAACTTAAATAAACCAAGTCCTCAATTTCATAACCTATTTCACATTTTGCCATAATCTGAGATAAATTATGCAAAATAATATATTACCATATGGTATAAAACAAGGTAAACATTTATTATCCTTCTCTCAATTCAGATATTATCTATTAAGTTTGTGGTGGTTGTATTTCCCAGTATATTTTGGCTTTCTTTTCCTTTATGTCTCCAATAGGTCCCTTCTCACCTCATACACGGGTCATTAACTCTGTTATTCTTTCATTCATTAGCTATTTATATGTTGACCATGTATAGTGGACAGTGCATATGTTAAGATCTTGGCCAACTATTTTATTCAAAATATAAACTCCATCCTGTTGACATACATACAGAAAGCTAATTGCCTAATAAGGGAGATAGTAAACTTACATAAATAAATGCAAAAAAGAATTTGAAAAATGGTCCAGATAGTAAATAGAGTCAGAAATAATTATTATAGATTTTAAGGAAGAGACTTAAATTATTCTCTAATACTTCCTCCTTTTTTTTTAATAAAATACAAAAGCCAGGATCAGTTACTTCAAATTACTTGTACAAGGTGATTCTGATAGGGATGGAAAGATTTTACAGCACTGGTCCTTTCCATTGAACCACGATGCCCTTTGCAATCTCAATCACCATGCAATGTCAGTTAATCCATCAAGGTCTTGTGAAGCAGGAACCATTGTATTAAATAAATAAATCCCATGATTATTTTTTCAGAGAAAGTCTACAATCATCATCTCTAATCTATTCTGAATTCTACTTCCAGATCTATTTTGTCTCAATAATTGAATTCCACTGTTAGACATCATCATATATATTGATAACATGGGGTAGCATTCATAGTCAGAAGGTTCAGAATCAACTATGGGTTTGCCAATTATTAGCTGTGTAACTTTGGGACAGGCATTTAATCTCTTTGAGCTTCTGTTTCCTCATCTGTAAAAGAGGGAATGGAATTTCATGGCCTTCCAATGGAATTGCATACCCTTTACATCTACATCAATGATCCTATGAATTTACATCACCATGCCTCACAAAACCACCTGAATAAGAAAAATTCACTCCAAATATGTTGATTTCATTTATTTCCGTTCAAAATTTAATTATTCTGCCTTGGTTCCCTGGTTCTTGTTGTTTATTTTTTTCTCTATGCCTAGTTTGCCTTCCCTCTATCTGATTTTTCTGCAATCCTTAAATCCCTATTCTAGTTCCTTTGCTCTGATGAAGTTACCTCCCCTACCTTTAGTAATGCTCCATTTATTTATATTAGCATTTTGTTCATAGTTGCTTCAACATTCTGTGATTTATTCATGGTCAATATCAGAAGAAGATACCTGTAATTCTCCAATTTCTACCTACATGGTCTTTTTTTTTGAGGTTCAAATTAATTATCACCTGGAGAACATTCTCATGATGATGAAAATCCATCCTAAACTGGCTTGTTTTAAAATAATAGATACACATTCTGTCTCTTGACAGGCTGTCTATGTATACTTTTTTCATTGAGTAAACCCTACCATAGCCATCAAGATTCCAGGGATACTATGATGGTATAATGAAACATCACAGAAAGACTTCAGGGGAAAGATTATCCTTATATTTGACTTTCATTCAAATCAGCAAACCATAGAAAATTCAGAAGTTGAAGGGACCTCTGTATTCTCATCTAGTTTCCCATATTTTGCACATATGCCAAATGATGCCTAGGGAGACTTGGTGACTTGCCTAAAGTCAACTACATGGTAGACCTGAAAATAACTTTGATTTTCCTTACACAAATTGTATTTCTTTTTTGCACCATTTACTTATCAGAAATGATCTAAGGTTCGGTTTACTTCTTCTCATTGCCGTAACTAAATTATTTTAAATTGAATCAATTTAATTCAACATACACTTATTAAGCATCAGTTACTATGGCTATATAGTTGAAGATAGAAAGACAGAAATAAAATAATACCTGCACTCAATAAGTTTATATTTTACTGGATAGGAGTGATTATAGGGATATAAAACATAATATGTTCAAAGAAAAGTAAATATGAATTATAAATAAAATAAATATTAATTAAATGTAAATGGTAGCCATGAAAATTTTGAAGAATCAGTAAAAGCTAGAAGGAACTTAGAAGTATCCAGGGAAAAATAGAAGGAAATGTGGAAAAAAATATTCCTTGGAGAGAGGCAGCCTTGGCTAAAAAAAAAAAGCATAAGCACAATTCATGCCATAAAAAATGTGAGATTTTGAATTAGAAGTCAAATATCTGGTTTTAAGGATCACCTTCCCCTCATCTTCTCATCAGGTATATTTCTATACTTTGTGCACAATTCTCATCTGTTAGGATTGGATAAATTGAGACAGATAGGTCTCATCACTATATTATATATATATATATATATATATGCATATATATATATATATAGAGAGAGATGAATATATCTATCTATATGTATATATGCAAAGCAAAGTGGAGACTTCTTTCTAGGAAAAAAAATCTTCAAACAAAAATACTCCCTCCATTTTTTCCATGAGCCCTCTTTATTTTACTTTTAAGCAATAAATTTTCTAGATAGGTACATTATAAATTCTAAGAAATTAGACCATTTAAATGGAAGGACAAACTAGTATTCAATTTAATTAATTGCTCCCTAGATCCAAATATTGGATTCTTCCTGAAATAAATTCTCTGGAATGGTTTATAGTCCCTGGATGACAGAACTTCCATCAGAATGACCCAGTGGAGCTGTACTTATAAATTGGCAAAATGAAATGTGTTTAGTTTTGTCTCATGGTTATATATTTTTTTGAATTTCATCCAATCCAAAATATGTTTTGCTGCAAGCACTTCCTCTGTTTCTTTTTAAAGTGTCTTAATTCCCATACTTCTTATTCATTTGCATTTAAATATTGAAAATGTTATCTGGGAACCGGATTTGGATATGCAAGAACCCAAATGATGTATTTATAGAATGTTTTTTACAATAGGATTTTACCATCATGGTGCTCATGTGCCTGGGCCCTATTTTAAACAAAAGGCAAGGGGATTCTCTTGGTGAAAGCATGGTTCAAAACCTTGGTTAATTGCAAGCCCTATTAGAGGAAGAGTACCTAAGCACTGAGGACATGAACAGAAAATTAATATGAATCTCACAAATGATTGTTGAATTAATCTCAGAACTTGGGATGAGTTGTACACTTGTCAAAAAGCAAACAAAATAAGTGTCAACATTTTGAGTTAAAGTGAATCAAGCACTGTATTCATTGTCAAGAAAAGCTAAGTTAATACATCCTTCTCATATTTGCTAGATGTGTGAACATAGAAAGTTGATTATCTTTATTTGAATATAATCTGATAATAGGGGGAAATAGTCAAAATATATGTCATACCAGGACCGATGGGGGCTGAAGTCAGATGAACTCAATATGCAGAAAATTATCATGAGGTATATAAAGCTG
Organism: Monodelphis domestica; assembly: GCF_027887165.1. Lineage (NCBI taxonomy): Eukaryota > Metazoa > Chordata > Mammalia > Didelphimorphia > Didelphidae > Monodelphis > Monodelphis domestica. The sequence continues at coordinate 728,552,196 of NC_077227.1, forward strand.
GTTACTATTACATGTGTGACTTTGGATAAATAATATTGCCCTCATTGGATAGATGATTCTTTCTGTAAAAACAAAGTGACTGACTGAATTAGATGATATCTAAAGTTTCCTAAAATTCTAAATTATCTGATTAATTTTAAAAAATTAAACAATCACATAATGACAAAGCAATGTATTTCAGAATGTCCTGAGATGCTCTCTGGAGCACTTAACCCACTAAGACCTACTTTCTCCACATAGCACTCTGATCTACTCTTTTCAACTCTATATTTTCTAAAATCTCATTTCTTCATATTCTTTTCTCCTCAATTTGCCAAAAAAAATTGGATTTTAAAGCCACATGAACAATGCATTTGAATTTGAAGTAAACTGCTTAGTTACCAAAAAGAAATAAATCTCTAATATGATAAATTCAAGTTCTTTGTGATAGGCTAATCGAACAGACATTTTGGAAAAAATGAAATTTATTCATCGAACATACTTTAGTCTTTACATTAATCCATATTTAATTTCATTTTATTAGATTGAGTCCAAATTCTTATTCTGCTCAAATCTCTCCAAATCCTGACTATACCATTGCTAATAAGCCAGGCAGTAAGTATTAATTAAGAACCTACAATATTTCAGGAATAGAGCAAAGTAATGGGAATGGAAAGAAAGGTCAAACAGAACTCTGAATCTCAAGGACTTCACATTCTAATAGAAAAGACAATATGCTAACTACTATGTTGTTATTCAGTCCTTTGAGTCATGTACTACTTTTTATCATCCCCTTTGGTATTTTCTTGGCAAAGATTGCTATTTCCTTCTCCTGCTAATTTGACAGATGAGGAAAATGAGGGAAGTGTTAAGTGAGTTGCCCAGAGTCATACAGCTACTAAGTGTCAGATGCTAGATTTGAACTTCGATCTTCCAAAATCTTAACCCAGCACTCTATCCACTGTACAAGTTAACTGGCCCTACAGCTACTTCATAATTCAAACTATAGGGAGGATAAACTAGAAATAATGAACAAAAGGATGGCACCAGCACATTTAATTAGCCATCCATCTCAGCTTTATGTCACTTAAAAATCTGGTACATGTTCTAATTATTCCTTTGCTGAAAACACACACACACACACACACACACACACACACACACACATATATATATATATATATATATATATATATATATATATATATATAGAGAGAGAGAGAGAGAGAGAGAGAGAGAATCAAGAAATATAGGCCAAAGAACATATCATTAGGAAATTTCAATAAAGATAAGTTGGCATCAACTCATTAATATCTATTTGTGAAATTCCATAATTCGAACTCTTGAGACCTCGTTGAATTACTTCATTACCTATTTCATTTATACATACTTTCACAAAAATAACATTTGGCTTTGTCATCTATTTTGCTAAAATCTAGACAAATTCAATCTTTGGAGTCCCCCTAGTATAATGATTTACTAGACCTAGCTTGATAGTACTCCATTTGAAAAGAAAATTCTTCTTGTAGTGGATTATAAGTCGAAAATAAGTCAATACTGTGATGTAAAACAATTTGGTGGTCCAGTGGTTGTAGTAGAGGGCTTAGAGTCAGGAAGGTCTGAGACAGCTTCCTGACATATACCAGCAAAGCAATCCTAGGCAAGTCACTTAATCTTTAAGTGCTTTAGGTTACTTCTCTGTTAGAGATAACATTAGCACCAACCTGATAGAATTTAAGGGAAAATGTTTCCATTTATAAAATGCCTTTCAAACCTTTAAGTGATTATGATGATGATGATGCAGCAAAAAACAAAAACAAAAACAACAGTACTATCTTAGACTGAATCAACAGAGATACAATACCTAAAATTAAGGATAAATTGATGCTTGTGAATTCTGACTTGATCTGTTATACTGTGTTCAATTCTGGGTTCCAGAACTGGATTGTAAGAAAACACTTCCAAATGCAATAGGATTAATGGTTAAAGGGAGAAAATTTCTATAGAGTTAGAGGACATTGATAAAATTTATTAGATTGATTAATTCCCTAGGTCACACCTGGTAGTCATCATTTCTGACTCTAATATCCTTTCCCCATAACTGCATGTTCCACTGGGCAGTACTATCTCCTTTGTAAAAATTGCTTCTTTGGTCTTTAGTTTTGGAGTTAATTTCTTTAAAATATTAATTCCAGAAGTTAAAGGATTTCATCAGTATCATAAGGTAGCAAATGACAGAGGAGGGACTTCATCTGTGTTTATCTAATTCCAGTGCTACTGCTCTTCCCATTGCACTACACTCTTTGCTACAGGATTATTTAACTGTGTCAGCTGATGGAGAAAGAAATGAATAAGAATCTTTTTCCCATCTTGAACTGATTGCCAGAAATCTGCTCACCATGCTAATAACTCAGTCTTGGATCCTCAACACTTTCCACCTCTCTCACCCTCTATCCTCTGATTGGAAGACTGTAGGGTGGAACTCTAGGTTCCACACTATTCCTTTATAGAGGGCAAAACCTGGACTTTTCAGATTTCTCCACTTTCCTCCTAAGCTCTGCTTGTTTTGAATTCCTATTCTCCTCCCCTACTTCCTAGCTTTCTAATGCAAGTTGTCTTCCCCCATTTGACCGTCAGTTATTTGAGGGCAAATAAGGTGTCCTGTTTATTTTTTTTTTGTTAACCCTTACCTTCCATATTAGAATCAATACTGAATATTGGGTCTAAGGCAGAAGAGTAGTGAGGACTATGCATTGGGGGTAAGTGACTTGCTCAGGGTCACAGAGCTAGGAAGTATCTGAGGCCAGATTTAATGAACCCAAGACCTCCTATCTCTAGTCCTGGCTCTAAATCCACTGAGGCAGCTAGCTTCCCTCCCCTCTTGCTTATTTGTATTCCTAGTGATTATCACAGATCTTGGCACACAGTTGATAATAAATGATTATTCAATTGCACACACAAATACTTATATGCCTTCCTTTATAGAGCTCATATTCTACTCCCATTTCATGACTATATTTGCTGGTGATGCCAATCTGGAATTTATCAGTGTATTAGAGGGTTCGTTTGGGTATAAGGGATAAAGAGTTGATGATAAATGCCCAGTAGGTAGAAGGAGGGTGAGATGAAGAAAGGATGAGGGAGAATGGAAGAAAGGGAGAAAGGTGCACATGGGGACAAATAGTGAAAGAGGGATATAAAGTGGGGAAGAGGGAAATAGAGTAAAGTGTCAGGGAGCTTGTGATTGAAGGAGAGAGGAAGAGAGAGAAAGAGATAGAGATAGATAGCTAGAGAGAGAGAGAGAGAGGGAGAGAGTCAGCTACAAATAAAATGTAAGATGCAAAAAATATACATCTACCTTATGCCCATACTATTTCTAAGAGGCCTAAGTTCCTTGTACCTCACCTACTTCAGTAGTAGGCCCTCTCCTCTGTACCCATTTATGTGATGATAATGTTCAATTTTAGTGGAATCTTTCTAACTAAAATAGCATCAGGCTTCTTTTATTATTCTCTGTGGTTCTACATTTACCATAGGACAATGGGAAAATTTTTAGTTAAAGCTTAAGTTTGGCTCCTGTCTCTGATGTCTTTAGAGGCAGAAATATCAAGTGGAATAATATAAAATGCAAATCTGCTATGAGAAAGTAATGCATTTCATACCCACATATGAAATTTTACATCAAAAATTTGCTTTCAAAATATTTATGTTTGGTAGTTGATTGTGTAAATCAATCAAATCACCCCCCCACATTTTAAATAAGATACTAAAATCTGATTCCTTAACCAAGTGAGAGCACTTGTTTATTGAATCAATCCATCATTGCTTTTAGACAAGTATGGACAATATTCTGATACACTGGAAGAAAATCACAAAGGAAGTATGTTCAGATTGGCTGATGAAATTTGACCACACCCTCTGTGGACTGTCTATAAAATATGGAGACAGGCCATAGAACATAGATTTAAGGGACTAAATGCAGAGTTAAGTACCCTTCAGGTAAACCTATGAGAAGAAATATTTTTTGTTTTGAAGGTAGGAGAGAAAAATTCTGGACTCATCTTCAGGATAGATTTCTTTCATGCATGTATGCACACAAAGTTGCCCAGAAAATGGGCTCAAGAACTTTTAAGGAGCAAAAGCTTTTAAACCTCCCTTTTCCCTATTGTTGTCCTAAAAGAGTTTGAGTAATATCTCATACCAGTGTCTTCTCTGTGAATAAAGAATATACTACATAGAGATTGAAAGCTTTGCAAAGAGCCTGACAAAAAAAAAAGTTTCATCATTGTTGATGAGAAAACCTTAAAGGCAATATAGTCAAAGCACATCCAGGAAATTGAGTATAGGGTGTCACTAAGACAGAGTTTCCACAAATCTATCCATATGTCTGTTAGAGAATCTGTCATAGACATTGGGGAGCAATGTCTTGTTTCAACTATTTTTATTTCATCACTTAATCAATAGCACCTTCCAAGTTAATTAATTCTCACTTATTGATATCAACTGATAATCATTGATGAAAGCATACCAGCAAAGGCTCTGGAGCTTCAATATTGGGAAGAAATATACCTCTGAGCTTCATTTTTAAGTCTATAGCCTTTAGAATATATAATAGTTGAGCTCTTGCACTCATCTCAAAATCATATTATTACAGATCTAGATGGGACCCCAGAGGTTATATCACATTTTAAAGATGATAAAAATTGAAATTAGGAATAGTGAGTGATTTTAGTTAGCTTACACAAGTGGTAAGATATCAAAAATATTAAAGTGTGAACCCAGATCCTCCACTTTCTGATCCTTTTCTCTTTTTTAATCTGTTCAACTTGGGATTCATGTAATACCTTCTGACATGGTTTTTGGTGAGGATGAAACTGAAATAGTGTATAAAATGCAATCCACAAACCTTGCAAATTCTATACAGAATTCATATTTGAAACCACTTTTTCCTTTGTAGACTGTTGAGAAACTTTCAATTTAGAGAAGGTAAGTGAACTGTCAGATGTCACACAATGAAATATGAGGTTGAATTATCCCTCCTCATTCACAGTCCAGGATTCTTTCCATTACACTTGCCCTCTGACCATCATGTTCTCATAATCCTATAGTAGTTTTCCATAGAGTTAACTTTTCCATATAGAGAACTCCAGAATAAATATATAGATGAAGTTGTGAGATGAATGTTGACAAAGCTTTCTACCAACAGGCTTTTCCCCAACCACTCCTTCCTCAAACACTTTGGAAGTGGATGCTTATAATAATAATACTCAGGTAGCTAAAGTCAGTCAATCAGGAAACATGTATAAAATGCCTGTTCTGTTAATATCTATTAAGTATTTCCAGACACTGTGCTAAGAGTTGGGAGTACCAAGAAAAGTAAAAGAAAGCTGTCAATCAAGGTGCTCAAAGTCTAATAGATAACATGAAAATTACTATGTACAAAAATATCTTATACGGGATACTTGGAGATAACTAACAGGGAAGGCAGGAGTATTAAAGTGGATTGCAAAAGGCTTCCTGTAGAAGATAAGATTTTGTGTGGGATATGGAAGAAGCTAGGAAAGATATTATATTATATTATATTATATTATATTATATTATATTATATTATATTATATTATATTATATTATATTATATTATATTATATTATATTATATTATATTATATTATATTATATTATATTATATTATATTATATTATATTATATTATATTATATTATATTATATTATATTATATTATATTATATTATATTATATTATATTATATTATATTATTTTATATTATATCATATCATATATCATATCATATCATATCATATCATATCATATATCATATCATATCATATCATATCATATCATATCATATCATATCATATCATATCATATCATATCATATTATATTATATTATATTATATTATATTATATTATATTATATTATATTATATTATATTATATTATATTATATTATATTATATTATATTATATTATATTATATTATATTATATTATATTATATCATATCATATCATATCATATCATATCATATCATATCATATCATATCATATTATATTATATATATTATATTATATTATATATATAATATATAATATAATATAATATATATAATATAATATAATATAATCATATAATCATATCATATTATATTATATGATATGATATGATATGATATGATATGATATGATATGATATGATATTATATGATATGATATTATATGATATGATATGATATGATATTATATTATATTATATTATATTATATTAAATTATATTGTAATGTAATGTAATAGAATAGAATACTATATATATATGCATATATATATATATATATATATATATATGCCATTGGAAGTAGTTTCAAATTATTCTACCGAATACTTAGAATAGTTCACAATTATATCAATAGTACATCAGCATCCTAATTATACCACATCTTCTCTGTCTATTAATAATTTTTTATCATGTTAGCCAATCTGATATATGTGAAGTAGTATCATGGAGTTGTTTTAATTTGCATTTTTCTAATCAGTAATAATTTAGAGCATTTTTTCTTGTGACTATGAATAGTTTTTATTTTTTTCTACAATCTGCCTATTCTTATCCTTTGACCATTTATCAAAATGGAGCATGGACCTATTTATTTTTAAATATTTTTCTCACTTCCCTATATAATTGAGAAATTAGACTCTTATTTGAGAAACTTACTTTAAATTTTCCCCTGTTTACTATTTTACTTCTAATTTTATTGCATTATTTTTATTTCATAAGATTTTTTTTTGCATTACATGTAATCAAAATTATTTATTTTATTTTCCATAATCCTCCCTCTCTCTCCTTTCCTCATGGTATTTTCTTTGCATAGTTCTGACAGGCACATTTTTTCTGTGTTCCCCTAATTTGTGAAATCATTCTTTTTGTCTAAATTATTTATTCATTTTGACCTCATCTTGGAATGTAATGTGAGGTTTTAGTCTACCTAATTTTTACCAAACTGCTTCTCAATTGCCCCATCAGTTTTTGTCAAATGGTATTTTCTTTCCCAAAAAATTTGTATCTTTGGGTTCATAAACACTAGATTAGTATGATTATTTACTTCTGTATATTGTGTATCTAATATTTTCCACTGATTCATCACTCTTTTTCTTAGGAAATATCAGATTGTTTTGATATTTACCACTTTGTAATGTAATTTTACATGTGGAACTGCTAAGTCAGCTTCCTTATTTTTTTAAAATTTATTCAATTGATATTCTTAACCTCTTTCCAGATGAAATTTGTTACTATTTTTTCTAATCCTATGAAATAATGCTCTGATAGTTTGTTTTGCCACTGAATAAACAAAATAATTTGGGGACAATTGTCATTTAAATATATTGACTTATCCTGTCCTTTAGCAAAGGATCACTTTTTAGTATGTCTTTCTTTATCATTGACTTTCTAAACATTCTCTTAACTTTCTTTAACTTCTTTTTTTTTTCTTTAACTTCTTTGTTTTTTAAAACCTTACCTTCTGTCTTGGAGTCAATACACACTGACTCCAAGGCAGAAGAATGGTAAGGCTAGGCAATGGGGGTCAAGTGACTTGCCCAGGGTCACACAGGAGGGAAGTGTCTGAAGACACATTTGAACCTAGGACATCCCATCTCTAGGCCTGGCTCTCAATCCACTGAGCCACCCAGCTGCCCCCTACAGTACAACTTCTTAACTCATCATCCAACTGAACCTGCTTTTTTGAAGTTCATAATAATCTCTCAAAGTGCAATATATATGTCCTTTTCTCAATCCAATTCTTTCTTGCATCTTCTATAGCCTTCAACACTATCGATCTCTTCTCTGTGATACTTTATTTTCTCTAATTTTAAAGAGTTTTATACAGCTCTATTTCTCTTTACCTATTTGATCACTCTTAAGTTTCCTTGATAGAGATCATTCCTGCTAAATATAAATTTCACTTAAGACTATTCTGGGCCCTATTGTTCTCCTCCCTTTACTGTTGTAAGAGTTAAAATAGTGGAAATCTCTTCATTTTCCATAGATTAAATTATGAATTCTATTCTGATATATTTCTTATCTAATTATACAGTTAATGAGTTTATTGTATACTTTCAGAATTATGTCTTCAAATTCCCAGTAGACCTTTTGAATTGGATATCTTTCAGAAATGTTAAGCTAAATATGTCAAAAACTGATGTTATGTTTCTAAACCTTTCCCTCTGCATATGTTCATTATTATAATGGAGGGTACCTCATCTCCCAGTCATCAAAGCTCATACTCTAGTTGCTTTGCTCAACTTCTTTCTTACCACCTTCTATATCTAATCTTCTTTCCAGACCTGTTGATTTTATTATCCTAAAATATATCACATATACCTTTTATTCTCTTATTTTTATTCTTCTCAACACCACCACCCTGGTGTTGTACGTCAGCACTCCTTACTTAGATTATTATAATAGACTTCTAATTGGAGCACCAGTAGAGAAAAAAGTCCATCCTTCATTTGTTAAGATTAATTGTGGTTGAAATTCTCAATATATATTTAGGTGACTGCCAGGGATTTAATTTCTAAATCCAAAAATAAATTACTAAGTTAAATGGAATTTATGGTAGTATATTTACAATATTTTCAATAGAAGGAAGATATTGAATGAGAGAGAGAGAAAAAAAAAAACTCTAGCTTCTTCTGATACTAGTTAGAATTTCTAAGTCCCAGCCAGGGTAAGAGAGTCTCAAGAAGTTGGGCCTTTCCTGGAGGCTTCATCCCTCCAAAAAGGCATGGTCACTAAGTTAGCCTTTTACTCACTGATGGTAACAGTCTAAAAGAAGTCTGGATGTTGGTCTTCCAGTTGCTCCACCATCCTTCACTCCAACCCCAGATGTCCAAAATCCCGAATGTCTGAATTTCCAAATCTCTGAATGTCTGCCTTGCTTTCAGCTCCAAGTGACTGATCCTTCACTCCAAGCCTAGGTGACTGACGCTATGTCTTCACTCCATGCCCATGTGATTGACTTTTCCCTCTTTTTAAAGACCTTTTACTCTTATGTCACCTCCTCTAAATTTTCACATCTGCCAATCACAGCAGATGTTTTTCTCTAGGACTGCCTTCTCTTTAGTTCTCACCTTCTTTAATTATATTTTCTCCAGGACTGTCCATTCTTCAGTTATTAACCATCTTTGGTTAGATTTTATCTTTTTGGGTTACTTAACACCTCTTTTGTTAAGTTCACCTTTTGTAGTTACTTAACACTTTTTGTAGTTAAAATCTAAAAATAGATTGTAGCTTAAAATTCTAGCTTCACTATAAAGCAAGAGCTAAGTACCTTCATTGTTACAATCAGGAGATTGCTAAATCCAATCTTCACACATTACACTGTCAAATTGATCTTCATAAAGTGTAAATCTGATGATGTCTCCACCCTTCATACTGATATACAAACAAGTGGCTTACTCTAACTTCCAAGATCAAATGTACAATTCCATGTTTGGCATTCAAATTCCTTCTTAACATGTCCCCCATCTTTCCCAGTTTTCTCATACCTTAAACACACACACACACACACACACACACACACACACACACACACAATTTCTACAACACAGAGTCATTGGTCTCCTTGTTCTTCAAACAAGACATATCTTCTTCAGACTCTGGTCATTCTTCACTATCTGTCATCCATACCTTGAATTTTCTCACTCCTCATTGCCACCTCATTACTTTCCTAGCTACTTCCATATCCCACACAAAATCTTATCTTCTACAGGAAGCCTTTTGCAATCCACTTTAATACTCCTGCCTTCCCTGTTAGTTATCTCCAAGTATCCCGTATAAGATATTTTTGTACATAGTAATTTTCATGTTATCTATTAGACTTTGAGCACCTTGATTGACAGCTTTCTTTTACTTTTCTTGGTACTCCCAACTCTTAGCACAGTGTCTGGAAATACTTAATAGATATTAACAGAACAGGCATTTTATACATGTTTCCTGATTGACTGACTTTAGCTACCTGAGTATTATTATTATAAGCATCCACTTCCAAAGTGTTTGAGGAAGGAGTGGTTGGGGAAAAGCCTGTTGGTAGAAAGCTTTGTCAACATTCATCTCACAACTTCATCTATATATTTATTCTGGAGTTCTCTATATGGAAAAGTTAACTCTATGGAAAACTACTATAGGATTATGAGAACATGATGGTCAGAGGGCAAGTGTAATGGAAAGAATCCTGGACTGTGAATGAGGAGGGATAATTCAACCTCATATTTCATTGTGTGACATCTGACAGTTCACTTACCTTCTCTAAATTGAAAGTTTCTCAACAGTCTACAAAGGAAAAAGTGGTTTCAAATATGAATTCTGTATAGAATTTGCAAGGTTTGTGGATTGCATTTTATACACTATTTCAGTTTCATCCTCACCAAAAACCATGTCAGAAGGTATTACATGAATCCCAAGTTGAACAGATTAAAAAAGAGAAAAGGATCAGAAAGTGGAGGATCTGGGTTCACACTTTAATATTTTTGATATCTTACCACTTGTGTAAACTAACTAAAATCACTCACTATTCCTAATTTCAATTTTTATCATCTTTAAAATGTGATATAACCTCTGGGGTCCCATCTAGATCTGTAATAATATGATTTTGAGATGAGTGCAAGAGCTCAACTATTATATATTCTAAAGGCTATAGACTTAAAAATGAAGCTCTGAGGTATATTTCTTCCCAATATTGAAGCTCCAGAGCCTTTGCTGGTATGCTTTCATCAATGATTATCAGTTGATATCAATAAGTGAGAATTAATTAACTGTTTCATGTGCTTTCGGTACAGTGTTCATGTCTCGCAACCGTATAGGAGGGAGCTGAGGACCACTGCATTATACACTTTGAGCTTCGTTGCAGTGCTTACACCTCTATGTTGGAGGACTTTGAAGAGCAACTGCCCAAGTGCCTGGCTGGCCTTTTGGATCCTGGCATTAATCTCGTGGTCTAGGGACCCGTCGTTGGCGATGGTGCTGCCCAGGTACTTGAAAGTGTTGACATTAGAAAGTTGCGTGCTGTCGATTGTAATGCATAGCTGGTTAGTTGGCCTCCCTGGTGCAGGTTGGTACAGCACCTCTGTTTTGCTGAGGCTGATAGTCAGGCCAAACAGTTTTGTTGCAGTGGAGAACCTGTCCACAATGGTTTGGAGATGATTTTATTGGTGGGCCATGAGAGCACAGTCATCTGCAAAGAGAGCTTTCAGGATGAGTCTCTCTGTTGTCTTTGTTTTTGCAATCTGGCGGCGAAGGTCAAGTAGTGAGCCATCCAGTCGGTATTTGATGTAGACACCCAGGTCTAGATCCATCATAGCATGTCATAATACTTGGGTGAAAAATAGGTTGAATAGTACCGGAGTGAGGACACATCCTTGTTTCATGCCATTGGAGATGTTGAAGCTATTGGAAGTCTCTCCACCAGATAGGACTTCCCCTGTCATGTTGACATGAAAGAGCTGGATCAGTTTGATGAATTTTGCTGGGCAACTGAGCTTGCTGAGGATCACCCACAATGAGTCCCTGTTCACTGTGTCGAATGCCTTTGTCAGGTTTATGAAGACAATGTAGAGACTCAGGTTCTGCTCAAGGCATTTTTCCTGCATTTGCCTCACTGTGAAGACCATGTCGATAGTGCTGCGATCTGGTCAGAAGCCACATTGTGATTCAGGCAGGTTCTGCTCTGAAACAGATGACAGGCGTCTGTTGAGGATAACCACATATATAAACACTCATATGTCTTTACTAATCTTACAAATTCTCCTAGAACCATGGCTTTATTAGGGACAGAAGAAATTTTGCTCACAACCACATATACATATGAATGAATGAATTCCATTTAAGAGTATCCTTTTATATTGATTTTGCCATTCATATAACCATCAACCTATTTAGGATAATAAGTTTTGAGAATATGGAACCTAGTTTAAGAAATTAAAATCATATGGGAAAAGAATGAAATTAATGTCATCTATGTCAACTTGTCCACTAATGGACTTGTCCTGAGTATGCTTTTACTCAGTCTGCCACTGAACCCAGGCTTCCAATGCCGAGAGTGGGACTGTCTCTGTGCATCGACTATTCCACTTGAATCTCCTTCACACACAGGTGTCTTTGTGCACACTCATCTATCATAGATGAAAACACACAAAGACAATCGTCATCCTTGGTTACTGAGAGACTACTAATATACTATACAATATGGCTTTATATCTCTATTTTCTATTTAATTAATTCAATGTCACATTATCCAAGTATGAAATAATTACTTGAATTTTTAATATGAAAATATATCAGAATAGTGTGTTATCCTCTGATGATTTAAATATAAATTCCCTCAAAAAAGTTAGGAATGATGAGACAGCAGCAGCAACAATAATGAAATAGCAATACCTACAGTTATAAGTATGCATATATTCTCAATATGCATTTTCACATTCACATCTGTATTATCTATATGTCAAAATGTATTATATATATAATCTATATTTATATATTTATATGCCTTTATCAGTGTCTGTATCTTTATTTCCCATGTTGCCATGTCTCTTAGTAATGTATCATACCACAGGAACTTCATCAGGAAACACAATGTCCAATGCAATTGATTCATTCTTGATACTCAAATTTACTATTCTCCAGTAATTTCAACATCCTCAGTTGCTTTTAATGATGGGGAATGGATGAATGAACTCCTCCCACAGCCTCCATTTAAAGAGGACCCTCCAGTCATCGTGATCCCATATTAAAAACAAAAATAAAAACAAGAAAAATCCCTATTTTTCTCCATCTCTTCAGCTTTTTCCATTTTACATTACCTCAAACCCATCCATATCTCGGTAAGTTCTCTGAGGGCAGAGTTTGTTATTTCTTTCCTTTTATTCCAACACAGACTAAGACATGGAAATAGACATATGTATGGACATGAATTTAGACTATTATGGATATAGATGTAGGTCAACATAGTTATTAAATATCTATTATTTTTGAGATACTGAATCATTTGATTATCACAAAAGTCCTGCAAAGTATATATTATTATTAACCTCAGTTTTCATTTCAGGAAATTGATAGACAAAGTTAAGTCACTTCCCTGGTGACACACAGAATAACATGGAGTAACAGATCCAGAGAACCAATATTACCTCAAAGAAGGACTGAAACTGTTAATCTCTGACACTTAGTAGCTATGTAATCCTGTATATATGTAATCCTGGTGAACTAGGGCTTTGCTCACCCAGCATGTGAAGACTGCTTCAGTGGAACAGACGGAAGAAACCAATAAGAAGGTTCAACGGCTGAAAGGGCGACATAGCAAAGCACTGTGGAGTGCTTAGGGCGTGTTGGAGCACAAAAGACAACACGGCCATCCAATGCAGCTGAGAAAGTCTCCAGGTGTAATGACTTTTTGTGCCACTGGACCCAGGCTTCCAACGCTGAGAGAGTGGGACTGTCTCTGTGTATCGACTTTTCCACTTAAATCTCCTTCACACACAAGTGTCTTTGTGCACACTCATCTATACACCATAGATGAAAATGCACAAAGACAATTGTCATCCTCAGTTATGGAGAGACTACTACTACTACTACTACTACTACTACTACTACTAATCCTGTATAAATCATATACCTTCTCAGTGTTTTAATCAACTTGCTAAGATAATTCATTTTAGAGTAATTTCTAGTCTGAGTTGTAGAAGAAAGTTTCCTCATGCAGCAATTCCCTCTACCAAGGAATTCTTAGGTCTAGTGTCTATATAAATGCATAAATTAATCTGCATCATGCTAAAGTTCTAAATTTAGAGGCGTATCTATCTCTATTGTTATTGGTCCTGCGTGTTATCGAAGCATCATCTCATTAGATTCTGCCCCTGTCCCTGAAGTGGCAACAAATTTGAGAGGGAGACAGTAAATAAATTATTTCAATTTCAGAAAGGTTTAGATCATCCCAAGTTGCCACAGCTAAGAAATGGTCAAAGACAAATTGCAACTTGATGCTTCTTTCTCCAAGAACAGTGTTCAAGCAGTATTAAGACTGGGCATAAACTGAGGCCCCACTCATTTTAGGAATATATAAGTTAAATGACAAAATTAGGAAAGAAAAAGAATGCTTAAGGAGCTGCCTATGATACTAGTAATGACAAAGAATTGAGCTCGTCCTATATTCAATTATAAGTATAATTATAGGGAAAAAAACAATCTTCTTAGATAAATGCCCAGAATTGTATCTGTGCATAAGAGGATTTTTAGAGAGAGATTAAATGATGATTCCACCTGTAAAGTTAGCCCATAGACATTAGTGCATAGTAAATGAGAATTGATTTTATTTGCCCTTTCTAACCCCCCAATGTGAGACTATGTAGGGCAGTGGAAAATATTCTGGAATCAGGAAGACTTTTTCCAGAGTTCAAACTTGGCCTTAGATATTTACTAGTTGTGTGACCCTGGGTAAACCACTTAACTCTGTGTAAAATAATCTGGCAAGAGAAATGGCAAACTCCTCTAGATCCTTTGCCAAGAAAACTCCAAATGGGGTCCTGAAGAGGTAAACACAACTGAAATGATTGAACAACAACCTCCAACTCTCCTCAACATATTTACTGTCAGACCTGGATTTTGGGGGTCCCAGCTGGAGGCAAAAGAGACAAGGAGTTGAGTAATATAGCAAGGCTTTATTGTGGGAAAGGAGGAGTGGGGGAAGGAGGAAAGGAGAGCAAGGAGGAAACCCTCAGTCTATAGAAGACTCGGGGTCTCCACTGGGTTGGAGAAGGGGATGGTTTCCTTATAGGGCAGTGGTCTGGGATGTGGTAACCTGGATTATCTCTATTGGGCAAAATTGGGCTAGTTGAGTTCAGATAATTGGATAGTCCTAAGGGGGTTGGCTTTGCAGGTGGGGCTTTTTGGTTCCCTGGTTTATGTAGTCCTTAGAATGGTACAAACAGTATAAGTCCAGAATACCAATCCATCATGAATTTAGGGTACAACATAGGAAGTAACAGTACTCTCTGAAGTGGAATGACTTGCTTTGTTCTGGAGTTACAGCAGTTACAGCAGAAGGAGGGGGATTTGGACCCATGATTCATCATTTACTGTTAACATACACATTGCCAAAGACTCTTCAAAGTGGTACACTTCTAAGCACTAGCCTGGAGTCTTTATTCTCATTTGTCTTTCCCTATGTGATCACCTTCAAACGTCACTGCCTTACACATATCTTATTCCTTCTTGGCCCTGATATCTGTTGTTTATTATGGTAAACTCATCTTGACCCATGTGATGATGATGTGAACTGGGATAAAATGCTACCCTGATTAAATAACATATTTGCAATTTAAAAGAGATCTTCAAAACATAAAACTATAAGGTATAGAAATGTGACCAGTTAATTAAAAATTATCACTGGGGATCTTCAGGCATGTGATGAGAGGAGAGGAAATGGGAGGAGTTGAGAGGAGATGAGAGAAGGTGAGAGAAGAGAAGAAGACAGGAGAGGACAGGACAGGAAAGGAGATGCCATGTGGTCATGCCGTGTGATACAAACTTGCCTAACTCAGTGTATTGGGTATGTTTGCTCCAGTTCTGTTTAGTGTTCTTACATATGATGGTTGCTCAAAATATTGAAGAACTCTACTTCTCTAATCCTTCCCCACCTCTAATAAATATACATGAGACCTGGAAGAAGCAGCACATGAGTGATGGGCAACAGTGGAAAATGAAATTATAATGGTCAATTAGTGCATCTTAATCAATTCCCAAAGAGACTAGAATTTACCAACAACTTGATGTAGAACCATAACTAGCCATATGACCACCTGGGGCAAAGAACTTAAAAAAAATGAGATTGAGGCATAGCCTCAAATTAATTTTGTTATTTATGAACTGAAAATAATGTAAGCAATTAAGATGAATTCAGCTAATCCAGAATTAGTTAATTTTCTTTTAGGCTGTAAAGCAATGCATTATGTTTTTTGGACTTCTAAATTTCAGTGTTAACCTCTGTATGTTTCAGTTTTCTCATTTGTGAAATAAAGAGATTGATTATAACAAGGTTTCTTAACTCTGTGTCTTTGTCTCTGCTTCTCCCCCTCCCTTGACAGTATGATGAAGCAGGAAATGAATTTAAATGCACAAAATAAAATCAAATGTAACACAATACAGATGCATTTTTTATCAAATTGCATCAATACTCTGAAATCTATCCATAGATTTGTTAAAATATATCTAAGTATAACAAATTAAGAAGCACTACATAGTATTTTGAGAGGTCCCTTCCCTTGTTATATTTAGGATCTGAATAAAAGAAAAAATACTCTAGAAAATGGAAACCTAGACATCACATTGTCCTTAGTGTTTTACTCGGTCTTTCTGATAAATCTTGTTAAACACCATAGTTCCTTCCATGAATGCTGAAAGAAGCTGTCAATGGTTTATCAAAGTTCAAGTCTGAACTTACTATTGATCTGTTCCAGGAATGAATTACGACATACTTATGCTCCCTCTTGACTCTCACTCTCTCTCTCTGTGCACAGCAAGGTTTTGGGACCTTGACTCAATAATCATTGGGTAAGGATTTGGAAAATTGCTGATCTATTAACACTGCATGAGCTTTCTCTTGGTTTCTCTCTTTCATGCTTTCTCCAGAATTTGGGATCTATTTCAGACCAGCAATAAAAATCAATGGGATTACAGAGTAAAATTGCTTCTTTAGTTCTGTTTCTAAGAATCTCATTACCATCTGATAGAACATGGGCTTGGAGTTTTACTTCATTCTTGGTTGTTGCAGAGGATGCAGAATACTTCCCTATTTTCAAGCTCTAATAAGTAGGGCTTGTTTCATTTTTTAGTATATGTATCCCCAGAACCCAGCAGAGTGTCTAATATATGGTTGATGCTGGTAAATGTTAACAGATATTTCTTAATAGATAGAATGCTAAAATAGAACTGATTATGAGAGGCTTATATCTACCATAATTTTTAACTAATTTGTAGTTTCTGTGTTATAGGAGTGACTTAAAGCCATAGACGATCAGATTGAAGAACCAAGTATTTTCAGTTATACTGTTCAGGGAAACAAACTTTTCTCTGGGATTCTGGAATGAAGTTACTTTAGAGCAGTGACTGAAAACCTCTTCCTTTTTCTCCTCCTCCTTTCCTTCCTTCCTTCCTTCCTTCCTTCCTTTCTTCCTTCCTTCCTTCCTTCCTTCCTTCCTTCCTTCCTTCCTACCTCCTTTCCTTTTTTCCTACCTCCTTCCTTCCTTTCTTTCTCTTTCTTTTTCTCATTCCTTCTTTCAAAAATTAATATAATAAAATGGGCAAACAAAAATGTTGGTCCCCTAAACTATATTTCACACACACACACACACACACACACACACACACACACACACACACACACACACCTCTTATAGGCCAAACTGGTCCCATGATAGTACCTTGCTTATTCATTAATCACAAATAGATCATGTCATAAAGTGTAGCCTGGGAATCAGGAGATTCTGATTCTGGATTCTAGTCCTAGCTCAGTTACAAACTTGGATCAATCAAACTCTCTGAAAATATTTTCATTTTTAATGAAAATGTTTCAAATGATCTGAAAACTTCCTTTCCATCTCAAAGTCTAATTAAAAAAAGAAATATGAAAATGTTTTCTCAATTCAGAAAGGTACACATAGTAATAAGTGACCTACTCCTCTCCTTCAAGAAGTTACAGGGTACCACTGATAAAACTGTTTAAAGATAGGTAGACATCCATGGGTCTGGATGTACATTATTGGAAGACATATCCCAAAGGATTGTATGGTATATACCCTAGAAAAATTGAGCATAGAGTGCCAGAAAAGGGCTACAAAAGGAAAACAAATGACAGATTATAACCCCTGCCCTGAGCTGTTTATGGAGGTAAATAAGACTAAATCCTTTAAGATAATAAAATAAGGCAGTAGCATAACAAATGAGAGATAGGATTTTAAAGCTAATTTAAGTAAAATGGAATTTAAGAGAAATCTAAGGAAAAGGACAGTATAGAATGTAGGCTAAGGGATAAAATAAGTCTTTGGAAAAAGAAGGAAAATAGCATTATAGATTATTGCATTAATGAAAATTAGAAGACTTCTATCTACTCTAGTTCTATTTTACAGATCACAGAATGGAGTCAATTCATCTATATCTTTTAGATAGACATTATAATAAATAAGAAATACAATTATACTTGATATTCCTCTCAATATAATTTAATTCTGTGGTTTTGTTTTAATGAAATATAACAGTAGCCTGGGAAGCATTGAATTTGTAGGTAGAACATCTGCCTTAAAATATTGATGCTACTGCTTACTATTTGAGTGATATAAGGACAATTGAAAAGCAACCCATATTGAGTCAGAGCACCTATGTTTCAGTCCCAATTTTGCTACCTACAATTTGTCTAATATTGGGAGAAAAATATTAACATTTTCAGGTCTTGGGGTTTTTTCTCTAAAAAATAAAGTAGGGGGGCAGCTGGGTAGTTCAGTGAATTGAGAGCCAGGCATAGAAATAGGAGGTCTTAGGTTCAAATCTGATCTCAGACACTTCCTAGCTGCATGACCCTGCACAAATCACTTAACCCCCATTGCCTAGCCTGTACCACTTTTCTTCCTTAGAACCAATATTGGTTTTAAGTTGGAAGGTAAGGGTTTTTTTTAATAATATAAAAAATAAAATTGTTGGAGCAAATCATATTAGAGAAGCCTTCCAGATGTATTTCTATATTTCCTATCAGTTTCATTCTATATGAAATAAGGTTATAATCCTTACTATACCAACATCTAAAAATATCATTTCTTATCTTAAATGTATGCCTGTATCATGGACCCTTTTTGGAGATTGATGAACCTTACAGAACCATTTCCAGAATATTATGTTCAAAGAATTATTAAAAATGTTAAAATTATGTTAAAGATTAATAAAAATAAAATCATTTTGTTTTCTCATCCAAATTCATAGAACCTATGAAATTGATCAATAGATTTCTTTATTGGGAAAGGTCTATGGACTAAGAACTCCATTTAGTATAAGGATGAGACCCCACTAACAATTCTACTCACTTAAACATAATTATCTTTATTAGGAAAGATTGCTTTTTGTTTGAATTAATTAGGACTTAATGTGAATATGACCTCTATACATCTTTAAAGTAATGAAATCATTGTATAAAAGAATTGTTCATCCTTAAGCAATGTCTTTAATACTGAAGACTATCTCAGAAACACATTAAAATACTGGAGGCATGAAATCAGAGAAAAAGCAGCAGGATCAGAAAGAACTGAGTCCAGAACTAGCTAAAAGCCCTGGGACAAATAGAAGAAGGAGAAAGAGAAGAATACATAGATACTATAGAGAGACACAGAAAAGAATCACACAGTATGAAAAGCTTGAAGCTGCTTCAATGGAAGTAAGAGCAGTATCCATATTATGGATTTTTCTAAATAAGAGTTACCCTATCATTGGTGACAAATTCAAGAATTTTTATAATTTTAAGTAATTTTATTTTCTGACTCTAGCCCTACTTTTATGAAGCTCATGAACTTAGAACTTTGACTAGCACAAGGACAAGAGTGAAATACTTTCAGTGGAGACCTAACCTCAACTTTTATTAGAAAACTTTGTACCACTTGAGTGTGCATCCATCAGTCCCATGGGCTGATTTGCATGTTTGCATATTCATTTATTTCAGTTGGGCTCCTCCCAAGCAACACAACTTATTTCCATTGTTTCTCCTCTGTTATCCCAATGTTTGTCTTCAGCTCAGTTAGTTATTACCCACCCATTTTAGCACAATGCATTATTTTCCAGAATTACAGTATCGTCACTGTTGACTGGGAATGATTAATTACTGATTGCATAATTAGTTTATCATGGGGCACCAGGGGGAGAAATGAAATAAAACCCTGGCATAATATTGTTTCCTTGGCTTGTTTTCATTTTAAGAAAATTACCACTGGTGTTTGTTTTTAATGTATCTTTAAAATTAATTCATCCTCAAACAGAAATATTAAATTTATGAGGTCTGCATCATATAGTCAAAAAGCAAATATGTACATGCCTACTATTAGACTTTTATTTTTCAATTGGGCTACAAAATAGAGAGTTTAATAAGTGGATCCAAGGACTATAAAATAAAGCAGTGTGATAAACCTGTCACTCTTGTGAATTGATTATTTTTAATTATAATTAGAACAAATAAAATTCTTCTTGCAGTTTTAAGAGGACATTCTCTTTTATGGGATCATGGCTCCCATGAGTCTGGGACTATTTTACTTGCTTATGTTTTCTCCAGAGAAGGGTGCCCAGTGACTACTATATATGCCTGGAGATTAAATGCTAAACACAATTTTCTATACCCCTGATTTAGAAAAGAGACTTTTAAACCTTCCCTGGGATATAAACATGAGAATGGAGTATATGATATATGATTCTGGGTATGATAATTGAGGAAAGGATCATTTCAAAGTTTGAGAAGGTCTAGAAAAGTCCTAAAAGGAAGTGGATAGCAGTAATATGGATAGACTTGGAAGAGTCCTCAGAGCTCATCTAGGCCACCCCACTGATTTCAGGAAAATGTGACCAAGAAAAGTTTAAAAATTCTTCCAACATTACAAAATGAGTAACATATTTGAAATTTAAATCCAGGCAAGAATACTGGTTCCAAATTCAGGAATAGATGGATAATTAGACTTAAAAAAATTCTCTGCAATTATAACAGCTTTCCAAAAAGTCAACACATACTTGGTCATTAAATCTCATGGGACACATT
Source organism: Monodelphis domestica (assembly GCF_027887165.1). Lineage (NCBI taxonomy): Eukaryota > Metazoa > Chordata > Mammalia > Didelphimorphia > Didelphidae > Monodelphis > Monodelphis domestica. The sequence goes on from NC_077227.1 coordinate 728,573,016, forward strand.
AAATCCACTCATGCACATACACTCACTTGCATACACATTCACACACATATTTTTTCTTCATGAAGACTATTAAGATAAATTCAAGAGAAATAAATAAAACTATTGTTCATATCCCAAGGAGTACATTAAGGAATCCATTAGCTCAATTCAGTCAATAAATGCTTACTTAACATGTACAAAGAGAGATGCACAAAATGAGAAAGAGGGAGAAAGAGAGAGAGACAAGGACAGAGAGACAGAGAGAAGGAAGAAAGGAAAGAAAAAAGGAAAGAAAAGAGGGAGATAGGATATTAGTGAAATTTTATTTATATAAAATAAAAATCTACCTCTCTACACATTTTTCCATGTTCTTCCCTTTGGGATAAAGCAGAAAAGTCTATTCCCTTCTGTACATGATGAAACTACAAATACTTGAGCATATCTGTCATTTTTCTACCCTGTTTCCCTTCTCCAAGTCAGTCTCTCTTCATCTGCCTCAACCTGTCCAATAACTTCCAGTAATTCTCATATAACATACATGAAGATCTTTCATCAAGCTAGTTGTCCTCTTTGGACTCCTGTTAAATTATCAATGTATGGATCCCCAAAGAACTTGGAAACTAGAATGCCATTTTGGGAAGAACAAACCTATACTACTAGTGATATTTCATTTCTGACCTATCTTAACCATATGGAGCCACATAGTTACTATGCTTTACATGTGATCTGAGAAAAACACAGCAGATCAGAAATATCATTGAGAGCCCCTGATATTAAATTTGCATATAATTTCTATGGCACTGCAAGAACTAAAAAAAAATTACAACTTCATTTTAGTAGGTTCTTTAAAGGTCTCTTAGCCTAAAATTCCTCCCTTTAGGGGAATTTTTTATATGTCACTCCCAATATAATCTAGCTTCTAATTAAATAGCCCCTGAATCAGAAATTGCAGAATCACAGGAATGAAAAACTACAAGGGATATTAGTAGAAATTTACTCCTTCCATTTGCGAATGTCTAACCCCTATGTGAATGTAATACCCGATATACCCAATAATATCCAAGAAGTAGTCTTCCAGTCTCTACATTATTCAATCTGATTTTCTCTTCATTGGACCATGTTAAATCAATAACTGGGAGAAATAATTCACAATATTTTCAAAGCTTTTTTTTATTTTTTTTTTATTTTTTTTATTTTTTTTTATTTTTTTTTAATATATTTTATTTGATCATTTCCAAGCATTATTCGTTAAAGACATAGATCATTTTCTTTTCCTCCCCCCCACCCCCCATAGCTGACGCGTAAGTCCACTGGGCATTAGATGTTTTCTTGATTTGAACCCATTGCTTTGTTGATAGTATTTGCATTAGAGTGTTCATTTAAAGTCTATCCTCTGTCATGTCCCCTCAACCTCTGTATTCAGGCAGTTGCTTTTTCTCGGTGTTTCCACTCCCATAGTTTATCCTTTGCTTATGAATGGTGTTTTTTTTTCTCCTGGATCCCTGAAAGTTGTTCAGGGACATTACACCGCCCCTAATGGAGAAGTCCATTACGTTCGATTATACCACAGTGTATTAGTCTCTGTGTACAATGTTCTCCTGGTTCTGCTCCTCTCGCTCTGCATCACTTCCTGGAGGTTGTTCCAGTCTCCATGGAACTTCTCCACTTTATTATTCCTTTGAGCACAATAGTATTCCATCACCAACATATACCACAGTTTGTTCAGCCATTGCCCAATTGATGGGCATCCCCTCGTTTTCCAGTTTTGGGCCACCACAAAGAGCGCAGCTATGAATATTTTTGTACAAGTCTTTGTGTCCATTATCTCTTTGGGGTACAGACCCAGCAGTGCTATGGCTGGGTCAAAGGGTAGATATTCTTTTGTCGCCCTTTGGGCATAGTTCCAAATTGCCCTCCAGAATGGTTGGATCAGTTCACAACTCCACCAGCAATGAATTAATGTCCCTACTTTGCCACATCCCCTCCAGCATTCATTACTTTCCTTTGCTGTTATGTTAGCCAATCTGCTAGGTGTGAGGTGATACCTCAGAGTTGTTTTGATTTGCATCTCTCTGATTATAAGAGATGTAGAACACTTCTTCATGTGCTTGTTAATAGTTTTGATTTCTTTATCTGAGAACTGCCTATCCATTTCCCTTGCCCATTTATCAATTGGAGAATGGCTTGATTTTTTGTACAATTGATTTAGCTCATTATAAATATGAGTAATTAAACCTTTGTCAGAGGTTTCTATGAAGATTTTTTCCCAATTTGTTGTTTCCCTTCTGATTTTAGTTATATTGGTTTTGTTTGTACAAAAGCTTTTTAGTTTGATGTAGTCAAAATTATTTATTTTACATTTTGTGATTCTTTCTATATCTTGCTTGGTTTTAAAGCCTTTCCCCTCCCAAAGGTCTAACATGTATACTATTCTGTGTTTACCCAATTTACTTATGGTTTCCTTCTTTATGTTTAAGTCACTCACCCATTTTGAATTTATCTTGGTGTAGGGTGTGAGGTGTTGATCTATTCCTAGTCTCTCCCACACTGTCTTCCAATTTTCCCAGCAGTTTTTATCGAATAGTGGATTTTTGTCCCAAAAGCTGGGATCTTTGGGTTTATCGTATACTGTCTTGCTGAGGTCGTTTTCCCCCAGTCTATTCCACTGATCTTCCTTTCTGTTTCTTAGCCAGTACCAAATTGTTTTGATGACTGCTGCTTTGTAATATAGTTTTAGGTCAGGGACTGCAAGGCCCCCATCATATGTGTTTTTTTTCATTATTTCCCTGGATATCCTTGATCTTTTGTTCTTCCAAATGAACTTTGTTATGGTTTTTTCTAAATCAGTGAAGAAGTATTTTGGTAGTTCAATGGGTATGGCACTAAATAGATAAATAAGTTTGGGTAGGATGGTCATTTTTATTATATTGGCTCGTCCTATCCATGAGCAGTTAATGTTTTTCCAATTGTTCAAGTCTAGTTTTAGTTGTGTGGCGAGTGTTTTGTAGTTGTGTTCATATAGTTCCTGTGTTTGTCTTGGGAGATAGATTCCTAGGTATTTTATTTTGTCTAAGATGATTTTGAATGGGATTTCTCTTTCTAGTTCTTGCTGCTGAGCTGTGTTGGAGATATATAGAAAAGCTGATGATTTATGTGGGTTTATTTTGTATCCTGCAACTTTGCTAAAGTTGTTGATTATTTCAATTAGCTTTTTGGTTGAATCTCTAGGATTCTTTAAGTAGACCATCATGTCATCCGCAAAGAGTGATAACTTGGTCTCCTCCTTGCCTATTCTGATGCCTTCAATTTCTTTATCTTCTCTAATTGCTACTGCTAGTGTTTCTAGTACAATGTCAAATAGTAGAGGTGATAATGGGCATCCTTGTTTCACTCCTGATCTTATTGGGAATGCATCTAGTTTATCCCCATTGCAGATGATATTAGCTGTTGGTTTTAGATATATACTGTTTATTATTTTTAGGAATGACCCTTCTATTCCTATACTTTCTAGTGTTTTTAATAGGAATGGGTGTTGTATTTTTCAAAGGCTTTTTCTGCATCTATTGAGATAATCATGTGGTTCTTGCTAGTTTGCTTGTTGATGTGGTCAATTATGTGGATGGTTTTCCTAATGTTGAACCAGCCCTGCATCCCTGGTATGAATCCTACTTGATCATGGTGAATGATCCTTCTGATCACTTGCTGGAGTCTTTTTGCTAGTATCCTATTTAAAATTTTTGCATCTATATTCATTAGGGAGATTGGTCTATAGTTTTCTTTCTCTGTTTTTGACCTGCCTGGTTTTGGAATCAGTACCATGTTTGTGTCGTAAAAGGAGTTTGGTAGAACTCCCTCTTTGCTTATTATGTCAAATAGTTTGTATAGTATTGGGGTTAACTGTTCTCTGAATGTTTGATAGAATTCACAGGTGAATCCATCAGGCCCTGGGGATTTTTTCTTAGGAAGTTCTTTGATGGCTTGATGGATTTCAATTTCTGATATGGGATTATTTAAGAATTCTATTTCCTCTTCTGTTAGTCTAGGCAGTTTGTATTTTTGTATATATTCATCCATTTCTCCTAAATTGGTGTATTTATTGCCATATAATTGGGCAAAGTAATTTCTAATGATTGCCTTAATTTCCTCCTCATTGGAGGTGCTGTCCCCCTTTTCATCTTTAATGCTGTGAATTTGCTTTTCTTCCTTCCTTTTTTTAATTAGATTGACCAGTACTTTGTCTATTTTGTTTGTTTTTTCAAAGTACCAGCTTCTTGTCTTATTTATTAAATCAATAGTTCTATCACTTTCGATTTTATTAATTTCTCCCTTAATTTTTAGGATTTCTAATTTGGTTTTCTGCTGGGGGTTTTTAATTTGATCGCTTTTGAGTTTTTTCAATTGCATTTCCAATTGATTGATCTCTGCTCTCCCTTGTTTGTTAATATGAGCTTTCAGGGATATGAATTTGCCTCTGATTACCGCTTTGGCTGCATCCCAAAAGGTTTGAAAGGATGTTTCGCCATTGTCATTTTCCTTGATGAAATTATTAATTGTTTCTATGATTTCTTCTTTAGCTAAACGGTTTTGGAGTATCATATTGTTTAATTTCCAATTGGTTTTAGATTTGGTTTTCCATGTACCATTACTAATCATTATTTTTATTGCCTTGTGATCTGAGAAGGCTGCATTCATTATTTCTGCTTTTTTGCATTTGTGTGCTATGTTTCTGTGACCTAATGTATGGTCAATTTTTGTGAATGTGCCATGTGGTGCTGAGAAGAAGGTGTATTCCTTTTTATCCCTATTTATTTTTCTCCATATGTCTATTAATTCTAATTTTTCTAAGATTTCATTCACTTCTTTTACCTCTTTCTTATTTATTTTTTGATTTGATTTATCTAAATTTGATAATGGTTGGTTTAAGTCTCCCACTAGTATGGTTTTATTGTCTATTTCTTCCTTCAATTCTCCTAGTTTCTCCATTAGAAATTTGGGTGCTATATTATTTGGTGCATACATGTTGATTAATGATATTTCCTCATTGTCTAGAGTCCCTTTTAACAAAATATAATTACCTTCCCTATCCCTTTTGATCAGGTCTATTTTTGCATTGGCTTTATCAGATATCATGATTACCACTCCTGCCTTCTTTCTATCAGTTGAGGCCCAGAAGGTCTTACTCCATCCTTTAATTCTGACCTTGTGGGTGTCAACCCGCCTCATGTGTGTTTCTTGAAGACAACATATGGTAGGGTTTTGGATTCTAATCCATTCAGCTATTCGTCTACGTTTTATGGGTGAGTTCATCCCATTCACGTTCAAAGTTATCATTGTCATTTGTGGACTCCCTGGCATTTTGATTGCCTTCCCTAATTCTAACCTTTTCTTCTTCGGCTCTACCTTTTAGTCCAGTGATTTACTTTGAATCAGTCCCCCTTGTCCCCTCCCTTGATGTTTCCCTTTTTAGTCCCTCCCTTTTTGTTCCCTCCCCCTCCCCCCTCTCTTTCCCTCCCTTTTTGTTCTCCCTCTCCCCCTCCCCCCCTTGGTTTTCCCTTCTCCTTACCCTTGTTGGGTAAGATAGAATTCAAGATCCCAATGGATCTGGATGTTTTTCCCTCTCAGAGCTGATTTCCCTGAGATTGAGGTTTAAGTAACCCCCCCCCCTCTCTTCCTCTCCTTCTTATAGGAGTTTTCTTCCCCTCCCCTTCCCCTGTGAATCTTTGTGTGAGAACCATTATTCTATTTGGTCTTTCTTTACCCCCTATTTATACATTACATTTTCCCCACATATTAGTATACATAGGTTGATATAAATGTAGTCCTTATAGAAGAGAGTTTGAGTAAAAGAAGATAACATTTTTCCCCTTTCCTTAATATTTACCTTTTCAGGTATTCCTTGCTCTTTGATTTTCGGTATCAAACTTTCCACAGAGCTCTGGTCTTTTCTTTGCAAAAAGTTGGAAGTCTTCTATTTTGTTGAATGCCCATACTTTCCCTTGGAAGTATATAGTCAGTTTTGCTGGGTAGCTGATTCTTGGTTGGAGACCCAGCTCTCTTGCCTTTCTGAAGATCATGTACCATGCCTTACGATCATTCAGCGTAGAACTTGCAAGGTCTTGTGTGACCCTGATTGGCATTCCTTTATATCTAAATTGTCTTTTTCTGGCTTCCTGTAGGATTTTTTCTTTTGTTTGATAGCTTTGGAATTTGGCAATTACATTCCTGGGAGTTGTCTTTTGGGGGTTTAGTGTAGAAGGTGTTCTGTGAGCTCTGTCAGTGGATGTATTGCCCCCTTGTTCTAGAATCTCTGGGCAATTTTCTTTGATTATATCTTGTATCACCATGTCCAGTTTGGTGTTTATTTCTGGCTTTTCTGGGAGTCCAATTATTCTTAAATTTTCTCTTCTCCCCCTGTTTTCCAGATCTATCACCTTGTCGGTGAGATATTTTATGTTCTCTTCTAATTTCTTGGTGTTTTGGCTTTGCTTTATTAGTTCTTGCTTTAAAGCCTGGTTTTCTTTTACAGTTTGGTCAAACTGGTTTTGTAGATGCGTGAATTTCTTTTGCATCATTTCCCACTTTTCCTCCCAGAGGGCTTCCATCTTTTTGGTCCTTTCTGATTCAAATTCTTCATGGGTTTGTGGAGAGTTTCTATTTCCTTTTCTTGTATATCTTCTTCTATCTGCTCTGTATTTTGTATTTTGGCTCCATAGAATGTGTCCAGAGTCGCCCCTTTCTTCTTATTTTTCTTGGTATTTTGGGGCTTCTGTGCTTCTGTGGAGTTTGTCATCTCTGAACGTGGAGGATTGGCTTTTCTTGTCTTTGTCTGGTGATCAGAGGCTTTAGTCCTGGGCAGATGTTGGTTCTATGTTGGTTCTATGAGCGTTCCCTGGGTTAAACTGAATATGCCTCACTGGAACTGGAATGGAAGGGTCGGACCACGAGGCCACACTCTCCCCCTGGCTCGATTTCTGGAAGTTGCCTTCAGAATCCCTGGCCGTGAGGCTGTTTCGTCGGCCTGCGGGGGGGATGGGCTGCCGCTTCCCCAAGCTCCGAGAGCACAGACTTTCACTGAGACTTGGATAGCAGGATCCAGCCCGTGAGGCTGTCTAGCCCGCCCTGAGGGTTGCTGTTGTTTTGACCAGCTCTCTGCAGCGGAGGCCCCAGGCAGTAACTTTCACCCGGACCGACAGGCTCTTTGCAGCGGAGGCCCCAGGCAGTAACTTTCACCCGGACCGACAGGCTCTTTGCAGCGGAGGCCCCAGGCAGTAACTTTCACCCGGACTGGGACTTGGGTAGAAGACCCTGAGGGTTGTTGTTCCTCAGACCCTGCTCTCTGAGCCCGGCTGCCGCTTCCGGGAGCCTTGGACTCTGCGCTCCTACCCCTGAGGTCCGAGGGATCTGGGGTTCTGGCTTTTAAGGGGAGCCGTACCTTTTGAACCGGGTCCAGGTCCAGGAGGAGGGTTCCCAGGGTCTGTGCTGTTGATCGTTTTGAATTTCGGCGCCTTAGGAGCTTCTAGTTTGAGATCGGTCGGGAAGGGTTTTCCGGAGATCTGAACTTCAGCTTTCTCTAAGCCGCCATCTTAACCAGAAGTCTCAAAGCTTTTTTTTTTTAAAGAGATGGAGTAAATCTTAAAAGAATTAATTGGATTCAGAATTGATGAGAAAGTCTAAATGAAAGAATCACTGTTAATGATTCTATGCAAAGATGGCATGAAGTATATATATATATATAATATGTCCAAAGATGAGCAACATACCACCAGAGTCTCTGATAATTGCATTCAAGTTTTGGATAGTTGGATTTGGATTGTTAGAAAACTACCAATCAACCATATCAAACTAGAATTAGTTTCTGTATATCCTCTACTAACCCTTGAGGCCAAATGAATTAAGTTTTACTTTGGGTACTCTTCCACTTATCAGTGGTCTTCTTAAACCATGAAATTAAGAACTGAACATTATACTATGCATGTAATCAAGTGAAAGTTGATTGATGTGGGATTATGCCTACCCTCTACTCTGAAACTATGGCTTTCTAAATTTACACTCAAGTCACCTTAGTTTATTTCAATGTCTTATGTTATTACTGACAAATACTGAGCAAACTAAGATGTTCTGTTCTTTAAAAAAATAAAAAAAATTATCTTCCACCTTAGAATCAATACTGTGTTTTGGTTCAAAGACAGAAGAGCATTAAGGGCTAGGCAATGGGGAGTTAAAGTGGGTAATTTGAAAAATGAGATAATTTGTCTATTAAGCCAGCTAAAATAAGTACTAGTCTTGCAGCGCTCCTAAATTAGCTTCTTTCTCAAATACCAACAATATTAATTAACTGATGCCAGAGATTCCAAAAGATCTCACAAGGATTTAAGTCTCAAAAATGTCAGTCTGAGAGACACCGAGAAGAGTGCCAAGAGAGTTCAGTGACCCAAGTGAAATGCTGGTAAAGACACAAGGAGAGGAAACACAAGCAACTTTTACTGCCCTTTTCATTTAACAAGCCATGAGTAAATTGAACACTTTTATCACCTGAAATATTTGCATCAATTGTTGTAGGAACACATGACTGGCAGGTTGGTTTCCTTCTGATAGTCACCTTCAAGGGAGCATTAGCTAAACTCCATCTGGTCTTGCTGGAGTGGTGTATGGCTGAAGGGTGTACCATAGATGTCCCTTACCTGAATGGAGCACTTTAGTGAAGATTCCTTTAGGAAACTGGGTTTTGGCCTCTTCCTCAGAGACAGATAAAATAACCATGACACTCTCCAGGTTTCTAGTATAATGGAGGGAGAGAAATGGAGGCCTCCACCACTGTATTCAGGACCAGAGTGTGGTAGAGATAGAATGGAGCCAAAAAGGTGGAGAGAGGGATAGATTGTTTTTCCTCTCTCTTTCCCTGGTAAACGCCACACTGGTTGCCTTCAGAATCACAGGTTTCTGTTCCCTCAGAGACTTAGTTGAAATAATGTTACAGGAAGGACAGCGTCTCCCTCTTTGAGAAGTGTAACTTTCCTCTCCCCAAATCCCACATCTCTCTTCTTGGATACTATGAAGCAGGCACTTGATCTAGTAAACAGTTATTTATTCTAAAGGATCACATGAAAGATAGGGCAAGTGAGTATGCAGGATAAGGTAATGGGAAGGTGGGAAATAGGAAGTCCCTAATAATAACAATTGAACCCCTTCTCCCCCAAATCCTGCAGGGTAAGGCTTTGCCTGCCTGACCCCATGGGGTCAATAGTGAGAATGGTCCTAACTCCTAGCTGTCCTAGCTATGATATTGAGTTCAAGGACTATTTAGAGGGATATAGAGGAAATCTTCCAGTGGTGGCTAGCTTTCTGGCAAAGTCCTATCCACTATTGTTTTTCTTCCACTGGATACTGGGGACAAGCTTCACAGGAGGATGCTTCAGGCTCCAAGGTTAGCTCAGATCAACCTCCATGATGGGCTTCCCAAAGAGAAGTGAGTTCAACTCTTTGGATCTTCTCAGTTCCTCTGTTCCTTCTCCAGAATTTTCTCTCCTTCCTACCCTTCCTCTGCTTGAGTTGGTCTTCTAGCATGATGAGTCTGACTTCCTCTCTTACACTAGTCAACATGAGTATCAACCTTCTTATATGCTGTCATCTTAAGGGGGTCAATAATTCTGAGTATCTTCTCAAAACTCCTGCCAGAAGTTGCTGGGTAGAGAATATAAAGCTTCAACTTAGTTCTGGGACAAAAATAAATACCATCTGAACCCTCACAGGCATACCATACCCATCCTGCTCATCTGGGTCCAATATATCTATCTTGATGATAAGGCACCATTTGTGATCATCAATGATCAGGAAAGGCAGGTTCAAGTTGGGTTCATCTCTATTAAAGGCACTGATATCTTTACTTTGGACAAAATGGTCCTTGACAGAATCAATAGGAATGACAATCATCTTAACATTTCACTTGGTAAATTATGGGAATAACTTTGTGGCATGACACAGTTCTGTGGTGCACACTGGAGAAAATACCCAAGGATGGGAAAAGAAAATGCCCTATGAGTCCCTGAGGAGGTTGTAGAAGCTAATGAGGCTGATTATGGGCCTCAAAGTAGGGGGCTTCTTCTCATAGCAGCAGACTTTCAGGTATGGGTGGGTGGCAAGGAACTGGATAGGGACCATGGGACCAAGTAAGACAAAAAGAAGGATCTGCAGCCAATGAGAATGCTCATTCTAGTCGACAAATATTCTAAAGCATTTTGCTTAGTACTCTCACCATTGTGTGAAACTTTAAAAATTATTCCACCCTACTCAGACAGTACTTTAGAGGAAGATAAAGTTGTAAACTCATGATTGAACAATGAAGGTACTTAACTCATACTTTATAGTGAAGCTAGAATTTTAAACTAAGTCTATTTTTAGATCTAATACAAAAATGTGTTAAGTATCTATAGAGGGTTAAATTAATCACAAAAAAAGTCAAGTAACTGACAAAAGGTAAGCTTAACAAAGAAGTGTGAAGTACCTCAAAAGATATAATATAACCAGAGAAGGTGAGAACTAAAGGATGGAGAGTCCTGGAGAAAATCTAAAAGAAGAAGGTGAGAACTTAAGAATGGGCTGTCCTGGAGAAAAGCATATGTTGTGATTGGTAGAGGTGAAAATTTAGGGGAGGTGACATAAGAGAAAATTTCTTTAAAAGGAGGCTAGAAAGGTCAGTTGAGTCAATTCTACATGGAGTTGAGTTCAGGACTGAAATTCAGCCTGAAGGATCTCCCTCAGACAGCTTCCTGGAGACAGTCTTGTGGTGAATTATAAGACTGACTCCCTTTCTCTTGGGCTCAGGGAGGCCACTTCAGTCAAGGCCTTTAACTACTTTGTGACTCAGCCTGAGCCAGAGTAGTTTAAATTAACTCTTTTCTCTTTCTCTCTCTTTTCCTTAATTCCTTCTCTCTATATTAATTAAATCAACATAATTTCCAGCTGATTTCAGTATTTTTATTATTGGGGCACTTTCCCTGGTGACCAAATTAATTTAGATTTTTCAAGTCACAATGCTAAAATTATCCTTACAATTGTAAATCCTATACATCACTCCTCATTTAAGGGTCTGATATTTTCTACTTCTATTGTTATAAATAATATTTTCTCTATTGTAATACAATGACAAGAAGAAATTGATTAATTAGAAAGTTAGATGATACAGTGGACAGAGATTTGGCCTTGGAGTCACTCAGACCTGAGTTTGAATCCTACCTCATTCAGTTACTAGTTTGTTAATCCTATCAAAGTCACTTAAACCCTTTTATGCTATTACTTCATTAACAAAAAGAGCTAATTCACACAGATGCTTCAATGACCAAATAATATTAACACAAAGTAATTTGTAAATACAAAAGTATTATGTAAGTGCTAGCTATAATTATTATTGTTGCAAATCTAATCTTCAAGTTAGGAAGACTTTGATTAAAGTCAAGGCTCTGATCTTGGGGAAGTAGCTTAAATTATCAGATTCCCAGATCAATCTCTCCTTTAAAAATGTAAGTTGCATGACAAATTCAGGTTTTCAATGCCAGAAGTCAGTTCAAGTGTTTTCTATGGCAAAGAAATCATAGGTCAGATTTAATAAGGAAACAGCAGAAGGTACTCACTTATGGGTCAATGGATTCCTCTTGGAGACAGCCCTATGTCTTAAGAAGTATTGACCTGAAAGCTAGATTCTTGAAATTTTGTACAGGAATCCTACTATTGCCCTTTAAAATGTCAGAGAGCAATATAGATATAGGTAGAAAATTATGAGCTCTAGGGATAATGTATTACATCATCATTACAGTAAATCTTTCATTACATTACCACTAAACCTACTGGAATACTTCCCTTGTTATGAGAAAATTACAGCTTGAGATTAAAGTAATTATTAAGAAAATCTAATGACCTTTCTTATTATTTATTTAAAAAGCATGTGTAGTGATTTTTCAATGAACATTTATGATTTCAAGAAATTCAGAATTAAGTTTTGGGAATTATTGGGACCAAAAATAAACACAATCTTCAACACTTACACCCCCAGAGTAACAAAGCTAATGTGAGCTACCAGATTTGTTTTTAATAAAGTATTTACAAAATACACTAGAGCCTAAAAATTGGTTATATTCAAATAATATAAATTAAATTTTAATGAGGAATCCAATAAGCCTTATTGAAGCACTGTAACCTTCCTAGACCTATGATGTGCCCATTAAGTCATTAAAGATATTTCCTGTTTCCAAGCATACTTTCATATATCTGGGCAAAAAGATATGGTCATGGAACCATAATTCATACAAGGAAAATACTTCTGAACTCTTCAATTTTGAATCCAATATTAAATAATGACCATTGTGTTCCAGGTACTGTTTTGAGTATATAGTTTTCTTTAAAAAGAATCAAAAATAGTATGTATCTGTCTTCAAGAAGTTTATATTCTCAGAGTTAAAGTTAATTAGAATAAAATAGATAGGCAGTTGAGTCTCAGATACTTACTAACTACATGACAAGTCAATTAACCCTGTTAACGTCAGTTTTCTTATATGTAAAATGGGTTGGTGAAAGAAATGACAAACCACTCCAGGATCTTTGTGAAGAAAACTCCAAATTAAGTAATGAAATGTTGGACATTAATGAGATGATGCAATGGCAACAACAGTACCTTATGTCTCCCAAAGTCCTTTGCTTCATGCTCTAGAAAATTGACTTATTAAACTTTTTGTAAATGGAGAAGATTTAAATTATTTCTGATAAATATTCAGATGTTAAATCATATTTAATTCAGAAACAATGAATGCTGTATTGAATAAGTATTTATATCATTTGTTAAATAGGCAGATATTTCCAATATTTATGTATGGGTTGTTTGACATCAGTTTAGAAAGTCTGGTTCTCTATTTTCTGAAACTTTCATTTATGTAAAAATATAAAATGGGACCATATTACAAAAGGCATTGGAATGGTGATCTAATAACTTTAATGAATATAATGCTAATTAATTTTATTAAAACAAAAACAAAACTTTTAAATGAATTTGAATTTTTGATCAGAGCAAGCTATAATATTTTAAAAGATAATTTCCTTATTAATGTAATAATTTCTCTAATTTACAGTTAAACAAAATATGTTGAATTAAAAAGTATTTATTAAGCACTTTGTGCAATGCATTATGCTAAGTGGTGCAGATATTAAAAAAAAGGCAAAAACATTCAAGTAGCATATATTCTTAAGAGAATAATAGCATCTACATCAACTTATACAAAAAATATACAGAGATAAAAGCATCTTCCCAAAACTCCTCAGTGTTCTTTGAGAGTTTATTCACATAAGATCCCATGAACATATTAACCTTTCTTTAAAGACTTTGCAAGATCTCAATGACAAAATTCTTATCAGTTCTGATTATCTTGGAGGATAGTTGGAGGAGAATGTAGATATAATTGAATTAAATGCTAACCAACCAGGGAGATGCCAGGAAATATTAATGAAAGCACAAATAATATTTTAAAAGACACTGGATTTGCATAAAATTGTACCATGAAATAAAAGTCGAATTAAACACACTAGCTCTGTATCTACCTATTCCCTAAGTAATTCTCTTCCTTCTCTTCTGCCATGGTCATCTTTTCACTCACACAAAATATGAGCCCTTTTCAAACATTCCAAATATATAATTTGTTTCCCAATATAATACAGAAGTTCACATCTGTGCTCTTACAGAGACTGCTTGTGCCACTTCCCAGTTTCAGAACTAGTAACACAACTTCCCATTATATCGACTTTGGATCTAGACTTCCCTCTAACTCAGCTCTCCATGACTTATACAGAAAAAGATTGTAAGAATAAAATTGAAAATTCCCTGCTGGTATCCTATATCTCTTCCTTCACAAAAATCTTTTTGTAATTATATAAGCATTTTGAAAAAAAAAAGATGGATTCAATAGCTCTACCTCAATCATTACTGAGTGCCTAGATTTCGAAATTAAATCAATCAATGGTAGAGAATGTGTTGGCAATGTTTAGGTATATTTATTGAATGAATCAAGGGTATCTTAGAATAAATATTTTCAACTGAGAAGACAAACTGGACATACTAAGAAAAAGAAGTTTCAAGCATCTAAAAAAAAGTCCACAATAAAACTATATCTAACCTATGAGAAAATTCTTGAGAACTCCAGCAAAACATAGCCAAGAAGTATCATTTAGAACCTTTGCCACGTACTCTTAGCTTGAGTGTCTATTGTCCTGGACTCAGTATATATTTGGTGAATTTGTTTTTAGATATTTTTAGAGGTGGCAGTGTGTAGGGAGGAGCAGCTAAGTGGAACAATCAATATAGTGCTGGGTCAGGAGATATGCATACTCATTTTTGTGAGTTTCATTCCCCCTCCCCCCCCCACCTCCCCCTACTCAGACACCTACTGACTGTATGACCTGGGTAAGTCATTTATCTCTCTTTGCCTCAGTTTTCTCAACTGTAAAATGAGTCAGAGAAGGAAATGATAAACCAATCTAATATAAAAACCCAAAAGGGGATTTTGAAGAGTAGATCATAACTGAAACAACTGAATGGTAATAGCATTGGATGGGAATGATTTCATGCCAATTCTTCTTACTATATCCCCAGTCAAAATTTAAATATGTTTATAGTTAAAAGCTAATTAATTCCGACTGGATAATTTGATATTAACACATATTGTTTGGGGAAAGGATGCTAATAAAGTCTTGTGAGTTATAATACTAAATAGCAGTTCTCTCCCCCTTCGACAATCTCTCCCATAACACAGAGAAGACAGGAGTTTCACTTTAAATGATCCAGATGATTAGTGAGGGTGGAGATTAGGATCATGAACTTAGAATATGTATTACATAAATTCATTTCTATGTATCTATGTAGAGAGTAGTAAAGTTCTCCTATTTAAAGGTTAACTATTTCTTAAGAAGTTGGCATTAAGCCTTTATCTTGTCATTTACAATGTCTGTTTAGATAAGGGGTGCAATTATTTTATTGTTTACCCAAAGGACATTCAATAATTCCTTAATTATGAAATTAATACCTGAACTATACCCTTGAATTTGAGCTAGGAAAATATATGGAAAATAGAGCTGAAATAACCAAAGCATCAAGGAGAATGGACATGCTTTCAAGTTATTGGCACACATTGGGTGTTTAATAAATATTTATTCTCTTCCCTTCTTTATTTCACATGGACACGAGGGAAAAATGACAGAATATTTTAAAGTCCTTACCACAGTATCTGATACATAACAGATACCTAATAAATGTTGTTTCCTTCCTTCCTTCTTTTCTTTTCTCTTCTTCAGAGAAAATGCCAGAATTGGTGAAGAAATTTTTTCCCTGAATGATAATAAAAAATCAATGAGTAAATGGAAAGGATTGCTCAATCAACTTCCAAGAAGTTTCCATGCTAAATCCTAGGAAGATTAAAGATGTATTCCCTCTCCAAAAAATTCAACTTTTTAGACAGAGGAAAGATTAGTTGCTGATTTTAATCCTCCTTTTCTTTCTTTCTTTCTTTCTTTCTTTCTTTCTTTCTTTCTTTCTTTCTTTCTTTCTTTCTTTCTTTCTTTCTTTCTTTCTTTCTTTCTTTCTTTCTTTCTTTCTTTCTTTCTTTCTTTCTTTCTTTCTTTCTTTCTTTCTTTCTTTCTTTCTTTCTCTCCTTCTTTCTTCCTTCCTTTCTTTCTTTCTTTCTTTCTTTCTTTCTTTCTTTCTTTCTTTCTTTCTTTCTTTCTTTCTTTCTTTCTTTCTTTCTTTCTTTCTTTCTTTCTTTCTTTCTTTCTTTCTTTCTCTCTTTCTTCCTTTTTTCTTTCTCTCTTCCTTCCTTTCTTCCTTCCTTCCTTCCTTCCTTCCTTCCTTCCTTCCATCCTTCCTTCTTTCCTTCCTTCCTTTCTTCCTTTCTTCCTTCCTTCCTTCCTTCCTTCCTTCCTTCCTTCCTTCCTTTCTTTCTTTCTTCTTTCTTTCTTTCATTCTTTCATTCTTTCTTTCTTTCTTCCTTCCTTCCTTCCTTCCTTCCTTCCTTCCTTCCTTTCTTTCTTGCTTTCTTTCCATCCTCCCTCCCAACTCCCACCCTGTCTTCATTCCCTCCATTTTTCCTTCCTTCTGGTCCTCAATATACTTATAAAATAGTAAGAAAGGAAAGGGTGTTAAACAAGATAATTTATTTGTTTTTTGTTAACACTTACATGCTGTAACAAGAGTAAATTCATAAACTTAATTATAAAATTCACTCAATGCTGGGTACATTGTTCATTTAATAAGTTCATCCAAATATTGAAGCTATTCTAATGACCTCAATTTTGGTTGTTAATTAGTTTGTTTGGTGTAGGTCATTGCATTCCATATTCCATCCAATCATAGCTTCAATTAAAATATTTATTTTCATAGAGCATATTAATATAACGAGTCAGAGAAAAATCTTTGATGTAAAAGGGTTCTTTCTTACATACTCTTTAAGGATGTATATTCAATTTACAGAGAAAATGCCAGAATTGGTGAAGAAATTTTTTCCCTGAATGATAATAAAAAATCAATGAGTAAATGGAAAGGATTGCTCAATCAACTTCCAAGAAGTTTCCATGCTAAATCCTAGGAAGATTAAAGATGTATTCCCTCTCCAAAAAATTCAACTTTTTAGACAGAGGAAAGATTAGTTGATGATTTTAATCCTCCTATAAAAAATATCTAGGGAAGGAATTGTGAATTTGAGCTCTGTTTGAGGCAACTCTGTCTGAGAATGAACAAAAAAGCTTCTAGTGGAACAGGAAACAAGTTGAAGATAATGTTACTGTACTGTATCATGATCATATAAAATCAGGAGTATTTTGTACATTTCTGGATCCTGCCTTTTAGAGAAGAAATTGAAAGATGCAGAATGTTATGGGCATCATGAATGTGTATCTTCTTAAGGAATGTGTTGTAAAACCTTTTTGAAATAAGAGAAGATATCAAGCAAACAAGGAGTGTTTTAATAAAAATATAACTTACACCTAACTGAATTTTAAGTGCTCACTTTTTTAAAAAGTGAAACAGTTCTTGAAAGAAGCTTACATTCCTTGGTAAAAAGCTAACTTGTAATTTCATATTATATGAATATATAGTAGTTTGAGGAAGGATTGCTTAAATAATGAGAGAAAAGCTCAATAAAGGATATTAGTAAGAAACTTGAAAAAATTCCAAGAAAGAGGATGTTAATAAAGATTACATTCCAATAATAAGGGGAAAAAAAGAGAGCAAATGAATAATTATTGAAAGGAGCTGGAGCATTGTGTATAAGGAAGGGCCAGTAAAATAGAATGGCTTCACTATGAAGGACATAGGGGGCATAACACATATGAAAATTATGTTAGATTGGGTAGTGTGTGAAGAGCTTTAAATATCAAACAGATTAGTTTAGGATTTAATCTACAGTCTAGAGGTAATAGATGTCATTAATTTTTTCCCTTTCTTTTGTTTTTCAGATTAGAGTTTCACTTTAAGAATTATTAATATTTTTCTAATATTCCATGGAGGGATTGATGATGCTAGTGGTTGTATATTTATACAAGTCCAAGCAGATATAAAAGATAATGTGGAAAGAGGAATTTTTGAAAAAACAACTGAATGAATACATGGGATAGGCAAGAGTTAGGAAATGAGGATGACATGATGGGACCAAGTTTGATGAGGAAGGACAGAAGAAAGCTACATTAAAAAGAAGAAAGCTACATTATAGGGGAAAGAGAAAGTTATATTTTAAACATTATGTAAGAAATGTTATGAGATATCTAATTGACAAGGTCCAATAGTCAGTTTTTAATTTGGTAATGGAACTGGTATTGCAAAATTTAGTAGATTTACATAGATGACATTTCAATCTCTGAAATGTTATCCTATAAATTTATGAATTGTCAATTGTCCATGGTATATGCAGATCTATGATCCTGATTAAAAATATGATCCTCTGCCAATATAATCCTTAACAACTCCTACTTCTTTCAGTATTTCCTGTTATTTACCATAATATTTGCATTCATTTTCTGTTAGAAAAGTATAATATAACTGGAATTACTGATGATTTCAGCAATATCTATCCTATATAATTTAGTGTGAATTCACTCTCTGGATCATTTATTGACAGTAGGTTTACAATATGAGAGCAAAACAAGGTCAGGAAACATAAGTATTTTGCATCTAGCTGTAAACTTTTAGTCAATCAGACAGCAAGCATTTATTGTGTTGTAGGCACTGTACTAAAGAAAAGTGCAGTCTCTGGTTCTAAGATGATTACATTCTAATGGAGAGACAACACACCAGCAAGTAAATGCAGTCTTGGATATATGCCATATATATGAGATATATATATTATCAATGAGTTACTATGAACTGTGGGAAGGGAACAGGAAAATCATTTTGAAATAGATTAGACAAGACAGGGAGAAAAGGAGTGAGACCCTTTCAAACCTGAGGAGTAGTCTGGGAAAATGCAGATGACAATAGTGTGCAAATTACATCAAGAAGGCCGTATTTGGAATGGAATTAAGTGTAAGAAAATTGGCCAGGCAGGAAAGGACCAAATTTAAAAAAAGACTTTAATGAAAACTTTTAAAAAAATCATAACTATACATAGGTGGAATAAGTTGTCTTGGAAAGTAGTGCTTTCCTTCCCAGAGATCTTCAAGAAAGTCTGGCACAGCAATTTTGGAGTTGTGTAATAAAAAAGTTAGATTATTTGGTTATTGCGATCTATTCTTTCACCTTGAAATTATATGGAAGTTGATGGAAAGAAGGTCACCCAGAATAATAGTGAATAAAAAAAGACAGAAAAAGGGAAAAAAAAGGACATTGAGGAAAAAATTTATTCCATAAGTTGGTCAAGTACCAACCCTATTGCTTTGTTCACAATCAGCATATGTAGTTGGAAACCATGGCTATCCTCATTGATAGATGCCAGAAAAGGACTGATGTCCTCATAACCATCCTTTAATGAAAACAAAATAGTTTCAGTCATGCAGGAATTTATCTAAAACTCCTAGGAAGCTATTAAAATTTGCAAATTGTACCTCCTTTTAGATTAATGAGCTCCATAAGTTAACTCCCAGCAACATACAAAGTAACCTCTTGATTATTTGCTCTGATCTATGCCCTGCCAGCTTCATTTTTCCAGTTAAGCAAAATAAACTATACAGAAGGGTGAAGACATCTCTCTGGAGCAACCAATGAAAACTATTTACTCTGTATTTACCTAAGATTTTTTTTTAAAGCTAAACTGTATGATTCTGATATGTTGGGCTAAGTGACTGGTACCTAAATTATTAGCTTTATATTTCTACATCAGAACCAACTAAGTTTCTTATCTTAATTGTAAGTGTTGTAAACTTCCTTAGCTAATTATAAAAATTCTATTGTTTATCCCATATATTTTTTTTAAAAATAAGGGTATATTTTATGAGCCAATTTTTTAAAAATTAGAATGTTGTAAGGAAATCAAACACACTATCCCTCTCCTCAAATTACTTATGCCACAGACAAAAAGCTTCCCAGGGAAGGGAGTGGGATGAAAAAATAGAGACCATTAGTCCAGCAAAGAAGATATTTAGAGGTAAAAACATGGTAGTTGGCTAATATAGATAAGATGAGATAGATAGATAGATAGATAGATAGATAGATAGATAGATAGATAGATAGATAGATAGATAGAGAAAAGAGAGCTCAGATGCTGTTTATCTAAATGCTCTCATTTTAGAGATAAGAAATCAATGGATAGGGAGTTAATGTACTTTGTCCAAAGTCATGAGTGTCATCATAGTTAGGATCTGAATTCAGGTTTTTGTATATTTTTAGGATTGAAAAATTGCCCCTGAAACAAACTTGGTAAGAATTATCTCGGGACTCAATGAGGTTAATTGTTGGACAAAATTGATCTGGGCATTGTACCCCCAGAAACTCAGGCAAACTATTATCCGGAAAATTAATTTTCTCCCTGATATCCTCGTGACTCATAACCCAAAACATCCAATGACCCCTATAAGACCCTGAGAGGATTGTCCTCCTTTGATCTTCCTTTAGATTTAAGATGGACAGAGAGATGCACCTCCAGGCTACACCTCAATACTATTGGACTGTATCTCAGACTCCATCTGTTCCATAAAACTAAAGAATCTTTTATGAGATGACGACCCCCATCCCCTCCAACTAATGTCCAAGTGGTTACCACTCTAGAGTCACATCAACACCATGACACAGCATCTGTTGTGAGAGTATAAAATCCCCAGAATTGATAGGTTCTGGGAGCAGCCTTCCATCTTGCTGTTCCACCTGTACTATCCTCCTGGCCATTCTCAACATTACTTTCTAAATTAATACATTTCTCTTTTAATTTTAAGCTATGTTTCAGAATCTTGCATTCTTTCAGAAAGGTATCCCTCCTGAACCCAAGAGGTGCACCTCTTCACCCCCACAACAAAATTATTCCATCATTACACATATAAGAAATATCCTTTTAGCTTTTCCATAACTACAGAATCTAGTCTAATTTTAAAAAATCCAAATTTAAACAAATAACAAAATATAATGAAGATGAGAAATTTAAGTAATAGTGTATGAAGAGTTTTAAATATCAAATAGATGAACCAGAATGTCATTACTGAAAAGTATGAGAGTGTATGGGGCAGAAATTGAGGGGACCTTGAAAGTTCCAAGGTTTACTATAAAAGAAATTTGGGAAGCCTTTTAAAATGAAACATTTTATAGAGAGAGAAGAGCACAGCCCCCAAAATAAAAAAAAAAAAACTCCAAAAGCAAAACAGAAACAAAAACAAAACTAAAAAACAAAAGGAGAAAAAGCCCCAAAAGCCCCAAAAGCAAAAATGGCCAAAGGCCAAAAGCAAAAGGCAAAAAAAGTCCAAGATTGCAGAAACACCCCTTATTTATAGAAAAATACAAGCCTGGGGCTAAATGACACCATCCTGACACATTAACCCTGGTGAGGTCCTGAAGGAGGTATCCTCCAAACCAAGCTCTCGTAAGTAATAGCCCAGGATCAGGAACAGGCCCCAATCTACATACCAACATTTCAGGTACAGGGCTTATTGGGAATGCTTTCAAGAGCATCCTACCCACCTGGTCTCCTGGGCAAGCCTCCCCCCACCATTACAAATTGCATAGGCAGGGTCAGTAAGAGGTGTGATAGGGCCAAGAATGAAAATCAAAGTGGCCAAGAGTTAAACTGGGGAAGGGGATTATGGTACATGGAAGAGGGTATTAAACTAAGCTCTGGTCCAGTCCATAAAACCTATTTCTATATCTATATCTAGACTACAGCTTTGAACATTTTCAAAGTACAAACTCAAAAGACATCCCAAATCACCAAACATACAGTGAATAATATAGTAAAGACATAAGTTGTTTCTGTCTCACTCAGGCCTTCAAAGGTAATTAAAAAAGACCATTGTATTCTTAATGGAGTGGGGCAGTCTTGCCCTGGAAGGGATGCTGATTCAGAGAGATATTTTGGATAATTTTTTGGAAATTTGGATAATATTTTGGAAATATTAATAGAGCTAATATATTAGAGAATAACACACTAATTTCTTACTCCACACAAGGGTTTAGTAATAATAACAATGATAATAATTTAGAACAATAACTAGATTTATATAGAGCTTTAGCTTTTTCAGTAACCCTGTGTTATAGGTAATTATTAATCTTCTTTTACATATGAGAAAACTGAGGTTGATTGAGGGATAACTAACTTTCCCAATATCATACATATAAGATGATGGTAGAAATTATTTTCGTAGAGTTTTTTCTAACTCAAAGTTTAATATTCTAAACATCATATTTCCTACCTGTCTACATCAAGCATTTTGTTGTTGGTGTTTTAGTTACGGAATATATAATACCCATAAGAGAGAATCTTTTAATCCATGGTTTTGCATAAGAGCATCACTATAAGGCAGAGCCAAGATGGAGACTTGGTAGCAAGAAAAACTTGGAGCCACTCAGAAATATCTTCCAAACCAATCATTACAAAATGTATGCAAAGGCCAGAGGTCAAAATAGGATGAGTAAATGGGTTCTTCCATTAAACACAGCATGAAAGGTAGGCTGAGAGAGGCAATTCCCATATGATAAAGGGGCAAAGCTTCATAAGGGGTTACCCTGTTCCTCACTTACCATGCCAGTAAGAACCAGAACTGGGGAAATCTCCAAATTCTTGGGGGCTGACTGAAAGCACAACAAACTCACTACTGAGGGATATACCAGACCTGGGCAGTGAGACTCCAGGGATATCCCAAAGCTTGCTTCCATGTAGCATCAACAGAGGCAGCAGCAGTTGAATAAGATAGCCTCAGGGCAAAACACAGTGTAGCATGCTATACTACAGACTCACGCTTGAATATATCAGCTATAGGAGGTGAAGTTAAGAGCTCTAGCAGAAGCAGCAGTAGCAAAGGCAGGTGAGAAAGATAGCCTCAGAACAAAATGCTCTGAAGCACACTACACAAAAATCAACATGGATCTACCTGCCCACATTTAGGCCTCTGATAGGGAAGGGAAGATAATCCCAAGGCATAGCCCTGTGAGGCAGAAACCAAAATTTCATTGACCAGCAATATCCCGGTATCCCAATATTCCAGTGGGAAAAGGAGTAAAGAACAGCAAAAAAAGCACTTTTCACTGGAAAATTTCTATGGAGAAAAAGACCAAAATACAGAAGCATTGGAAAAAAGTTGAGGAACAAATACATACAAACTCCCCCCCCCCAAAAAAATGGAAATTTGTTACAAACTCTGGAAGACCTCCAAAAGGAGTTCAAGAGTAAAGTAAGAAAGATGGGGGGGGGGAATGGGAAGAAAAGTAGTAAAACTAAATGAAAATAATAAAAAAAAGAAAAGAAAACTTTAAAAGACAAAAATACCCAAGTGGGAAAAAGAGGCACAGAAATAAAATGAAGTAATATGCAAATTGGAAATCAGAATTGACCTGCTGGAAGCCATGAAAAACAGAATGGACCAAATGAAAAAGGAAAATCAAAAGCTCATAGCTTAAAATTAGTCCTTAATGACTAGACTTGGGCAAGTAGAAGCTAATGATCTCACAAGACAACAATAAATAATAAAGGAACATCAAAAGAATGAAAAGATAAAAGGAAACATGAAATATCTCTTTGAGAAAACAATTAACTTGGAAAACAGGTCCAGGAGAAACAATTTGAGAATTATTGAACTACCTGAAAGCCTGGAACAACAGCAAAAAAAAGTGCCTAGACATCATTTTACAAGAAATTATCCAAGAAAACTGCCCTGATATTCTTGAACAAGAAGGCAAAATAGACATTGAAAGAATCCACATATCTCCCCCTACATTAAATCTCCAAAAGACAACTCCCAGGAATGTTATAAGCAAATTCAAGATCTTAAAGGCCAAGGAAAAAAAAATAATGCAGGTGGCCAGAAGGAAATAATTCAGATATCAAGGAGCATATGTCAAGATATATAGGATATGACAGCTTCTACACTAAAGGATCACAAGGCTTGGAACACAATATTCAAGAAAGCAAGAGAATGAGATTTACAACCAAGAATTACTTATCCATAAAAACTGATTATATACTTTCAGGAGAAAGTATGGGCATTTAATAAAATAGATGATTTCCAAGCATCCTGAAAGAAATGACCAGAACTAAACAGAAAATCTGATGTCCAAATATAAAATTCAAGATATCTATAGAAAGGTAAATGAGAAAGAGAAAAAAAAAATAAGGGCTTCAGTAAGGTCAAATTGATAATAATCCTATATGGGAAAATGAAATATATAACTTAAAAACTGTTTTCATTCTCCTTATAAATAGAAGAAATATATATATATAGGCAGTGGTTGTGATATTAAGCTATTTAGGATAATATGTAAAAAAAATAGGGGAAAAAGTGCCTTGTGGTAACAGAAACCTGAAGGAAGAGGTAAAATAGGGCAAATTATTCCACAAAAATATAAGAAGGGAAGGAAGAGAATAGTAATAAGTAGTACTTAAACATTACTAGCTTACTCTCACAGGAATCAGTTCTGAGAGGGAAGAACAGCGAGATCTATTTGGGATATAGAATTCTATCTTACCCTTCACAGAAGTTGAAGGGGAATAAGGAAGGGGGTTTGTGGGGTGGGAAGTATTAAAAGGGAGGGAAAGGTTGAGGGGGGATTAATAGACAAAAGAAATAGAAGGGGGATAAGAAGGGAGGGGTTGGGAAAGAAAGTAAAATAAGGGGAAAGGGGACATTGATTAAAAGCAAAACACTGATATAGAATGAAATAGTGAAAAAAGAAAGGGAAGTATTAAAAGAGGAAATCATCTATAAAATGGAAACAATAGAAGAGTAGATTAAAAACCAAAATCCTACCATATGTTTTCTACAAGAAACATAAATGAAGCAGGTAGGCATAAACAGTGTAAAGGTAAGAGGCTGGAGCAGAATTTGGATATCAACTGAGAAAAAGAAGGCAGGAGTCTGAATCATGATATCTGACAAAGTCAAAGTCAAAATAGATGAGATAAAAAGAGATGAGGAAGGTAATTACATTCTGATAAGAGTTATTATAGACAATGAAGAAATATGAGTTCTCCACAGGTATGAACCAAGTGGTATAGCATGCAGACTGTTAAAAGAGGAACTATTGGAGGTTAAGGAAGAAATAGATAGTAAAACTAAACTATTGGCAGACTTCAACCTTCCTCTATCAGATTTAGATAAATCAAACCAAAAAATAAATAAGAAGGAAGTAAGAAATGTAAATGAAATCTTAGAAAAAAATAGTGTTAAAAGGTATATGGAGAGAAGAAAATAGGGATAAAATAGAATATACATTATTTTAAGCACCACATGGTACATTGACAAAGATTGACCATGTAGTAGGGCATAAAAACATTGCAAACAAGTGCAGAAAAGCAGAAATAACAAATGGAACCTTTTTAGATCTTAACGCAGTAAAACTTATCTGTACATTGTGAAGATTGGATTTTGCTATATCCTGATTGTAACAATGTAAGTACTTAGCTCTTCTTTTATTGGAAGATTGAATTGTAATCTCCTGTCTATTTTTAGATTTTAATCCCCAAAGTGTTAACTCAAATTAGATCTACCCATTTTAACTACAAAAAGGTGTTAACTAACTACAAAAGATATGAACACCTATTTTATACATTGAGTGGGCAGTACTGGATAAACACATCTGGTGTGATTGGTAGAAGGAAATTTAGGGGAGGTGACACAAGAGAAAAAGGTTTTTAAATAAATGAAACAAACACACGAGGATATAGATAGATTCAGTAATTTGGAATTGGACTGGAATCAAGATCAGTCACTTTGGCTTGGAATAAAGAAGTCACTCAAGGGAGGGCTGGAAGACAGACATTTGAGGAGAGACTGGAAGACAGGCACTCAGACTTGAAATGAAGACACTTGATTATGGAACTTGACCCCTGGAAGAGCTCATGCAGGAAACCTCAGACTACTTTCCTTTTAGATGGCCACTGTGGTGAGTGAAAAACTGACTTAGTTCCTTGCCCTTTCTGGAGGTGTGAACCTCCAATATATGCCCATTGTCTTGAGACTCCTTTCCCTTGACTGGGGCTTAGAATTTCTACCTGGCTCAGAGGAAGCCAGAGCTTTCTCCCCCCAACTCTTTCTCCCCCCTTTTCTCTCTTCCTTAATATCTTCTCCCTATTGTAAAAATAAACTACCAGAATTCCATTTACTATAGTAATTTAGAAATTAGAAATTAAATCCCTGGTGACCACCATTTAATATTAAGTCCAACCATAAAAATTTTATCAAGTGGTACAGAGATCCTAGCTTTTGGGACAAGAACCCATTATTTGACAAAACTGCTGGAAGAATTGGAAAACAGTATGGGAGAAATTAGGTATAGATCAACATCTTACACCCTATACCAAGATTAATTCAAAATGACTAAATGACTTAAATATACAGAGGGAATTAAGAAATAGATTAGATGTATATAGACTAGAATACCTGTAATATCTATGGGAAAGGAAGGGATTTAGACCAATCAGGAGATAGAGAACACTAAAATAGATAAAATGAATAATTTTGGTTACATTAAAATAAAAAACAGTTTCTGTACAAACAAAATCAATACAACCAAAATTAGAAAGGAAGCAACAAATTGGGAAACAATTTTTACAACAAAAACCTCTGACAAATTTATAAGTGGCTGTCAATTATATAAAAGATAATTAAACCATTACCCAATTGACAAATGATCAAAGTGCATTGTAAGGGGTAGAAAATATAAGGGTTGGACTGGATTATTCAAGACTAGGGTCACCAGGAATTTTAATTCATTCCAAAGAGATTTATTTAGTAATTTACTTATAAAATAAAGAAAGAGTGAAAATAAGAAAATCAGAGAGAGGATAGCATAGGATATCTAGCCTATACACTAAGTATATTGCTTTGGCCCCTGGCTCAACCCAGGCAGGGCTAATTAGTTCTTAGCCAGAGAAGCCTCAGCCTTCAGCAGAGGACCTGGGAATGCAGGAAGCTTCTCTCAACAGGGTAGGTCTCTCCTGAGGCTAATCCCTTGAGAAAATCCAGGAGAGGAATCAGCCTTTTTCACTCACCCCATGTAGTAGTTTTAAGGAAAATAGAAGCAGTCTGAGGTCCTCAGCCAGAGGTCCTCCAAAGTCAAGTTTAAGACAAAAGACCTAAAAAGCTCCTTCTCAGTCAGAGCTTGGCATTTTAAAGACTGTTTCTTTTTGTCACTTCCTGTGATTTTCTTCTATTTTACCCACACCAATTACAGCTAAAGTTTTGCTTAGGACTGCCCAGGGGGGCAGTCAGTTGATTCTGATTCATCACCTACTACTGCACAAAGAGGTCACAGAACCCCCCCCCCACTCGATTGTAAGTGGGGATTGATGCTTTTAGTGATTAAATCTAAAAATGGGCAGGGGAGAGTTAATTTAATCTTCACAGGCAGGGGAAGAGTTAATTTAACCTTCCCAACACGAATAGGTAGTTTTCAGATAAAGAAATCAAAACTATCGATAAGCACAAGGAAAAGCATTCTAGATCTTTCATAATTAGAGAAATGCAAATCAAAACAATGCTGAGTTATGACTTTACCCCTAGTAGATGAGGCAATATGACAGAAAAGGGAAACAATAAATGTTGGAAGGGATGTAAGAAAATCATAACCCTGGTGCATTGCTGGTAGAGTTGTGAATTTATCCAGTCATTCTGGAAGAATATTTTGGAATTATTCCCAAAGGGCTTTAAAAGACTGTTTGCCCTTTGATCCAGTAATACCACTACGATGTTTGTACCCCAAAGACATAATAAGGAAAAAATAGTTGTACAAAAATATTCATAGCTGCATTCTTTGTGGTTGCAAAACATTGGAAAATGAAGGATTGTTCCTCAATTGGGGAATGATTGAACAAATTGTGGTATATGACTGTGATGGAATACTGACTGTACTATAAGGAATGAAGATTTGGAGGATTCTTATGTGAACTGGGAGAATCACAACATAATGGACTTTGCGTTGCAACAAGCCAGGATACTCCTGAGGAACTTATGGGAAAGAATGCTAACCACATTGAGAGAAAGAACACTGAGGGACAAATCTGAGACTCAATTAAAAACACAGAAATAGAAATAATTTAACATATTAGAAGTAAATCTCGTTAGTACTCTATTCAGTACAATGATTGACCAAAATTCCCAGTGATTCATGATGAAACAAACAAACTGTCTACCTCCTGGCAGAGGGGTGATGGACTACAGTGTAAATTTTCTGTGGTTATATTTTTAGACCTGTACAATACAACAGTCTGTTTTATTTGACTATATATTTGACTATATATATATATATATATATATATATATATATATATATATATATATATATATTTGTAACAAAGATTTTTGTTTTCTTTTTTTTTCCAGAGTTAGGTATCATTTCGAGCAAATGGTCACATAAAATGTTTGATTTCAAGATAGCTAAGAAGATACCACTCCTTTTTCAAAGTTGTTTTCCCTGTTCTTTAGACTGAAGTATGAAATTCCAACATTAGATGTATATTTTCCTTAGCTAAAACAAAAAATGACCTTAATTCCTCTTAAATGAATGTCTCCTTAGGAAGAATAACCAATTGGTTCATTAAATTCAATTAAGTCTAAAATAAAATGTTTATTAAAATGCATATGCCCTCTTCAAGGCAAGGTAGCTTAGCATTGTGGACAGTTCTGGACATAGGGTGGGAAAGACAAGGATTCAGATGCTATCACTGAAACTTACTAGCTGTATGATGTCTGATAATTTACTCTGGGAGTTCCCAAAAGAGAAGTTGTCAAGGCTGAAAAAAATCACAGCTCTTTTAGGTTTCTGAGATTCAAAGTACTCCATGAACTCTTCAGAAAATAAAGGAAAAACCTTGAATAGGTCATGACCTCAAGGAACTTACAGTATGCTTATAATACTTTAGACCTTAGTGTGAAGGAATATTGGGGATATTTCTTCTCAAAAACTGACAACTAAGTGATGTAAAAAGGATAAAAAAGAATAATTGGAACTCTGTCAGGTACACTGTAGGCACTTAAACATTTAATGAATAAGTAAAAGTATATTTGCTTACCTTGAAAATATGACACCTTTAAGAGCCTAAAGCATTAGGGGACTGTAACAATTATTACAAAGCAGATATTTATAGAAGTGTTGGGGAAGTGAGTATCAAAGTTCAACTTTGTCTACTCCATGAAGTTGATTAGTGCCAGCACTGTATCTTTATAATTTTTTGATAAGAAACTAAATTTGGTGCTTTAAAAATCCTGATGCTGATCTCTTCCGGTCAAGATGGCAGCTTAGAAGCAGCAAAAGTTCAGACCTCTGAAAACCCTTCCTTACTGATCACAAACTGAATGCTACTAGGGGACTGAAATTCAAACTTAACAAGTGGACAGAGCCAGGGAACCATCCTTCTGGACTCAAATCAAAAGGTATGCCTCCCCCAAAAAACCAGAATCTTAGATCACTCGGGTCTAAGGGGAAAGCAGAAGGAAGGTCCCAGGACCCCTCCCCCCCAACCCAGAGTGCTGAGCCCACAGCAGCAACAGGAACCTCAGGGCAGGCAAAAGGGACTCAGGGTTGACGGTTCTGAAGGTCGCAATTTGAAATCAACCTGGGCAGGTCTCAGGGCCTCCAACACAGACAGCAGGGAAGCAGCCTGAGGGAGTTGGGGGGGAACCTGTAGCCCCCTGGCTGGGTCCTTCCATTGGAGTCTCATCAGAGGATTTGCCTTTGGGCACATCCAGACCAACTCAGCTGAACATAATCCCATCAAGACCCCTCAGAGCACAAGGAGGCCAGGACCCCTCCCTACTTAGAGTGCAGGGCCCTCTGAAAGGAAAGGAACCTCAGAGCCAGAAAAGGCAATCAGGTACCTTGCAGACAGTGCTTTGCCAGACTCAGAGCATGGAAGTAAGGCAAGGGAGAAGCAACTGGAGGGAACTGAGAGCAGTAACACCTGAAATGCCAGCAGGCAATGGAGGGCAGACCCTGGGCTTCCCCGGGAAGACAGTGCAACTGTGGAGAATGGATAATTGGCCTGGGGCTAAAGCCTCAGACTATCAGACAGATAAACTAAGAGCCAGTCCTCCTCACTCAGATTTCTGACTGGAAAAGGGAAGAAAACCCATAGAGATGGCAAACAGTGCAGACGTGCAAAAGCCTCCAAACACCAAGAAAAGCAAGAAGAAGGGGGTGACTTTGGAAACATTTTATGGAGAAAAAATACAAAATACAGAGGAGATAGAATAGGAAAAACAAACAAATGCTCCAAAAACTTCCAAAGGAAATGGAAATTCTCCACAAACTTTTGAAGAATTAAAATCAGAAATTATCAAAAAGATGGAAGCCTTCTGGCAGGAAAAACAGGAGACAATGCAAATGGAACTCAGCAATTTGAGAGAGCAAAATATGCAAATGCAGAAGCAGCTCAAAGCCTCAAAAAACAGGTCAGACCAAACTGAAAAGGATAACCAGTCTTTAAAGGTCAGAATCCGGCAACTGGAAGACAATGAACTTGGAAAAGAGCAAGAATTTAAAAAGCAAAGTCAAAAGACTATTAATTAGAAGATATCATAAACTATCTCACTGACAAGGTAACAGACCTGGAAAACAGAGGAAGGAGAGACAATCTGAGAATCATTGGTCTGCCAGAAATAAACAGTAATCTTGATATAATAATACATAATATCATCAAAGAAATCTGCCAAGAGATTCTAGAACAAGGGGACAAAATATGCATTGAAAGAGTTCACAGAATACCCTCTACACTAAATCTTCAAAAGACAACAACCAGGAATGTAATTGCCAAATTCCAAAGCTTCCAAGCAAAAGAAAAAATCTTACATGAAGTCAGAAAAAGACAATTTAGATATAAAGAAAAAACAATCAGGGTCACACAGGACCTAGCAATTTCCACTCTGAATGACTGTAAGTCATGGAACATGATATTCAGAAAAGCAAGAGAGCTGAGTCTTCAACCAAGAATCAACTATCCTTCAAAACTGACTATATAATTCGAGGGGAAAGTTTGGGCATTCAACAAAACACAAGATTTCCAAGTGTTTGTAAAGAAAAGACCAGAGCTCTGTGGAAAGTTTGACATCCAAACACAAAGAGCAAGAGAAACATGAAAAGGTAAATATGAAGGAAAGGGAAAAGGAGAAAAATGTTATCTTTTTCTTTTATTCAAAATCATTTCTATAAGGACTTCATTTATATCAATTTATATATATATTAATATGTGGGGAATGTAATGTGTAACTCTCAAAAATTATATGCATCATTAGAGTATTAAGAAGAATCACACATAGGGAAAGTTTGGGGCATCAAGATGATATGGAGAAAGGGGGGGTTCAAAGAAAAAGGGAGGGGGGAATTGTCAATGGTACTAAGATATACTCCGAGAAATAGAAAAAAAATAATAGAATAATCCCCACATAAAATAACAAAAACAAACCCCAAAACTAAGAAAACCTTACTCACACAAAGATACACATGGGAAGGGAGGGAAAGAATTCTCCTATAAGAAGGAGAGGAAGAGTTTTTACTTAAACCTTACTGTCAGTGAAATCAACTCTGAAAGGGAAGAACATCCAGATCCATTGGGATTTTGAATTTTATCTTATCCAACAGGGTAAGGGAAAAGGGAAAACCGAGGGTGGTTGGGAGTTAGGGAACACAAAACAGGAGGGAAGGAAAGGGGGGAGGGGAAGGAACAAAAAGGGAGGGGCTAGAAAGGGAAACAAATCAAAGGAGGGGACTAGAGGGACTGATTTAAAGTAAATTACTGACTTAAAATTTATAGCTAAAGGAGAAAGGTCAGAATTAGGGGAGGATATCAAAATGCCAGGGAGTCCACAAATGACAATCATAACTTAGAACGTGAATGGGATGAACCCACCCATAAAATGTAGATGAAAAGCAGAATGGATTAGAATTCCAAACCCTACCATATGATGGCTTCAAGAAACACACATGAGGTGGGTAGATGCTCACAAGGTCAGAATTAAAGGATGGAGTAAGACCCTCTGGGCCACATCTAATAAAAAGAAGGCATGAGTTGCCATCATGATATCTGACAAAGCCAAAGCAAAAATAGACTTGATTAAAAGGGATAGGGTAGGTAAATATATTTGTAAAAAGGGACTATAGATAATGAAGAAATATCAGTAATCAACATGTATGCACCAAATAGTACAGCACCCAAATTTCTATTCGAGAAACTAGGAGAATTGAAGGAGGAAACAGACAGTAAAACCATATTAGTGGGAGATTTGAACCAACCACTATCAAAATTAGATGAATCAAATAAAAAAAAATAAGAAAGAGGTAAAAGAAGTGAATGAAATCTTAGAAAAATTATAGTTAATATGGAGAAAAATAAATAGGGACAAAAAGGAATACACCTTCTTCTCAGCACCACATGGCACATTACAAAAATTGACCATACACTAGGTCACAGAAACATGGCATTCAAATGCAGAAAAGCAGAAATAATAAATGCAGCCTTTTCAGATCATAAGGCAATAAAAATAATGATCAGTAAGGGTACATGGAGAGCCAAATCAAAAATTAATTGGAAATTAAATAATTTGATACTCCAAAATTGGTTAGAGAACAAATCATAGAAACAATTAATAATTTCATCGAGGAAAATGACATTGGTAAGACATCCTTTCAAACCTTATGGGATGCAGCCATAACAGTAATCAGAGGAAAATTGCTATCCCTGAGTGCATATATTGACAAACTAGGGAGGACAAAGATCAATGTATTGGAAATGCAAATAAAAAAACTTGAAAGCTAACAAATTAAAAACTCACAGAAGAAAACTCAACTAGGGATCATAAAACTTAAGGGAGAAATTAATAAAATCTAAAGTGATAGAACTATTGAACTAATAAATGAGACTACATGCTGGTACTTTGAAAAAAAAGACAAACTAGACCAAGTACTGGTCAATCTAATTTAAAAAAGGAAAGAAGGAAAGCAAATTAACAGCATCAAAGATGAAAAGGGGGACATCACCTCCAATGAAGAGGAAATTAAGGCAATAATTAAAAACTATTTTGCCCAATTATATGGCAATAAATATACCAATCTAGGCGATATGGATGAATATTTACAAAAATAAAAACTGCCTAGACTAACAGAAGAAGAAATAGAATTCTTAAATGATCCCATATCAGAAAATGAAATCCAACAGGCCATCAAAGAATTCCCTAAGTAAAAATCCCCAGGGCCTAATGGATTCACAAGTGAGTTCTATCAAACATTCAAAGAAGAGCTATTCCCAATACTAAACAAACTTTTTGACATAATAAGCAAAGAGGGAGTTCTACATAATTCTTTTTATGACACAAACATGGTATTGATTCCAAAGCCATGCAGGTCAAAAACAGAGAAAGAAAATTATAGACCAATCTCCCTAATGAATATAGATGCAAAAATCTTAAATAGGATACTAGCAAAAAGACTCCAGCAATTGATCAGAAGGGTAATTCACCTGATCAAGTAGGATTTATACCAGGGATGCAGGGCTGGTCCAATATTAGGCAAACCATCCACATAATTGACTATATCAATAAGCAAACCAACAAAAATCACATGATTATTTCAATAGATGCAGAAAAAGCCTTTCATAAAATACAACACCCATTCCTATTAAAAACACTAGGAAGTATGGGAATAGAAGGGTCATTCCTAAAAATAATAAACAGTATGTATCTAAAACCATCAGCTAATATCATCTGCAATGGGGATAAACTACATGCATTCCCATTAAGATCAGGAGTGAAATGATGCCCATTATCAACTCTATTACTTGACATTGTTCTAGGAACACTACCAGTAGCAATTAGAGAACAAAAAGAAATTGAAGTCATTAGAATAGGCAAGGAGGAGACCAAGTTATCACTCTTTGTTGATGACATGATCTTCTACTTAAAGAATCCTAGAGATTCAACCAAAAATCTAATTGAAATAATCAACAACTTTAGCAAAGGTGCAGGATACAAAATAAACCTGCATAAGTCATTAGCATTTCTGTATATTTCCAACACAGCTCAGCAGCAAGAATTAGAAAGAGAAATCTCATTCATAATCACCTTAGACAAAATAAAATACTTAGGAATCTATCTGCCGAGACAAACACAGGAACTATAGGAACACAACTACAAAACACTCTCCACAGAACTAAAACTAGACTTGAGCAATTGAAAAAACATTAACTGCTCATGGGTAGGATGAGCAAATATAATAAAAATGAACATCCTACCTAAACTTATTCATCTATTTAGTGCCATACCCATTAAAATTCCAAAAAAATTTTTTTACTGATTTAGAAAAACCATAACAAAGTTCATTTAGAAGAACAAGTGATCAAGGTTATCCAGGGAAATAATGAAAAAAAATACAAAGGAAGGGGGCCTTGCAGTCCCAGATCTCACACTATATTATAAAGCAGCAGTCATCAAAACAATTTGGTACTGGTAAGACACAAAAAGGAGGATCAGTGGAATAGACTTGGGACAAGTGACCTCAGCAAGACCTTAAATGATAAACCCAAAGATCCCAGCTTTTGGGACAAAAACCCAGTATTCGATAAAAACTGCTTGGAAAATTGGAAGACAGTGTGGGTGATTAGGTTTGGATCAAAACCTCACACCCTACACCAAGATAAATTCAAAATGGGTATATGACTTGAACATAAAGAAGGAAACTATAAGTAAATTAGGCAAACACAGAATAGTATACATGTCATACCTTTGGGAAGGGAAAGACTTTAAAACCAAGCAAGACTTAGAAAGAGTCTCAAAATGTAAAATAAATAATTTTGACTTCATCAAATTAAAAAGGTTTTGTACAAACAAAATCAATGTAACTATAATCAGAAGGGAAGCAACAAATTGGGAAACAATCTTCATAAAAACCTCTGACAAAGGTTTAATTACTTAAATTTACAAAGAGCTAGATCAATTGTACAAAAAAATCAAACCATTCTCCAATTGACAAATGGGCAAGTGACTTGAATAGGCAGTTTTCAGTTAAAGAAATCAAACTATTACTAAGCACATGAAAAATCTAAATCTCTTATAATTAGAGAGATGCAAATCAAAACAACTCTGAGGTATTACCTCACACCTAGCAGATTGGCTCACATGATAGCAAAGGAAAGTAATGAATGCTGGAGGGGATGTGGCAAAATAGGGACATTAATGCATTGCTGGTGGGGTTGAGAACTGAACCAACCATTCTGGAGGACAATTTGGAACTATGCCTAAAGGGCAATAAAAGACTGTCTGCCCTTTGATTCAGCCATAGAACTGCTGGGTTTGTACCCCAAAGAGATAATAAGGAAAAAGACTTGTACAAAAATATTCATAGCTGCACTCTTTGTGGTGGCCAAAAATTGGAAAATGAGGGGATGTCCTTCAATTGGAGAATGGCTGAACAAATTATGGTATATGTTGGTGATGGAATACTATTGTGCAAAAAGGAATAATAAAGTATAGGAATTCCATGGAGAGTGGAACAACCTCCAGGAAGTGATGCAGAGCGAAAAGAGCAGAAATAGGAAAACATTGTACACAGAGACTGATGCACTGTGGTATGGACTTCTCCATTAGCATCAATGCAATGCCCCTGAACAATCTGCAATGATGTAGGAGAAAAAACAGTATCCACAAGCAGAGGACAAACTATGGGAGTGAAAACACCGAGGGAAAGCAACTGCTTGACTACAGGGATTGAGGGGACATGTCTGAGAAGAGACTCTAAATGAACACTCTAATGTAAATATCAACAACATGGAAATGGGTTCAAATCAAGAACACATGTGATACCAAGTGGAACCACGCATCGGCTATGGGAGAGGTGGTGGGAGGGGGGTTGTGGGAGGAAAAGAAAATGATTTTTGTCTCCAATGAATAATGTTTGGAAATGACCAAATAAAATGATGTTTAAGACTGAAAAAAAAAATCCTGATGCTAAGGGGGCAACTGGGTTGCTCAGTGGATTGAGAGTCAGGCCTAGAGACGGAAGATCCTAGGTACAAATCTGGCCTCTGACACTTCCCAGCTGTGTGATCCTGGGCAAGTCACTTAACCCCCATTGCCTAGCCCTTACCACTCTTCTGCTTTGGGACCAATACACAGTATTGATTCCAAGATGGAAGGTAAGGGTTTTTATAAAAAAAAAAATCCTGATGCTACACAGAACAATGATGCAATATTTCCCAAGAACAGGAACTTCATAAGATGGTCAAATTGATGCTAGTTTTACAAAGGAAAATGGGGGAACATCTTAGAATAATTCCCAATTTGGATCTGGTAAGAATTGATCAACTTTGAATCATTTAATTTGAAACACAAGACCTCTAGATTCAAACTCAAGGTGTGCAAACAAAACAAACCTGTCACAGATGACACAAGTGTTATTATTCTAATGTTTTAAATATATGAACTAAAGATTAAGAAATAAATTCACTTGTCCAGGGTCACACAGACATGATTATGTCCAATGTTCTTTCCACTTCATTGCCCAGCCTTTCTGCAGAGTAGAATGTTATTTTTTACTCTAATATCATGAGGATTTATGATTGAGCATGTCATTGTACAAATAAAAATAATCTAAGCTTATGTAACTAAATTATGTTGAAGATATAAATTCTAAATTAATCATTGTTTTCTTATTAATGTTTTTTTTTATAAGAATGAAACTGGATTCCTTGTGATGTCCATTGTCATTTCATTTAGAATGTGGGTACCTTAAATTTGGAGATGTTTTCATGCTGGACTGTGAAAACTAGTACATGGAGAAGTCAGGGACATGAACCTAGAGAACTCACTAAAAAGCTTAACACCTGGAATAGGCAAAAGTGAATGAGATAGACTATTTTCAGAGTAAATATAAACTTGAAATTCAAAATAGAGGAATAGGAAAGAACTGGAGAGATGATGCAGAGATGATCGTGTGGCAGGATATTTGAACAAGATGACCTCCAAATCACATTCAGCCCCGAGACTTAGATTTTTGACATTTTCCTGACATGAAAAGCAAGCATATTATTGCTTTTATACAATAGCAGCTATAAGGACTTCCTATGTAGTCCATGATCAGCTAAGCTCCAAGTAGAGGAAACTCTGGCTGCTCCAAAAATGGTAAATAATGAAGAGGATGTTGGCATATTTTGCTGTAAATGAGCCTCAGAATATATTGCATTCCTTATTCTAGGACCAGTCAAGCTTTAGATTTAAGAGAAACTAATTTGCTCTGTACATGCTTGTGGGGGAAATTGTGCAACTCATATACTCAGTTCAAAGGTAAATAAATCAGTTATGATCAAGTGAATGAATGTTGAAACAAGCAACCAGATGGAGCATTTTGTCCATCAAAAAGGAAAAAAAGTAATCAGCATTTTGCTTAGCAACAGAGGTTTAATTATGGTAGTTAATCTAGGAGGTGAAAATGGAGGAGTAAGGTCTTCCGCTGAATTAAAATTGATTGACTACAGAAAATGTCCTTGAATTGAAGAAAAGAAATAACTTGACCTTTGAAACCATTAGACTAATAAAGCTTCCTTTAAAAAAATACCATTTTCTCTGGAGGAAGTTTGATTGATCACTCTTAAGCATGCTGTCAGCAAAACGTTATAATTTTCCAATAATTTGGACATGCCTTATCCAAAGACAAAGATTGTTCAGAGAGAGGTAGGGAAAAGTTATTTGCAACCTCAGGTGAAGGCGAGGATTAATTTCCAATTTATATGCAAAACAACAATTTAGAAAACACATCACAATACTTACCATCCGTTCCTTCTAGCTCAATTAGTTTCCTAAAAAAAAAAATCAACAACACACATGCAAACAAGATTGACTCAGAAGAAACACTGTCTTCTGAGCACAACGATATAACTTCCTAATGGAGCCAAGTATTTAGCCACCTGAGTTGCCTAGCAGACTAGAAGTCACACATAAGTGGTATGATATGCCTAGCAGAATGGAATAAATTACAGCTCTTTGGGGATATGATCTTAATCAAACCACTGGAAGATTATCTGAGACAGATGCCTGAAGATACAGAAAAAGTGGTTCCAGGCATGGTCCCCATATAAGTATTTAAGGATCTTGTTTATCTCACATTCCTTTGAATTCTTTTCAAAGATGGGGGTGTGCTTATGTGCATGTGAATAGGAAGGCAAAAAATGAACAGCATTTCTGATATTGTAATTACTGTCCCAGAGTCTAAGGAATTTACTCTTCCTAACCATTGTGTTTCTTATAGATAAACACAGATTTGGACCAGACACACAAGCATATATTTGCACACATACCTTGTGGGCATTTGATTTAATTTAAAGGAAAAGTGGCCACGAAATGAGTGAAAAACCTGCCAGTTCTATTCATGAGTAATAATGATTAAAATGATTTTCGTCTGTTTCTTTTTGCAACATGGCAATATGGAAACATATTATGACTGCACATGTATACACATATATAATCTATAGCAAATCTCTTAGATTCTCATTGAGGGGGAAGAGAGGGAAGGAGAGAGAGAGAATTTGTAACTCAAAATTTCTAGAATAAATGCTAAAAACTATTTTATATGTAATTGAGGGGAAAAATCCAGTTGACTAATATTGCCGAAGTATTCTTCTGAGAACCACTAGCATGGAATAGGTTTATTTGAAATTAATTTTTGATCAGATGTCCAAGAGATCTACATATGCAACCCATATAAAATTGATAGATATCATAAGCCTTTCATAACCAACTACCTGGGAAAATTTTGGTCCAGGTATTCCCACAAGTTTGACAGAGGTGATCCCTAAAATGTTCTTGTCATTTTCTGATGATATCTCAACATTATTCTTAGAAGAAATTTGCTTCCTTGTCATTTTCTGAACATGCCACATGATTAGTCCTAACATGTCAAAAAGCTCCTGGATGCCATCCTTATCCTCCTTTCTCTGAAGATCCATGCCCATTAGCTTCAGTATTCATCTCATACCCATAACATACCTCTCCATTTCCTTCTGTGTGATATTCATTTTGAATTCTTTGGAGACTCTTCCACTCTCTCATTCTATTGCATAGAACAATACTCAGAATTTTGTTGTAAAAATAGTGAGTCTTTGTTTTCATAGGAAGATTAGAATCATTAAAGGAACTTTGCAATTTTCTAAAGGCAACTCAACCTGCTCTGGCCATTTTTTCTCAATATGGACCCACACACTTGCTGATTTTTATTTGCCCAGGTATAAAAAAATGAGATCTACAATTTTTCCTTCAAATTCACCTTTATCCCCAATATTTAACATAGTGCCTAACATATAGTAGTGTTCACTCAACAAATGTGTTAACTTGTTTATTATAAAATTAAACTAATTAAATTTAACATCTAGGAAAATAACTTTTTGATATAGGAATAATCCCTCAACAGTGAGATCACAGCTTTCCCAAGATATAGATTAGAACTGGCAAAAATTTAATAATGATAATAGGAACATGTCCTAGTGTGCCACTGAACAGCTAGATGGCAAATTATTTAAATAAGAAGATTTGAAAAATGGGAAATGCATACTAGCAAGAAGCTGATACTGATAACAATGATTTTATCTAGAATTTTAACAACTGTCCCAACGAGAAACTAAAAGAACCCTCAAAGCACCTTGAGTCATCAAACATTTGACTTGCTTGCAAAGCAGAATGAGATGATTGTCAAAGCAACACAGGTATAGAATATAAATGTGTTTGCAAATTCTTATAAGAAATAATGACAGTGATATTTCATAGTACACAGAGAAATGAAGGATAAAAGCAGTGCAAAGAAAGTTTCCTAAGAGATCCAGTTAAGCAAAGACATCTAAATAAAACAAAGAAAAATGACAAGAAATTAAAAAAAAACAATAAAAACTATGTAACTAATACTATAACAATTCTTTAACATTAGTGAAAGTAGAAACCCTGTTTTTGGGTCTTTATAATAAATATTTCATGTACTTGTTGAGAAAACTGAAATGAAACCAAACAATATTGGGAAAATCTGCCAAGGGATCAAGTATATATCGAAGTGATCAATGTTGAAGGAAGTACAACTCTGAAAATTATAGAGATTGTTTTGAAAAGTGTACAGAGAGGTAAAAGACACCAAAATCACATTCAAATTTCAAAAATATATTGTTAAAAAAGTTATTAAAATCAACAACCTACTCATATAACTACTTACTTTGCTAACTATATACAACTCTCTCTCTCTCTCTCTCTCTCTCTCTCTCTCTCTCTCTCTCTCTCTCTCTCTCTCTCTTTCTCCTCTTATCTCTGCCTATGTCTCTCAAATTAATAATGACTTACTGATATTTATGAAGGGGAAAATAATTTCTTTTCAATTTTTAGAAACATACCACATATCTTTGCTATTTTACCAATAGTGAAGTATATAGACAATATAAGATCCTTATATTGCTATTTTAAAATAATCAGGACACATTTAATTTGGTAGAATAAAACACAAAGAGTCCTTTAAAAATGAGATATTTTTTATTATAAAAACCCCAAATCATTCAACATGTCATGAAGAGCATGGCAAAGGAAACATGGACAATAATATCCTTGCATCTTTTATAAGACTCATACAGGATTGATGAGAATGAATGGGTAGTCATCTTAAAAATGTAGAAGGAATATCCAAGTACAAAACTAAAACATCTAGCCCCACTTTTAGTAAAGGAGACTGTTCTAATATTTTTAATTTTATTGAATTATCTTTTAATGAGATGATGAGTATAATATACTTGGCAAACCTTAAAGTACTCTTTATAGATACCTGATGCTGTTGCTGCTGCTGCTTGCTATCCTATTGATGCATAATTACTGAGCGTGCAGTATTGTGATTATTTCATTCCCTCATCCATTTGTTGCATTCATTTCAAAAACAAGCAGTATTTACAGAGCAACAAAAGGGTGTGCTGGTAAATGTTTAATACCCATCCTTCTAAGGGGAAAAAGCATCTATATATTGTTTAATCTACCATATTATCATTTTTAAGACAGACAATTAATAAAACAATACATCAGGAAACCTAGTTAGAGAAAGTCATAGAGAAAGAGATATAGAGTATTTGAATAGAACTTGGGCCTTAGTTCAAAAAGGAAGAAGAAATATTTATATCTTTCTGGTTTTTATTTTTACATAAATTTCTGACCTGTCCAAAGATTATATTTTATATTTTCCTTCCTTTCCTTAATTTTGACATCTGTTCTTTAAATACATTTCAGATCTTTATTAAGCCCCTATGTTATTCCAAGCCTTTGCAAGTTTCTATGGCACAAAGAGTAAAAAGAAACAACCCATGCCCTCAAGGAACTTGCATTCTACTGGGTGATAATAGGTATATAACAAATATACACATAAACAAAAATAAATATATTATACTTTTTTCTTTATTTTCTTGGGAGTCCAACTTCACCCTCCCCAAGCATTACCTAATTTGTTCTAATTTTAAGTTCAGACTGACATGCTGCCTGAAGTAAAAATTTCCTTAATTTTTCTCATCTTTTTCTTGACTTAAGTGATTTCCAAGCACACACACACACACACACACACACACACACACACACACACACACACACACACATATATATTTTTAAAATATTTTATTTGATCATTTCCAAGCATTATTCATTAAAGACATAGATCATTTTCTTTTTCTCCCCCCCTCCCCCCACCCCCCATAGCCGACGCATAAATCCACTGGGCATTACATGTTTTCTTGATTTGAACCCATTGCTATGTTGATAATATTTGCATTAGAGTTTTCATTTAGAGTCTCTCCTCTGTCATGTCCCCTCAACCGCCGTATTCAGGCAGTTGCTT
The DNA here is from genome assembly GCF_027887165.1 of Monodelphis domestica. Lineage (NCBI taxonomy): Eukaryota > Metazoa > Chordata > Mammalia > Didelphimorphia > Didelphidae > Monodelphis > Monodelphis domestica. The sequence goes on from NC_077227.1 coordinate 728,614,462, forward strand.
TTCCTCGGTGTTTCCACTCCCATAGTTTATCCTTTGCTTATGAATAGTGTTTTTTTCTCCTAGATCCCTGCAGATTGTTCAGGGACATTACACCGCCACTAATGGAGAAGTCCATTACATTCAATTATACCACAGTGTATTAGTCTCTGTGTACAATGTTCTCCTGGTTCTGCTCCTCTTGCTCTGCATCACTTCCTGGAGGTTGTTCCAGTCTCCATGGAATTCCTCCACTTTATTATTCCTTTTAGCACAATAGTATTCCATCACCATCATATACCATAATTTGTTCAGCCATTCCCCAATTGATGGGCATCCCCTCGTTTTCCAGTTTTTGGCCACCACAAAGAGCGCAGCTATGAATATTTTTGTACAAGTCTTTGTGTCCATTATCTCTTTGGGGAACAGACCCAGCAGTGCTATGGCTGGATCAAAGGGTAGATATTCTTTTGTCGCCCTTTGGGCATAGTTCCAAATTGCCTTCCAGAATGGTTGGATCAGTTTACAACTCCACCAGCAATGAATTAATGTCCCTACTTTGCCACATCCCCTCCAGCATTCATTACTTTCCTTTGCTGTTATGTTAGCCAATCTGCTAGGTGTGAGGTGATACCTCAGAGTTGTTTTTATTTGCATCTCTCTGATTATAAGAGATTTAGAACACTTCTTCATGTGCTTATTAATAGTTTTGATTTCTTTATCTGAGAACTGCCTATCCATTTCCCTTGCCCATTTATCAATTGGAGAATGGCTTGATTTTTTGTACAGTTGATTTAGCTCTATATAAATTTGAGTAATTAAACCTTTGTCAGAGGTTTCTATGAAGATTTTTTCCCAGTTTGTTGTTTCCCTTCTGATTTTAGTTACATTGGTTTTGTTTGTGCAAAAGCTTTCTAATTTCATGTAGTCAAAATTATTTATTTTACATTTTGTTATTCTTTCTATGTCTTGCTTGGTTTTAAAGTCTTTCCCCTCCCAAAGGTCTGACATGTATGCTATTCTGTGTTTACCCAATTTACTTATGGTTTCCTTCTTTATGTTTAAGTCACTCACCCATTTTGAATTTATCTTGGTGTAGGGTGTGAGGTATTGATCTATTCCTAGTCTCTCCCACACTGTCTTCCAATTTTCCCAGCAGTTTTTATCGATTAGTGGATTTTTGTCCCAAATGCTGGGATCTTTGGGTTTATCGTATACTGTCTTGCTGAGGTTGCTTTCCCCAGGTTTATTCCACTGATGTTCCTTTCTGTTTCTTAGCCAGTACCAAATTGTTTTGATGACTGCTACTTTGTAATATAGTTTAAGGTCAGGGACTGCAAGGCCCCCATCATATGTGTTTTTTTTTTCATTATTTCCCTGGATATCCTTGATCTTTTGTTGTTCCAAATGAATTTTGTTGTTTTTTTCTAAATCAGTGAAGAAGTATTTTGGTAGTTCAATGGGTATGGCACTAAACAGATAAATAAGTTTGGGTAGGATGATCAATTTTATTATATTGGCTCGTCCTATCCATGAGCAGTTAATGTTTTTTCCAATTGCTCAAGTCTAGTTTTAGTTGTGTGGAGAGTGTTTTGTAGTTGTGTTCATATAGTTCCTGTGTTTGTCTCAGGAGATAGATTCCTAGGTATTTTATTTTGTCTAAGGTGATTTTGAATGGGATTTCTCTTTCTAGTTTTTGCTGCTGAGCTGTGTTGGAGATATATAGAAACACTGATGACTTATGTGGGTTTATTTTGTATCCTGCAACTTTGCTAAAGTTGTTGATTATTTCAATTAGCTTTTTTGTTGAATCTCTAGGATTCTTTAAGTAGACCATCATGTCATCTGCAAAGAGTAATAACTTGGTCTCCTCTTTGCCTATTTTGATGCCTTCGATTTCTTTTTCTTCTCTAATTGCTACTGCTAGTGTTTCTAGTAAAATGTCAAATAGTAGAGGTGATAATGGGCATCCTTGTTTCACTCCTGGTCTTATTGGGAATGCATCTAGTTTATCCCCATTGCAGATGATATTAGCTGATGGTTTTAGATATATACTGTTTATTATTTTTAGGAATGACCCTTCTTTCCTATGTTTTCTAGTGTTTTTAATAGGAATGGGTGTTGTATTTTATCAAATGCTTTTTCTGCGTTTATTGAGATAATCATGTGGTTCTTGTTGGTTTGCTTGTTGATGTGGTCAATTATGTGGATGGTTTTCCTAATATTGAACCAGCCCTGCATCCCTGGTATAAATCCTACTTGATCATGGTGGATGATCCTTCTGATCACTTGCTGGAGTCTTTTTGCTAGTATCCTATTTAAGATTTTTGCATCTATATTCATTAGGGAGATTGGTCTATACTTTTCTTTCTCTGTTTTTGACCTGCCTGGTTTTGGAATCAGTACCATGTTTGTGTCATGAAAGGAATTTGGTAGAACTCCCTCTTTGCTTATTATGTCAAATAGTTTGTATAGTATTGGGATTAACTCTTCTCTGAATGTTTGATAGAATTCAGTGATGAATACATCAGGCCCTGGGGATTTTTTCTTAGGAAGTTCTTTGATGGCTTTTTGGATTTCATTTTCTGATATGGGATTATTTAAGAATTCTATTTCTTCTTCTGTTAGTCTAGGCAGTTTGTATTTTTGTATATATTCATCCATGTCACCTAAATTGGTGTATTTATTGCCATTATATTTTTGTTTTTAACCCTTAACTTCCATCTTGGAATCAATAATGTGTATTGATTCCAAGGCAGAAGAGTGGCAAGGGCTAGGCAATGGAAGTTGTGACTTGCCCAGAGTCACATAGCTAGCAAGTATCTGAAGCCAGATTTAAACCTAGAATCTCCCACCTTTAGGCCTGGCTATCAATCCACCTAGCCATACAGCTGTGTCTCCATGCATATATTTTCAAAATAAAATACTACAAGATATTAATTCTATAATTCTCACACTGGTAGATGAATTTTTTACAACTCCAGTGTCTCTATTGCCATAATCTCTAATTTATTTCAGACTTTCTATATCTTTTACCTACATTTTTATCACTTGAAATATTTCCCTAAGTACTTTCCCTCCCAGTTCAATCCATTATAATTGTTTGAGTTACATCCCTAAAGATTAGTTTTCATTTATTCCAAAAAATAACAATGGCTATATATGATCTACTGATTAAAGTAAAAAAAAATCTCCTTGGTTTTGTTGTCTATTCCCTTTGTTTGAAATGCCCTCAATAATGCCCTCTTTTATGCCTGCTTTGATCTTACCTACATGTTATAAAGAAGTTTAAATATACTCTAGGGGGAATCTTTTGTTAGATTATTGAATCAAAACAATCTCTCTATATTCTGAATTCACATAGCTTTAAAATGCTAATATTCAACCTCTCATATCAACCCCATTGTTTGTATCCAAAGGCAGTGATGGCATACCTATGACACATGTGTCAGAAATGGCATGTCGAGCATTTTCTATGGGCACACCCCTACTCCTCTCCCCTCACTTTCCCCCTAGAATTTATTACTAGAAAGTCAGAGGGACTCAAGCATAGCTGCTCCCATCACCCTCCCTACTGGTGATATTTTTTCACATCACCCATCCCTCTACCCAGCAGCCTATTGGAAAACGCAGTGGGTAAGATGGGTGGCTCACGGGTGGTAGAGATGGAGCGGAGTAAAATGCTCAAGACACTTCGCTCCCCTTCGATACATTTGCTGAGGACGTTCCTCACTTCACCTACGTCTCTACCCTGCAGCCAATGGCAGCACTTTCTCCCTCCCCTGACTGGGGGTAGGGGTTGGGTGGGGTGTTCCATGCACTCAGGGGGGTGGCAGACCACAACATGTTGTCTCTGGGCAGGCAGGGCATATTACATAGTTTCTAAAAGGTTCTCCATCACTGTCTTATAGTATGAAATAATGACATATACATATAAACATTATGCTTGTATACATGTAGTTTTGCTTAGTTTTTTTTATTTTTACAGAAAAAAGATATCTTTTTGTATTTTTAAAAGATAAATGGAAAACTGCTTTAATAAATTTAAAAGTGAATTTTAGACAACTTTTAAAAAAGCAAATAATTTTAATGCTCTACAAATTATTTCTAAAAATTAAGAAGTAACATAAATTGTTATAAGAATATAATATTAATAGATAACTATGGAATAACAAAAATAATTGCAGACCAATATTATTAATATAATTTTTAAAAAATTAAATTTTTCTCCCAGAGATAACAGAAATTCATCCAGGGAATCATTCATTAGGATCATCATAAGGTAAGTGATTCAACATTAAGAATATTATTGATACAATTTATCATATTTAAAAGAAAAATATTTTAAATATATAATTATTTCAATGGATTCAGAAAACAGACCTTTGTAAAATGCAACTATCATTTACTGTCAAAACATGTCAGAACATAGGCATATATAGACTTTTAAAAGATAACAATAATTATCAACATAAACCCAAAGCCAAAAATCATATAAAATTGAGATATTCTAGAAACATCTTCATTACATATAGTAGTAAAACAAGAATATCAATTCCCCCTACTGTTATTTGCTATGATTTTAGAAATGAAAACAATAATAATAAGACAAGAGAAAGAAATTAAACCTGCAAATGAAGGAAAATAAGAGAAAACTATGTATATGCTGAAAATATGTTATCTTACTTTGAAAATACTAGGGAGTAAGCAAAGCACTAATAAAGACAAATACCAGCATTTAGATAGTGGCAGCCTCCAAAATAAACCCATAAAAATCAGCATAAACTATATATAACAGTATAATCTAAAAGGGAACAAAACAGGAGGGGAAATTCCATTAAAATAACCATACAATGCACCCAATATTTGTGAGTCATCCTATTAAAGCATAAGAAATACATGTATAGATCGAGCTATAAAATATTTCTTAAATGACTGGAGAAACATTGAATTGTTATAATTAGATTATTTCCAACATAACAAAAATGATAACACTACCAAAGAGACTAGTTTCAATTCTACACCAATAAAATATCAAAGGGACATTTTACAGCATTTGGAAAACAATAGCAAAATTATTTTAAGATAAAGCTGTTTTAAAATATGAAAGAAAAAATAACACTATGGCAATTATAGACTGGAAGGTATACAATAAATCAATACTTAATAAAACCATTTGAAATGAGTGTAGAGAATTAGATATATCAACCATAGTAGAAAAAAGTAGCATGAAAAATAGTATGACTAAATAACCCAATGTTAAATAAAATTGAAACTTTAAATAATTTAAGCAATATACTCTATTTGATAAGAACTTCTGGAAAACTGTCAATGGTTCTGGCAGAAACTAGACTTAGAACAATATCTCACACCATATACCCCAATACATTTAAATGGGAACAGATCCAAAAATCAGTACTAATATATAAATAGAGGACAGGAGTTGATCATATAATTTCTTATCTATATATCATCAATGTATTCTTAAGAAAATAAGCATTACATATTATAAAAGAGAAAAAAATAAATATTTTGATGACATATTTGAAAAGCTTCTATTAAAAATTGTGTATCCTTGATCATATATTTGTATTGGATTTTTCACTTATAAGGATAACTAATAGGCATATGACTGCATTATTTTCTAATAGAACCTAAAATATTAACAAAACATTTTTAATTTTTAGAAATTGCAAAACTTTAAAATATGAAATAATGATATAAATCCATAATAATAAGACCTAGACTTGTATCCTATTCCTGATATTTATTAGCTGTGTTACCATAGGCAATTCAATTAACCCCTATGAGCTTTATGAAAATATGTTAAGTGTTAAAATAATAGCATCAAACTCAAAGATCTCTCATGTAGCTCACATAAATTAATGCAAATAAAATGCTATATAAATTAAAAATACCAGTGTCATCATTAAATTTTCTTCTTTCTTTCAATGAGTTTAGACAGAAAAACTTATCAAATCAGTTACAATAGAGCTATTATTATTTTATATTAAATGTTCTATTGATTACTGCATGGGTAGGCAAACAACCTGCTAATTGTACTTGATTGTCTAATTATCTTTAGTCTCATTGAGAGAATCCCTGGTACAATTGTAGCTGCCAAATATTTCATGGGGATAAAATCTTCTTTACCTTGTTCCCACCTGATTTTTATCTACTCTAATGTTTCTCTAATTTCTTAAAGGTTTTGGTCCATGTAGCTTGGAAATTGTGAGTATTTAGGATGGTGACATCATTTTAAAAGTAAAGTTTTATTTTATTAATTTATCAGTGTTATATCCACATGATTCTGGGCAGTAGTTCATTCTGTGATAATGGAATTTTCCCTTTAGAGGTTAATGGAAGTATCCTTCAAGATATTTCAAAGTCTATTTTTGTAATTTGGGCATTTACTCTATATTAGTCCATGGATGATAGTGAGTTTCTGATGTATGATTCTATCAACCAAGTTATGTCTTATCATGTATTCAGTAGCTTTGCTAAAATATATATTTTTAGTCTACTGAGTTGTGCCACATTGCCTCTACTTTTTGCTTGTATGATCTACAGTGAGAACCAAATATCTTCTCCTTTAAAATAATTCTTCTATAACTTACTTTGTATTTTCTAATAACAAAAATTCAATGAAAAATTCAATAAGATCCCATCATTTCTATCAATGAATTTCCATGAGTTGGCAATGAATTTTTTCCAAAATGATGTTGGATCAAATACATGGATTATGACATAAAAGTAAGCAATCCACAAGTATTTATCATACCCAACCTATTTTCTTGTAAATATACTAAATAATGCAAAGATTGAAATGAGTAGTACCTGCCTTCAACATGCTTTTATTCATATACAACAGTTATATATATATATATATATATACATACATATATAAACATATAAATGTACATATAGTAATTTGTTTCAAAAAGTCTTTCTGGTAGACATTATAAAAATTATATTTCTAGAGATCCTGAAAATTAAATGGGATGTTAAGAAAAGAAGGTATACCAACAATTTGGAGAACAGCTGATAAATATCTGACTATGATTTATTTATCTTGTATGTAATTTAAAAATTAAAATTAATGTCAATAATAAAATATTCTATTTTAGGATATTTATTATCATTAGAAGAAGGAATAAAAATGTAACAAAATAAAAAGTCATTCACCCATGGCTAATCAGCCTGTACAAAACCCTGCTTACCACCACCATGGTCATGACAGGAAGTAAAAAAGTACAAAAATGCCAGACAAGGAATGCCCACTGAATTTATCCCTTGTCTGCAGGATGTATGTAATGACAGGAAGTCAGTGTGCTCCTAGGAAATTTAGTTTTTAGGGTAACAGATTTTCTAATTATACATTCCCTCCCAGATCCTGTGGAGGGAATCCACATGGATTTTGTAAACTCAACCAACTCAATCCAATGGATTTTGTAAACTCAACCAACTTTTTAATTACAATAATTTGGGGATAAAAAGAAAAGAGAACAAAACCAATGATTGCTAGGCACATTGACAAAAAGCCAATTGGGCACAGTACCCTTTGGCATAAGAGTATACATTAAAAAACAAATGCATTCAATACCACACAGTTCAAAGGACCACATTCCAAAGTTCACTCTGAATCTTCTGGTACAATTTACAAAGAGGTAGAAACAGTGAAAATGGAAAGGGTAGCTAAAGAGACAGATATTAACAAGCCTACTAGCCTTTCTCTGGTGTAGTGAGGCTCAGCCCCACAGGGGCTTCCCTTCACCTGGTGGTGTTTTTAGCTAAAAGTTCCATCAGCACATCTTCTCCAAAGTCAAGGCAGTAATCTCCAGAACCAGTCTCTCCAGAAGCCAGGAATGGAAGACCAGGTACTCATTCACCCAAGAAAACAGTAGAAGAGCCAAGGTCCCAATTCAAAGCTGAAGTCCAAGTTGTAGCTTCAAGCTGCAGTCCCAGTCCAAGATCCTCCAAGGTGAAGATTCAAACTGAAGATGGCTTAAGTTGAAGAAGTTCAGGACTTTTTATAGTCCTTTCCTGTCCCTCCTCTCTTCACAGGGGCAATAACAGCTTCCAAATTGCTTAACACTGCCCAAGGGGACAGTGTCTATGGGATCCACACCTCATCTGCTGAAGGTGCTACCTCTTATCAAAGGATTCACATGTTTCTGTTTGATGGAGTAAAAAGGGTGGAGCTCTCCAAATAAGTGACTTGTGAATTCTCTTACTTGATAGCAAAGTGTTAAGTAGGAGTTAAGTAAGTGTTAAGTAGGGGTTAAGTAGGGTTTCTTAGATTTATTAAAAATAGACAAAGAGAATCAAGAATTCCCTTTCACAGTCAAAATAGTAAAAAAGAAGATGCCTTTTATCAAGGTTATATAATGAACCGCTTGAGAAAAAAGAAAGGAAGAAAATCTTATGAAATTTTTTCCCTCTCATAACTGATAGAATACGTCATCAATAAATTTTGTCAAGAGAATCCTATAGAGCTTGTCAGGAGCTAGAAAAAACAATGCATTCTGGAAAGATTGTTTCACATGATTATTTAAAAGAAAAACTACTAATCTAACTCATTTATATATTGAATTTGCATTTATAGCAAAATAAAAAGAAGGTTCTTAAACTTATCAACATTTAGAATAAACTAAAAGAAATAAAATATCTCACAAATTAAGAAGTCATTTAATGTTATATTGAGATATAGATATGACTACATAGGATATTTTTCATAGCCAAAATTATACTAATTATTGTTTATTATAATTTATTAAAATTTAGTTAAATTATATATTAAGCAATCTCTATATTTACTATACAGAAAAATAAGAGTAATTGCAAATGGAAAATAATTACTAGTTAAGAACCTGGGATGCATAAACAAACTAATTAGTTAATTAGTGAAAGGAATGAAGTTTCATTAAATAAAACTATTCAAGCATACTCCTGGACTGCTTTAGAGCTCTAGAATTAGGTGTGTGTATGTGTGTGTGTGTGTTTGTGTGTGCATGCACGTGCATATGTGAGTGTGTATCAGTTAGATAACTGAAGTCATCTTAAGCATATTTGATCTGTTTATAAAGAGAGGATAATTCTTCATAACATATTATAATAATGTGTAAAAATGAATGTTAGATACTTTTGGAAAGAAGGGCACGATCAAATAGTTAATTAAAGTAGAAGATGAAAGTTTAACTGAAACGTAAAGCAAAACAGGGATTCCTAGAAGAAGAGGCAAGAGATAGTGCATTCTAGGCATGGGGAACAATGAGGACATAGGCATAGAAATGAGGGGTGTTGAAGTATCATATATAACAAAGAACAAAGATACTAGTATGAATGAATTGTAGAGTGGAAGGAAATGAATATGAGAATATTGGAAGGGTAGAATGTGTCATAGTTCTAATATGCCTTTTAACAACTATTAATATTGCTAGTATTCACTACATCTGAGTTGTCTTTGTAGATATATGTAGATGTATACATATATTAATGTATGTATACATTATATTCATATATACATATATGTAAGTATATTTGTCCATATTTATTCTTATAAAATATATTTTCTATGTAGACATGCATGTGAATGAGTAAATATACATAATGTCATGACCTATTATATAGGTTTGTAAATTTTATGTCTATTATATATAAATATACACACACATATATAACCTTACACACAGTTGGAGAAGTAATGACAAACCACTTCACACTCCTTGCCAAGAAAATTCCAAATGGGGTTATATCGAATTGAACATGACTGAAATTGTATTGTGTGTGCATGTGGGGGTGTATATATGTGTGTTTTCATGTTCTATTCATCATGGATAGGATAAAAGGCCACTGATCCTGAATTCTTTTCAGAATTCCATTCCAAAGTATTTCATCTCTTTAATCTCTCTCACCATTCTTTGTGATAACCCTGACAGGCCAATTTTCTTTAAAGACCACTTTGATCCATGCAAAGCCTTCTTTGCAAAAGAGTTTTGCTCAAGAAATATCACAACTCTCATACCAGTTGCTATGGTACTATCTGGGGAACCAACATCAATATAAATTCTAAGTCATGTCTCTGTATGTGTGTGTTTATAGGTGTGGATTTCTTTATTGGAAAACATACAAAAGCCTGACATTATTCATCTGATCAACATTCTATTTTATGAATTTCAGGATTGGTCTTTGAAGATTATGTTGTGATCAGAAAAAGTGAAGGAAAATTGTCTCAATCTCTTATCCTAAAAAAAAATTAAAAATATATAGTTATAATCTCCAAGTATTCACAGGTCTTGAAATATCTTCTATCTTCCTTGATGTAACATGTCCCTACTAAGTGAGTTTCCTAGCTTATCTCCCAAATTCTCTCTCTGTTTTGGTCTTTTTCTCTTCAATACGTCTAAGGATTAATTTTCTTAAAGTTGTTTCCCCTATCTCATGACTTCCTCATTGTATCCTTATCTGTCTAGCCTATGTGTCTGTCTTATTAGGGATGTAGTCTCATATTAATTCAGGTGCCCTTTTTAAAAACTGTATGGTTGATAATAAAGAATAAAGAAATACTTTTCTTTCCCCTCCACAGGATAATCCCAGTTAATAATCTTTATCTTCAAGTTCAAGATTCTGCTTTCTATACATGATAGTGAAAAAGAAGAAAGAAATATTTTCCTACATTCCACTCAGGGCTCATTTACTCCATAAATCTTCCATATCTTGAGTATATCACACTTCTCAGGGCTGAATTATTTAAATCCCTCAAAAGCAAAGGTAATTTGTTTACTCATCTAATCTCATTTTTCTCTTTTTTGACTTGGTCAGAGAGATATTTGAAATTGCTAAAGTGATCAGGGAAAAATGCATCTTGTTTATTTAATATCTCATCATACTGGGCATGGTGGACTAGGCATATTCTTTGATCCAAGTGGCCTCTCAAACCTCTCTAAAATATGAATTATGCACCAAATGTAACTCAAATTGCTTTCCATGGTCTAGGACACCCATAATCCAGAAAGCTTAAAATAAATTGCCACAAACACAGAAACAGAAATGACCAACTTTGAGCTCATTTAGCAAATCTCCCTCATCTCTTGCTATCAGCATTAAGGCTGAACTGGAAGATCTAAGGACCTTACACAAGATTACAATGAAATGTAACTCTGCATTCTATGCCCTTCATCTTTTTAGTTGAATAGAGACTCTGGTTCCAGCTTGTGGAAAGTTTGCTTAGGACTCAAAGGCACATTTCTTCAGGAGTATAAGTCTTCCATGGTCTCCAATCCATAAATATCATCACCATGGAGAGCTGAATATTCACTTCTAGTGTAGTACCAGAGAACAGAGGAACAGAGGGAATGGAACAGGTCATCAGGGCAAGATAATCATGTGTGTGGATCTGTGCAACATTCCATCAAACCAGAAGAAAAGACAAAATCTACCTAAGGCTATTTCTGAACAAAAACCATTTGGAGTACATTGAACAACCATGAAATGCCTCATCATGTGGAGAATCTTGGAAACTTTGAGATCTAGACCCCATCAAACACCTAATCAAGCAGGAAAGAGTTAAGAAATGACTGATAAGAGATATAAGGGAGGAGGTGAAAATGAAAATATCAAAAATTTCATAAAGAAGAAAACTGAAGACCTTGAACATAAATGGAAACTTTAAGAGGAAAAATCAATAACAAAATAAAACATGACCTCTATATCTAGTAAATGAGTTCAGGCATGTGTAAAAAATCCTAACAATATAGGAAAATTATTCAACATTTGATGCTAAAGACAGAAGACACAATGGAATTTGAGGATAATGTGGAACCACATGTTATTACTGAATGGTTTAAAAGAGAAATAAAATTTATGAAAGCAAAATTTATGTTTTATGCAGAAAAATAAAAAAATGAATTTAATAGTAAATGTGTGTGTGAGAGAGAGAGAGAGAGAGACAGAGAGACAGAGAGAGACAGAGAGAGACAGAGAGAGATGGAGAGTTGGAAATACAAGCACAGTTGAGTAAATTACAACCCAGAAGAAGAGAAGCAAAAAATAAACAAAAACTAAACTTAACTAAAAAAATTAAAAAGAACATATGGTCGATATACGAGCAAAAAGTACTAAACTTAGACACAGAAGTCACTGAGATATTCTAAGAATCATGAGTCTCCCAGAAAAACACAAGACAAAAGCTATTAAAATAATATTGAAGGTAATAATATAATTGCACAGAACTTCTGAGCCTAGAAAATGAAATTCCAATAAAAAGTATTAACATATTGCCTCTAGAAAAAAAAAATCCTCCAAATTCCGCAATGCACACTGATTAAATTCAAAGAAACATAGAAGTTCAATTAAAAAATATAAAGTTCTAAAAGTCAGGAAGTGAAAAAGTTTCAAATGAAAAGGAAATTAAAATAACACAAGATTATTCCATATCCACTAGGAAAAGGAAGAAAAAGTCAAATAATTTGTCTTGAAAAGCAATGAAGCTGTATATGCAACAAAGGGTCTCCTAATGTAGGACAAAAGACATTCATTGATGAAGAACTTGAAGTATTTTTTAAAAGAAAACCAGAATTGAACAGATTATGTGCTGCTTGAGAATCTCAACTAACAATTAACAAAATGCAGATGCAATAAATAAATGCAGCAGGTAAGGATAGTATAAGTGACAAAGAAACACTAGAGAAACCAGGAAGAGACTTTTTTTATAAATGTACACAAGGGAACAGGGATAACAGTGAAGAGCTAGACAGGAAATCATGGACAGAATTTAACAACACCCTGACTATATTTAAACATTTTGTTCATGAAACTTCATTATAACACAAGAGGGTACATAAAAGGAAAAAGGAAAGGAGTAATGGGGACAGAGAGGTGAGAGGAGGTGTGTCAGGTTCTAATCAAGTGCTTAAGTGAAGGGAAGGTGACATCTACAATCTCAGAAAAAGAAGAACATATAAGGAAGTGTGTAAGGAGGAGAGGGGAAAGATTGGAAAGGACAGAAAAAACAAAAAAGCACTTATTTTAGAGAGGGGATGAGATTCCACTGATGGGTGTTTTTATGAGTATAGAAAGATGGGCAGTGAAGGGGAAAGATAAGGACTATAAACCTGATGAGGTTTGGGGAATTGGTGATTCAAATATCTACTTAGTTTTCACATCTGGCAACTAGGATAGCATGAACAATGGAGGATTTTCAGACATAGGAGGGAAAAGGTGAATAAGAGAGGGTATAGATCAATGATGGTGTACCTTTTAGGGATGGAGTGCCAGGCCATGCCCTCACCCCACCTTCCCAGGCTAAATACTGTTCCCATCCCCCTAGAGACTGAATGCTATACCACCACCACCACTCCTGTTATCCCAGACAGGGAAGGGAGGAAGCACTCATTGGAATGTTGGGCAGAGGGGAGGATGAAGTGAGGAATATCCTCAGATTCAGAGGGGGAAGGGAACAGTTCCTTCCTGAACCCCTCTAGGTTTCTAGTGACAAACTCTGGCTGACAACTGCAGGCATGACCACAGAGAGAGCTCTGCATGCCATAGATTCACCATCATGGGTAAAGAGCATTAGTCAGCTAAGTAATGAGAGACAAGATGACCTTACAATAGGGGAAAAACTATCCCGGTTCAGGTGAGAATGTGTATGGTAGACACCTGCCCCTTTCCTTATAAAAAGATTTTTGAACAAAATAAAATAAATAAGGACAAAAACAACCCCCAAAATAACTATTTAATGAGCCTTAATTCAAGAGGTATGCATAGAGCAGGGGACAGGAATAAGCCAATGGAGAAACTTCTCCACCTCAGTAGGCCAATTTGAACCATATCAATAGTAAAGCAGGGATATCAGGGAACTATATTTTAAGGAAAGAGTCACCACCATTATCCTCCTTCCCCAGGCAGAAAGATTGAATGTGGGATCAAGGAGGAATCAATAGACTTTGTGTAATGAAGTAGTCTGGTATCAAGATACACCCCCACTCATGCCAAATCAGTAGTGGGCTTTGGATCTTTGTTTATAGGAGGACACAAAGTGAGGAAATGGTGTATTGGAAAGAAGGTGAATCCTCTTCCTTGTAAAGCGATCCACAGGTCAATGCTGGGGGTAAGGAAGAGGGTCCAAAATAAGTGATAAGCAGCTAACATAGAACAAGAGGAGAGGTAAAAATCAGAGCATGATGACATGATAAGGGCCCCTTGGATATACTTCTCCCCCACTTGACTATGAATATATAGTCACCCTTCTGCTTGATCACCTAGGCAACAGAGTAGAGGCTGCCACAGTGTAGAAGTGCTTCATCAAGTTCTTCTCTCAGGGGTTCTAGGGTCCCTAGACTCTAACCATGAGTATGATATTATCTTCTTTGCTGCATATCCACAGTGAAAGAATTCTTCTAGACCTTGAAAGCCTTGCTGAATACAAGACCCTCGATCACCATCTTGTTGACATACAAGGGGAGCTTAGCATATCTTAAGGCTGCAGGGGAGCCTTGCCTTTGGTCACTTAATTAAAAAAAAAAACAAAACACTGATGAGATCCCATGAAAACTGTAACTGCTCACCAGTCAAGGACCTGTGATCTTGGCCTGAAAGCAGTTGACCGAAATGTGATAAGGCCTGTTAGACTTGATGGGGACGAGGCAACTGCCAGGTGCTATGGGCATGTAGGTTACCTGGCAGCCTTTAGAGTACTTCTGACAATCAATTTTCACCTTTGAAAAGCCATCAAAAGTGACAGAAAAGGCACCAGTTCCAGAACTGCTCATGATGACAGTAAACTCAGCTGGGCTTCCTATGAACCCACCTTTAAAGTCTACTCCATGCCTGCCATGCCTGCACCCTCTTCTTGCTCAGACTCCAAAGTGGATCTCAAAGGGACTACCAAGGATATAGTAGACATTGATCAGGTAGTTTTCCTGTTCTCATGGGAAATGAAGCACATGGTGTTATTTGTTTTGGTCAAACCCTGTGACATAGAATTCTTTCAGAACCTCTGAAGGGCTATGGACTTTACAGGGCATTGATGACTCCTGTGACCCCATTCAAGCTGACTAAAAAAGCTGGCTGATTGACTTTTAAACATTAAGCCTAGAAAGAGTAAGGGTTGGGCATCTCCAGTCAGTGAATCCACAACCACCACAAAGAGGCTGTCAGAAATGTGGTCATCTCTGAGCTCATGAAGACTTCATAGTACAGCTCTCAGATCTCATAGGAGGTGCCATAGGAGCCAACCTTCATGCACTTGGAGATCTTAGTCTTGCTGAGTTTTTGATAATGGTAGACAGGCCCCCAGGACTAGTTTCTCTTATTCAGACTTAGTGAATTCCACTGGCATTCTAGCTTCTGCCTTGTCTAAGACAGGCCCACAAGCTTGGACTTTGTGGGTGTGCCCTTCTCCCAGGGGCTCCATTGTAAATTGGAAGGGGTTTGACAGGTCTGACCATTGACAGAAGTAAGTGATAGAGTGATGGATCTGGACTCAGGAAGGCCTCAGTTCAAATCTGGCCAAAGACATATTTTAGTTTAGATTCCCTGAGGAAAAATCCTATGTGGAAACACATTAAAATTTAATTGGGAAATGTTTAATAAAATTTGACTTCTGTTTTTCTCAGATTCCTCACTGATAAAATGGGGATAGTAATGACACCTACCTCTAAAATATAGGTGCCATTATTGTTGTGAGGAATGAATGAGGTAATAATTATAAAATGCTTTACATGATACCTTGTACATAGCAAGTGCTTTACATAGTCAATAATAATAATAATAGTAATAATAATAATAATGATAAACAAATTACTATGGAAATGAGGAAATGAGGAAAGGGGTAATTCATGGATTGTTCTGTAAAAGGCAATGGCAGGAAACAGCATGAGAGAAGACCCAAGAATGGATACTTTGCAAGGTTTGATAGTATAAAAAATACAAAGAAATGAGATAAGTCAAAGAATTCCAGAAGTCATGAATGAAAGAATAAGAGTCTAGAATAAACCAAAAGAGAAGAAGAATAAGGAAGATAGTAAGAGAAATGTGTAAAAATGAAATTAAAAATAAGAACCAGGACCAACTGAAAGGAAAATGTGGGGGTAAACATCAAAAGAGAAAAGGGTTTCTGTGTTGAAAAAAAGAGAGCCAATGGGAACAAAGCCTTCTTAAAAAGGGATTAAAGTAATTTAAAGTACAAGATGTTATGTTTACAGCAGAAGAGAGAACATGATACTGAAAAGCAGAGATAATATTAATGGATTTAGAATAAAAAATAGGTTAAATAGGGGGAAACATTTAATATCTGCTTGGTATACAAGACACATACACATATGCATGTGTATGTTTAATGTGTGTAATGAATAGGTATTTCCCAATAAATTAATTATCAAAGATATAAATCATTGGTTCTCAAAAGAAGAAATATAAAGTGTTGAAAACCATATGAAAAATGCCCAGTACCACTAATCATTTTTTAAATTTTATTTAATGAATTAATTTATAATATTTTTCCATGGTTACAAGATTCATGTTCTTCCCCTTCTCCTCCCACCCTCTTCCCATAGCTGACATGCAATTCCATTGGGTTTTACATATGTCACAGATCAAGACCTATTTCCAGATTATTAATATTTGCACTACAGTGATCATTTAGAATCTATATCCCCACTCATATCCCCATCAACCCATGTGATCAAGTGGTTGTTTTTCTTCTGTGTCAAAACCACTAATCATAAGAAAAATGAAAGTCAAAACAATCCAGAAGCTTCACTGCACATATTGCAAGTTGTGAAAGATGAGAAAATAGTGTTGGAGAATTTGTGAAAGCATAGGTACAGTAACTATAATAATACATTGTTGGTGTGGAGCTTTGAAACAATGCAACCATCTTGGAAAACATGTTTTAATTATGCAAATAAAGTGACTATGATGCCAATACCCTTTAAAGCAGAGGCTCCATTTCTGAGTTTTAGCCAATGAAATCCATCGATAAGAAAGAAAAGTTCACATATATGCCAAAATATTAGTAACAAAACTTCTTCTGAGAGCTAAAATTTGAAAATAAAATCTATGCCCATCAGTTGGGGAATGACTAAACTAAATGTAGTACATGAATGTAGTGGAATATGATTGTGTTGTAACATATGATATGTGTGATGAACATAAAGAAACATGATGAGGTCAGTATGAACTAATGCATAATGAAGACAGAAGAGAATAGTAAAAATAAAAATAAAAATATTAAATAGAATATACTAAATAGAATATACTAAATAGAATAATTCAAATAGAAATGAAAATACAGACCCCAAAATTTAAAAATATGTTACTAAAATACCAAAATTATGTAGTTGAACCAACTCAAATGAAGAAACATGAGAAGACACTCCCAAAATTACCCCTTTTTGAAAATTGGAAGTCCCCCAGTGTTTCACCACAAAAGCTTTCATGCTTTTTCAACCCATCAATTTATCGTGCTAACCTTTTCCTCTTTTTCTTCTCCAAAATATATTTGTTATAGGAAATGACTCTTTGGGAAGGGGATACTTTGGTGATATAAGTAATAAAATATTTTTTAGAAATAAAAATACTATCACATATTACTTCATCCTGTTATGTTGGCAGAAATGTAAAAGGATTTTTTAAATGACTGCCTTGTAAAGTAAAACTTTCAGAGGATAGAATTCAGAGAAATACTATCTATTAAGCATCCATTAAGTATTGTTATTAAATCTATCCTCTGTATTGGAACTGATAAATCTAGAATGGGGTGCTTATCTGGAACCATCCTTCCATTCAAATGCTCTCCATCTGTTGTTCTAGTATATTGGAATATCTAATAGTAATGCAAATAGTTGTTGATTTGTATTTTTCATGTAATAATGGCAAGAGTGAGGCTATATATTTCAATTTTATTTCATGGAGCAAGGGAGTTATCTCAACTGGAGTCAAAAGTCCATGGCATAGACCTTAGGAACTTCTGTAACATGTTCTGGTATGTGATACACATGGATGAGACATGCTTTTGTCTTCTTGAGGGGAGGAAGGAGTAGACAAATGCTATGTAGATTTTGACCATGTCAAAGAGTTTCAGTTGTTCCCTCAATGTATTGATAAACTTGATGATAAAAGTGACTCAGGCCCCATTGTTTGATATTCTTTATAGGCATAGGAATCTTTCAGTTGTAGCTTACCTATTCATGGTTCCCCCTTGCATCTAGAGGTTCATAGAAATCCTAAATGTAAGACTGGAAGAGATTTTGAGGTCATTTAATTCAGTCCCTTTTTATTCCACATGAGGAAGTTGAGTACTTGTCCAAGGTCACACAGGTAAAATAGTCTTTAAACCTCATTCATCTTAGTCCAAAGCAGGGGTTATTTCCACTGACTAGGGCCTGTTTATTTGGGCCCTGTAGAATCTTCTGAATTGATGAAATATCCATTCAAAATCATCCTATTTTCACCGAAGTGATAATTTCCAGCTGGCATCATGGTAAGTCACATGACAATTGTAAAATATCTCTTGCAAAGCTCAATTTTTCAAAGAAAAGATGCTTTCTATAGATCAAAGTGGTGTCTAAAGAAAATTAGACTGTCAGGAGTTATCATAAAGAAATAGAGTGGCAGGAAAAAAAAAAACATGAAGAAATTCCAATGGAATTTCAGATGTCCAATAACTGGTGGAGTTAGATTAGTATGGATGATCATTAGATGTAAACTCCTTCAGGCAGAGGCTATTTTATTTTACTTTTGTCCTCCACTTATCTTGGTCTGGCGTAGAATAGGCACTTAATTCTTAGCTGATTGCTTGATTCATTAATTCAAGAACCTCTAAAATTCACTATGAAGGTAGTCACTTATTCAGTGTACACATAGACCTTGATGATAACCTATGAGGTACTGATTTCAAAGTCTAGGAAAGTACAGTGAAATAAGCAACTAAATATATTACCTGTAATTGATATTACTTTAACAAACTGCAAAGGAGATATTTTTGATGGGAACTAGTATAACACCCTGAAGCATGGCATGGGGTAGGGCTGTTATGAAAGAACTCACCCTGGATGGATTGTTCTAGCTTAATGCACTCTGTAAGCCTCAGAGGCAGAGGGCCCTGAAGAGAATACTGATTCCTCAAGATAAATCCCATCTTAATTTCTTTCTGAAGGAATAATGGAATTGAAAACTCTCAGATGATGATCATTTGTTAGGGGGTTATATTTCCTAATCGGTTGCACCCATTTGTAGGAAGTTACAGTGTTTGCTAATTAACATTAAGTGATGTGAAATATTGTAGTATGCTGGTGTTATATACTGGGTACCAAAATTTCAATCATTTTAGCCCAATATAGTAATATTTTTCATATGAAAAATGGGAATGAATGCATGGTCCTTCAGACTCTTGTATGTTGAAGCATAATGTTCCTGAGAAGACCTTTCTGGTAAATATACATTCAAATTGGGAAAATATTTAAAATATTCATGGTGTGCTCCCATATCTTTAGGCTCCAGTGATGTTAGATAGATTTCTCCATATAAATGTAAAATTAATATTTTACCTACCTAGAACTAAAATTATATTATTATTATTTCTACTACTGGAAAACTTATCATTTAAAGGTACCCACAATCCATAAATAAAGACCATGATACACAAAATAATACTTGAAAATGAGTTGCCTATTAGAGTCTTAATTCTATTTTATAGTTATCTTATAACCTGGTTTTCAAGAATACAGTCTGGTTGTATATTTAATTATCTTAACTATGAGGTTTGTAAAGATAATTTTAGGGTTGTGGCTTAAAATCTAAATTAATTGGTCTCCAGGGAAAAATCCCAAAATAATACCCAAGTCAGTCTGGAAATTTATGGTAATTTTAATTAATAGATAGGGAAGGATTTTAAGGAGAAAGAGGGAAGAGAGTATAGGATTTTCCCACCTGGCCTGTGCCAGGGGCAGTTCAAGATCTCTGCCACTAGTCTTTTAAGGAGATTAGAGGCTTCTAAGAACATAAAGATTGGAAAGTAAAGGAGGAAAAACTCAGACAGAAACTCACCACTGAACCTGTAGCCACACCAAGATGCCACAGGCCCAGCAAGCTGCCACCACATACCTCTCTGCCACCAAATGTTCCAGAGAGAGAAAGTGATGCAAAATATATAGACCTTTTACTCTTGTGTCCCCTCCTCTAAATTTTCATGCCTATGAATCATATCAGAGGCTTTTCTCCAGGACTGCCTGTTCTTTAGTTCTCATCTTCTTTGATTAGATTATATCTTTTGAATTACCTAAAATTTCTTTGTCACTTTCACCTTTTGTTAGTTACTTAATGTTTTTGTGATTAATTTAACCTTTATAGTTACTTAACACCTTTTTGTATTAAGATCTTAAAATAGACTTAGCTTAAAGTTCAAGCTTCACTATAAAGTAAGAACTAAGTACCTTCATTGTTCAATCAGGAGACTACAATTTTATCTTCACCATAAAGTAAGATCTAAGTAGGGTAGAGTAATTTAAAGTTCACAGGTTTATTAATAGAATACTAACCAACATGAAGGATGAAATATCTCAAGAAGCACTTCCACCAGTTTGCAGATGTATGTTACTTCATTCTTTTGCCAAAATCTAAAGCAGCTGATTACATGGTCCAATGGGGATGTGATTGGGGATTTAGACACTAAATGATCACACTATTGCAAATATCAATAATATGTAAATAGTTCTTGATCAATGACACATAAAACCCAGAGGAATTGCATGTCAGTGATGGGAGGGGGTTGGAGGAGAGGAGAGGAAGAACATGAATCATGTAAGCATGGGGAAATATTCTAAATTAATTAATTAAATAAATAATCTTATTTTAAAGAATCTAAAGTAGCACATGTTCTACAAGAGGTGAACCCCAAACATTTCAGAATGTATTTGTATAGGCCCAGACAGACAGGACTAACTAGCATGGTCTTATGGACTCAAATATGAAAGAGAACTCAAAGGTCATATGTCCAACCATATCTCCTCTGCAGGATTGTTGACAGGTAGTCATATACCTTTTCTTTTAAAGCCTCCAGGTAGTAGTGAGTGAGGAAAATTCCATCCCTAATTTTCCCTTTTCACTTTTTTGACAGACCTTGATAATAAAGTGTTCCTTCTTTCATCAAGCATCAGAGTAAAAATATCCTCTAATCAGAAGACATATATTCAACCTCACTTCTAATGTTCACTGTTTGTGAGACTATCAGTATTTTGTCTCATTTACAAAATGAGGGGGTTGGTTTAAATGACCTACAATATCTATTCTAGTTCTAAATGTGTGATCCTATGACATATGACTCTGACAGAAATTAAAAATGTATAGGTCAAGGACAATTGAGTGACTCAGTGGATTGAGAGTCAAGCCTAAAGACAGGAGGTCCTAGTTTCAAACCTGGCCTCAGACATGTCTTAGCTGTATGATCCTGGGAAAGTCACTTGATCCCCATTGCCTAGCCCTTACCACTCTTCTGCCTTGGGACCAATACACAGTATTCATTCTAAGACAGAAGGTAAGGGTTTAAAATGTATATGCATATATATATATATATATAATATTATTTGTTTAATTATAAAATAAACAAATAACAATAATAAAATATATATATAGATGAATCAGGAAATGTAGGATCTAGGAACTTTGGAATACACCATTCTTTTTATTAATTTAATTTAATTGATTAATTAAGAAAAATTTTCCATGGTTACATGATTCATATTATTTTCCTTCCCTCCTCCTACTCCCCTCCCACAACCAAGGTGTAATAGAATATACCAGTCTTCTTTAACCAGATAAGAACTGTTAAATGAGCCTTTTGAGATCATTGGTCATTCTAGAAGTGTTTGTCTATATATTTCCCTTGTTACCAAAGGGAGTGCCACCTACATCAAGAGATAAAGGGATATTAATAATCCAATTATCAAATCCCTTAATTTAACAAAGGAAGAGAATTAGTAATGTGGAGGCAAGATGATTTCCTCAACGCTACCCTTATAAGACATGAATAAGTTTTGGATTTGAATACAGGTCTGATTGAATGTAGTCTTTTTCCAATAGCATCACAGAATCTCTGAGCTTGGCTCATAGGATCTAGGCTACCATTTTTCCCCAACATAGTTAGACATATACTCTCCTAAACTTCCCCAGCTTCTATCTTCTTATCTTTCTTAAGCTCCACCTAAGAGATTAGAGTGTGAAATTTGTGTGTACCTAATGAAACAACCAATGATCTTGGATAAAAAAAAATGAAGCAGTACAACTTTGAACTCAATTCATACAATGGTTTCCTTTATAGTCCTTCCCTAAAGAGTTGTAATCTAGCAAAGTACCAAAGGAATGCCACATTCTCAGTTTTTACACTGGGAATTTGATTTTTCTCTATTAAAGAGTCAATTTGTGATGACATTTAAAGGAAAATACAAACACAGAAAGGTGAACAAATGAATTTTTATATGATGTCTCTCATTAAACAGGCCACTGATTCCTACATAATTGGTAGATAATATGGTAACTGTTAATCAAGTCTCTGGAATCTAAGTGAATCAGAGAAACTAGGAACAACTAGATAAGAAATTGGAAAACACATTGGTGGAATTTTTTGAAGATTCAGATTAATGCCTCTCCTGTATTCCAAACTTCTTTCCTTGAAAAAGAACCTTCTCTAAAGAGGAGGGATCAGTCAGATCTCTTTCAAAAGAAAAGTAATTTGTACTAGGCATTAGGCTTGTTGCTGGGAATTTTAAAAAAGTGAAAAATGAGTAAAATCTATATAGAACTTATGTAAGGGAATTATAGGGAAAGGCCTAAGCATTGGGCATGCAAAGAGGGTAACAGTGGATATGAAAGGGTTTCTTCAGAAAACAGTTATTGGGTTGTGTCTAGAAGGAAATCAGGTTCTATAAGTGATGCAAATGAGGAGGCAGAGCATTCTAAATGAAGGGGGATGGACACAGGGAAAGCAGAGCAGTGGTAGTGAAGTCAAGGCATAGATACAAAGGAGAAATTGTCAGAGCTAAGAGTTAATTGAGTTTCTCACTCCCTATTTGTGCTACAGATTAGCCTGATCTCCAGAGGGATGGCATTATTACCTATGTCTTGTTTCTGCTGGACTTGAGTAGATCTAGGTCAACTGGAATTAGCCTTGGAGTCAACCAGATACACTCCAAGTAAAATGCTCATATCCAGCACTCTGGATTTTTTAATGAATCTTTTCCCTCCCTTGATTACTATAAATTTAAAAACCATCCATTAGCATAGTAATGTGAAGACAAGAAGTAATGGATGGAAAAGACCTTCACAAGCATGATCAATGAGTTTTTTTTAAGTTATATACACACATATATATATATATAATTATTGAAACAAATATGAAACATTTCATGAGGCCATGTGTTTGAGTGGATTGAGTGAATTTTTACAACTGAAGGATTTGATTTCAAATTTTGATTCCATGATCTAATACCTGTGTGAACTGGAGCAAGTCACTAATTTTTGGGGAGTCTCTCCTTTTCTGTCTCAGTCTGCTCCATTTCTGAAAGAGGGAGTGAGGCTGACAACTTTGTGCAAGTCTGACTGATTTAAATCTAATGCATGCACAAATCAAAACATTACCCATCCATTTCTGAATAACAAAATAAAAAACATATTCAACTATCAATATATATATTTATGTATGAGTCCTTGGCCATATCTATATGATTCTAGAAGAGAGGCAGAATATAAGATCAGTTATAATATCATAAAAAGAACATGTACAAACATAACAATTATATTTCTACAAAAGTGCATCATCAATTATATTATATGTGGAACTCAATTATCCAGTGTTGAATAAACATTGAAAATACAAATTGCCTAGGAAAACATCCTTATTCACAAAGGCCTCCTGGGAAAATTGGAAAATAATCTTTTAGGAATTAAACATAGGCAAAATAATGTATCATATCTTATGATAAAACAAAGAGGAAATGACTCTATCATGACCTGTACAATCTTAAAAATATAAAAAGATCATAGTCTCTTCTGAGTTATGCATGAAAGGTTTTTAAGTAAGGAGATGATATTGCCAATCAAAATCAGTAGAAGAGGGCCATGTCTGTGCTACTTATATTTTACTTCTTAATGCCTACAGTACATAATAGTGGATTTCTAGAATGTTGACTGGATGCAGTGTGCATAGATGAGAAGTGCAGTTGGCACAAACACTCCATAGAGAAGTGATGTTTTCTTTCCTTCATTAATAGAAGACGCACAATCTTTGTTTTAGACAAGTGTTGGTGAAGGTTTTTGAGTTCACTTGCCCAAACTGCAACTTCAAACTGATTGTGAGCCCCATCCCCACCCCAACCCCTGCATTACCTCAGGGAGAAGAGGGAGGAAATACTCATTCTGAGCAGCAGGACAGAGGGGTGGGACATGCAAAAATGTGCTGGGAAAAGGGGGAATGAAGCAGCAACACCTCCCCACAAACCCACAAAGCCCCACTGGACCAGCAGATGCTCCAATACTTCTCCAACACTGTCCTAGACTCTCTTGAGGGAGAAATCCATAGCAAGAAAAAAAGATTTTAGAAAGCAGATAAATAGGAGAAATTTTTGACATGCCCCTATTTTCCAGACTTTTTCTCTCAAGACTTGCTCAGATTAATCTTTGAGGAAAATTTGAACTATAAAATTTATAGGTTAAAAGTAGCCATTATTTTTATGTAACAGAGTTCTGAGAGGAAGAGAGAAGTCTCGTTCCAAACTGAGAAAACAGGGACATATTGGAGAGGTTTCCTAAGAATTCTGGAGGTATTTTCTGTTTTTTTTTCTTATATTTTTTCCATGAAAAACAAAACAAAACAAAATTCAAAAATGCAGGGTTTTTGACTGGCCACTCTCTAGTCAAAATGAAGGGAAGTAATAAAAATAAAATTCTAGGAATTTTTCCATCATCCAGTTGTTTTTTCAGACCTGCAATACTGCCTGGGCAACCACTGCTGTATTGTGGAGGACAGAGGATGAACAGGGGATTCATTGCTGGGAACTATAATCTTTGTAATGGCCTTTGTCACATTTTGCAGCCTATAAAACATTCCAAGGAGACAAATGTGACTTGCTGAGTTTGTAGCTAGCTCTTTAGGGTCCATCTGTCTTCAAAGCTATGTCAGTTAAGACACTAAAGGCATTCTGGGGTGTGTTCTTCAGGGAAATTTCATTTACTCTTTGATACAACATCCATTTATAAAACACAGCCTGAGAAAGCAATGATTTTAAAGAAAACCATCAGTGGTGATATCCTTTTGTTTTGGAAAAGCTATGAAGAAACTAACAAAAATATCTAAGATGAGGATTATTTTGATTACACAAATATCCCATTTAAAAGTAGGAAACAGGCCATTGACTGCTTCTGCAGGTAAGAGAAATCTCCATTCTCTGCCCCAAGCACCAGAGAGTTTTCCACCCCAAGATTGCTCCTGGTTAATCTCTGCCAGTTAAGTCTTCTGGAGATTAGAAGTGATCAAAATTTTTTAGATTTTTTTATATCTGTAACTGGTTTTAAAGATGATTTATTTCAGCTTTAGATTTAACAAACGAGGAAACTGAGGTCCAGAGATGTTGTCTTGAATGACGTCATATATTAATTGCCCAAACAAGGATTCAGAGTCAGATTACTTTGCCTCATATTTTCTGGATTCAATATAAAAATCAGCAAGATTCATGGCAATATAATAGACCTTGGGGATAGAAAGACAAAAATGGCTCCCCCTAATGCCCTCACAGAGTTGTTTACTGTTTGTTTGTTTCCCAAGATGAAAGAGTTGTTTTATGAGTTATACAAATCTTTGAATATCTGAAATTAGTATAATATATACCCTTGTTTCAAGGAAAAGGACACATGTGAGGCTGTAGCAATAGAGATATACCTGGACTCCTTCAAGACAAGAAGTACTTATTTTGTAAGAAAATTAGAAATGAGAAAAGCATCATTGATGTTCAGTCATTTCAGAAATGTCCAACACTTCGTGACCCTAGTTGGGGTTTTCTTGACAAAAACACCAAAATCATTTGCCATTTCATTCTTTAATTTATTTTGCAGGGAAGGGAACAGATTTATATCCAGAGTCAAATAGCTTATATCTGAAACTTAATTTGAAATCAGGTCTTCATGACTTCAGTCTTGACACTCTATATACTATGCCACCTTAATAGCCTAGTAAGAAATTTTAACTTTCCCCTCCCAAAACTACGATAAATCTCATAATCAAATGAACAAGAAAGAAGTTAAGAAGAGGAATAGAATTTTAGAAAAGTTACATATGATAGATTTCTGGGAAAAAACTCAGTGGGAATAGAAAAGAATATGACTTTTCCCCCTCAAATGTAAATAGGATTGTCACAGAAATTAACATATATCAGGGTAAAAACACCTTAGAATCAATATAAAAAAGCAGAAATAGCAAATCAATACTTTTTAGAACTTAATTCAATAAAATTACATTAAAAAGGACACTCAGAATAAATGTGAAAATTAATCGGAAACTAAATATTCAGATGATAAAGAATGAGTAGTTCAAAGAACAAATGATAGAAAGGTAAATGATTTGATTAAAGAAATTGACAATGAGCTAGCATACCAAAATTCATGAAATTCAACCAAAGCACTTAGGGAAAATGTTATATCACTAACAGCTTACATAAATGAAATAGAAAAAAAAGAGCAGATATATGAATTGAGCATGCAAATAAAAATAAATAGAAAAAATTAAATACAAATTAAGCACCAAATTGAAAATCCTGAAAATCAAATGAAACTTTAATAAAATTGAAGGTAAGAAAATATTGGACTAATAAATGAAACTAGAAGCTGGCTTTAAAAATAATCAAATAAAGCACTGGCTATCTTATTTTAAAAAGAAATAAAAAAACAAAATTTACAGTTTAAAAATGATAATGATCAACTTTAATGTTATGAAATTAAAGAAAAATTTAGGAGCTTTCATATTCAATTATTTGTCCCTAAACCTAACAATCCAAATAAAATGGATAAATATCTTTTAAAAGGCCCAGATTAACAGAAGAGAAAATAGAAAAGAATCTTATTTTATGAAAAAAGAAATTGATCAAGCCATCAATGAGTTACCTAATAAAAATGCTCTAGAACCAAATGGATTCAAAAGTGAATTCAATAAAGCATTTAAAGTACATTTAATACTAATAGCATATTAATTACTTGAAAAAAATAGGCAAAGCAGTCCTACAAAATTCTCCTCTTACATTAGAGAAATGCAAATTAAAATAAGACTGAAGTATTATCTCACAGCTAACAGAATGATTAATATAACAGAAGAGGAAAATGATGAGTATTGGTGGGTGTATGGAAAATTGAGACATTAGTTCACTCTTGGTGAATTTGTGAACTGATTCAAACATTCTGGGAAGCAATTTGGAACTATGAACAAAGTCATATATAACTGTGCCTACCCTGTGAGTAAGCAATGCCATTGAAATATCTGTACTCCAAAGACATCAGAGGAAAAAGAAAAGGATCTATTTGTGTGGAAATATTTAAAGCAACTGTTGTCATGGCAAGAAAAATAAAAAGGAAAAGACCTACATGAACTGATGCAAAGTGAAGTTAGAAAAATGCTGAGAACATTATAGCCATTATCAACAATATTATATGTTGATCAATTGGAAATGCTGTATTTATTATGATGAATACAGCGATCCAAGATAATTCCAAAGAAATTATTATGAAAAATGCTCTCCAGCGCCAGAATAAGATAATATAATCTGATTGCTGATTGAATCACTACTCTTTTTACTTTGTAAATTTTTTTGTTATTTTTTGTCTGTTTTATTTTTTGTTTTAAAATCCATTTACATTTATTCCAGTTGAAAGTTTTAGCAGCAGTAAAAGATGCCTTCAAATTTTCTCCCTGTTCACTCTCCTAGACTATTCTCTTTTTAATATTTTATTATTTAGTTATTTTTAAGTTATTTCCTTTTAAGTTATAAACTTCAAATTCCATCTCCTTCCCAAATACATTTAGAAGACAAACAATATAGTATCAATTATAGATCATTCAAAATAGATTTCTATATTAGTTACATTTCAAAAATAAGGAATAAAATATGAGAAAATTACATTTGAATTCATCAGTTCTCTCTCAAGGTAAATATCATTGTTTTCCATCATGACTTCTTTGAAATTATCTTGAATCATTGTACAGAGTATTCAAGTTTTTAATAGTTAATCACTATTATAATATTCATGGTGCTATGTCCAATGATCTTCCAGTTTTTCTCTCACTTACCTTTGAATAAGTTCTTATATTCTTGTCATTTTTTCTGAAACTATCTCCATATCATTTCATAAAACAGCAATACCCTATCACAATCAAATGCCACAAATTGTTCTGCCATTCCCCAACTAATTCACATTCACCCAATTTTATAATTGTCTGCCACCACAAAAAGCTGCTACAAATAATTTTGTTCATAGAGTTGATTTTCATTTTCCTTTGCTCCCTTTGACATATAGACCTAACAGTGGGATTGTTGGGTCAAAGGTTATGAATAGCTTTAGAATTCATTGACTATAGTTCAAAACTGTTCTCCAGAATGATTGGACCAATTCCCTGCTCCATCAGCAGTTCATTAGTTATACCCTTTCCCCTCTTCTCCAGCATTTGTCATTTCTGATAGTTGTGAGATGGTTCTTCAATGTTGTTTTTATTTACCTTTATCAAATCAATAGTAATTTAGAATATTTGTATATGACTAGATAACTTTAATTTCTTCTTTTGAAAACTTTGTTTATATCCTTTGACAATTTATCAGTTGGGGAATGGCTCTTATATTTATGATTTGACTCAATTCTATGCTCATTATATACTTGAGAAATGACGAATTTATCAAAGAAACTTACTATAAAAATTTAATATAATTTCACTCCCAATGGTAACATTTAGCATAATGTAGTTTCCCTGAATATCTCTTTTAATTTGACTTATATTTTATTTTGTTTGGTCTGGTACCATGTTGTCATGTTACCTATGCCTTTTTTCCCACTGAAGAATATGAACTTCTGCTTCATCTGTTTATATTTACATTTTGTGTGTCTTTCTGTTTCAAGTATGTCTCTTGTAAATAACAAAATGTTGGACTCTGGTTTCTAATCCATTATTCTATCTGCCTCCCTTTTCTGATTGAGCTTATCTCATTCATATTCTTATCTATGATTTCTATGTTCTTCCCACCAATCAATTTCTTTCTTTCTCTCTCTTTTTACCCTATCCCTCTTCAAATATCTATTTAGCTTCTAACACTGACTCCCTTAATGCTCTCTCCCTTTATGATTCCACCATTTTCTTCTATCCCCTTCCTCTCCTATTTCTCTAATGTGTAAGATACATTTCCATATGCAACTGAATCTATGTATAATCATTCATCTTTAACCAATTTTAATGAGAGTAAAGTTTTAAAAATTGTTCACCCCTTCTCTCATTTCTTCCTCCACCACTGTAAAAGCTTTACTTTGAATGCCTCTTTTTATGATATTTTTTTCTCATTTTACCTGTCCTCCTTTCTTTTATTGTATCCCACTCTCTTTCCCCTTCAATATCTCTGGAGAACATTTCAATATATTCAGCTAATTCCCGTGCTCTCTGCCTATCTAAATTCATTTTTTCTGTCCAAATAGTAATAAAGTTGTTAGGTATTGAATATATTATTTTCTCATGTAGGAATATGAGTAGTTTAAATATATTGAGTCATTTATAATTGCTTTTTATTTTTTTTTGCTTTATTGTTATTTTTCCTACTAAATTTTTAATTTTACTTTTTTTCCATGATTCTATGATTCATTTTTTCTCCCACACCTCATCCCCTCCCAGAGTTGACAAGCAATCCCATTGGGTTATGCATATATATAGTAGTAGTCTCTTGGTAAAGGACGATGACGATTGTCTTTGTGCATTTTCATCTATGGTGTACAGGGTTAGGATAGATGAGTGTGCACAAAGACTCTTGTGAGTGAAGGAGATTTAAGTGGAAGAGTCGATGCACAGAGACAGTCCCACTCTCTTGGCGTTGGAAGCCTGGGTCCAGTGGCACGAAAATTCATTACACCTGGAGACTTCCTCAGCTGCATTGGATGGCCATGTTGTCTTTTGTGCTCCAACACTCCACAGTGCTTTGCTGCATTGCCCTCTCAGCCGTTGAACCTTCTTATTGGTGTCTTCTGTCTGTTCAGTGGAAGCAGTCTTCACATGCTGGGTGAGCAAAGCCCTGGTTCACCAGGGGTCGATGACCTGATGGCTACCCTCACAAGGTTTAGCCGGCCTGTCGAAGCCATTGCCCGGGGTGTGGCCACTGCCACATGCTAGCAGCTACTAGGAGCCACAGGTGAGAGCTGGGTGTCAGGTGGGGGTCAAAAGTTGGAGAGTTGCCCTAGGAGGGCATGACAAACCCTCCATACCAGAGATACTACCCCTCCCTGAACATGTATATATGTATATATATACATATATAGGTATATATATATATATATATATATATTATCACTTGAATCCATTTCCATATTATTCATTTTGTAAAAGAGAAGTCCTTTAAAACCAAAACCCCAGATAACATGCACATATAAACAAGTAGTGAATCATATGTTTTCTTCTGGGTTTCTACTCACCCAGTTCTTTCTCTAGATGTGGATAGCATTGTTTCTCATAAGCCCCATAGAATTGTCCAGGGTCCTGCATTACTTTTAGTAGCAAAGTCAATTACCTTTGATTGTCCCATGAAATTTCAGTCTCTGTGTATAATGTTCTTCTGGTTCTGTTTATTTCAGTGTGCATCATGTAATCTGTTCCAGTTCTTATAGAAATCCTTCAATTCATATGATTTCTCTTTCACATTTACCTTTTTTTTTTCATTTGAGTCTTGTTTTCTAAGGTTTTCTATTCAGGTCTGGTCTTCTCATAAGGAATACTTCAACACCCTCTATTTCATTAAGACACCATTTTATTTTAATCTGGATGATTACATTCAATTTTTCTAAGTAATTTATTCTTGGCTGTAATTCTAGCTTCTCTGAATTCAGCACTATGATATTTTAAGAACTTTATTCCATTAATGTATAAGCTACTAAATTTTATATGATCCTGATTATGGCTTTATAATATTTTTCTTTCCTCTTTACTGCTTGCTATGCTTTCTCTTTTATCTGTGAGATCCTATATTGGGCCATATTATTTATTTTGGAATCTTTTTGAGGAGGGGATTGGTGGATTCTTTTAATTTAGAATTTTATCCCAGGGTTCTAGGATATTAGAGCAATTTCCCTTAATAATTTCTTACAACATGTTGTCTTAGACTCTTTATTTTTCTCCTAGCTTTCAGATAGTTCAATAATTTTAAATTATTTCTATTTGATCTATTTTCCAAATTTGTTTGTTTTTATATTGAGATAATGCACATTTTCTTCTATTATTTCCTTCATTTGACTTTGGTTTATTTTTTTCTTGAGGTCTCATGGAGTCAATAGCTTCCATTTACCCAATTTTAATTTTTAAGGAATTATTTTTTTCACTGTGTTCTTCTGCCTCTTTCACCCTAATTAGGCAAAATTACATGTTAAAACATTTTTCCTATAAATTTTTGTACTTTTTTATATTTAACCAATTCTACTTTTCAAGGAATTCTCTTAAGTGGATTTTTCATTTTCTTTTAACATTTGGTGCATTTTGTTTCTTAAAGTTTCATTTTATTTATTTTTATTTTTCTCCTTTTGATTCATTTAACCTGTTTCTTCTCTTTTCATAATTTCTTTTCATGACTATCATTTCTTTTCCAGATTTTTTCCTCTACCAGGTCTTCTTCTAAGTCTTCCAAAATATCTTGAGAATTATTTGGAACTATTTTTCATATTTTTGTCTTCTTCAAAGTTTATAGCTTTGTATTCCCTACCGCTATATCAGTTTTTAATAGTAAAATTGGGGGGTAGGGAAGGACTTGCTCATTTTTCTAAACTATTTCTTGACTTTGAATTTTCTGTTAAAATTTATTTCTGCTCACCTGGAAGCAGACACTATCTCAGCTTACATTTTATTTTGTATTTCTGTTTTCAGAGTTAATTCTGGGGGTGTCTTCAAGTTCTTTGTGCTTCCAGGGTGATTCAGTCCTGAGAGAGGAACAGTCATTGCCTTTAGGACAAAATTGTTCTTGAGGTAATTTTTAGAGGAAGCCAGGTATTCTTGAAGCCAGAACTGGAACATGGATGGTAATTTCAGCAGTCAAAAAAAAGTCAGTGCTAAACTCCAAAAATAAGATTTGGGAGAGTGATTTGCAAGAAATGTAGACAGTAAAATAAAGCATTATGACTGAATCACACACTGTGAAGAGTAGATTATTAAAAATATACATATGGAATTAGGAAGAGGTCATACTGTGATGGACTTTAAATCCTGAATATATATGATTATTTATATATATATATACATATATATGCATATATATGCATAGTAACACATATATTATGAATGTGAAATTCCTTACCCCTATTTGTGATTATTTTAGCATAAGCAAATGTGATTCAAATATCAGCAAATATGACCCTAGCATAAATGAATGTGACTCTAGCAGAAGGGAATGTCACTCTAACATAATTGATTCTAGTATAGTTAAGCAATGTCAGCAAAAGTTAAATGTCCATAATTTAAGTCAGTCTTAGGATCACTATTGTAAGAACAAAGTGTATACTTGTCTTAAGGATGGACACATCATTTAACACCCATAGTGACATTTTTGTTAGTGATGTTCTGCATTTAAGCTTTTAGTAGCATTCTCATTCCTGCTGATTTAGCATTACTTAGAAGTGAATATTTTCTTATTTGTCTGGATTTCAAACATGCTAGGTCTGGTTTCTGTCACTCTTGGCACTTGGAGTATCATTTTGGGTATAGAAAGAGGCCACTCACAATGCTTAGGTCTTTGGTCTTGCCCAGAATCTGGCTTTATTGTGAGACTAACCCTCTCTCAATATACCTATTTCTTTTTGGCTTGGAGACTTTGGCATCTCTAATAATACATATTCACCAAAATATATAATTAGAGTTACATAATTGATCCATAGTTTTAGGAAGCTATTGGTGTTTATTGAATGGAGAGGAGGATGAATGTAATTTTATCGATAACTTACTTTAGCAGTTAAATAGAATGTGTTTTCAAATAGGGAAAATATGAGGCAGGATGATCAATTAAGTTTATTGGAAAAAATTTAGGTGAGATATGATAAAGAACTGAAGTAGGGTGGCAATTGCCTAACTAAGGAGGAGGGCACCATTGAGAGAGAAATAAAATATAAGATTCATGGCATGTAGGGCAGTCTATGCAAAGACATGGAGGCAAGAGATGAAATATTCTTTAAGAAACAGCAAGTAAACCAGTTTAGCTGAAGTGTATCCTCTTCCTTGGCAGCAACCAACCTACTTTCCCATTGGCCCAATCCCTATTGGGTTGTGGAAAAAAAATAAATAAATGTATCTCCCACACTGGATTGTTGTAACAGAGCAATATTTATATTGTTGCCATTGATCATGGATGCAAGGCAAAAAATATATATCTTAATAAGACCAAATTTAAACCCCATTTTAAAGGATTTTCTGGGTTTTATGTGTAGAACATGCTGTAACTGGGAAAGAAAGCACTTTATACTCTCGGAAGCCCTGGAAGCAAAATAATCAGGTTCAATTCCATGTGGATTTCATTTATTTTGCCAAGGAGAGAGCCAGTTTGAACTCATATTGATTTTTGTTGACATTTGAAATGCTTCTTTTTTATGATCTCTACAGTCTATTTAGACTAAGACTATGCCTGATTTCAGTTTCTGAAGAGAAAAAAAAAATATATATATATATATATATTGTTGATTCTGTCATTCATCATTCATCTTTCATTCTATTTTACATAACACACATCCTTTAGCACTGTAATCCTTTATAACAGGAAGAGATTAAGGGGTGGAAGACAGGAAAGAAAAGGTAGTTGAGCTGAGAATGTAAGTAAGAATTCTGGAATTGGGGAACTATGAGAAGAGGGAGAGGAGGGAGCTCATAAGGATAAGGGAGGGAAGGAGAGGAAAGAAAAGAAGAAAAATGGAATTAGGCATGTTAAAGAAAATTTTTTAAATTAATGAATCAATGAACAAGCTATCAAAATTCATTCTTAAAAGAACACTATTTTTACACTGCCATATGTGTCAATAGAATGCTTATGGTAAGGTGAGAAAATGTTTGGTTTTAGAAGAACACAATATGGATGTTGATCCTTTATCTTCTACTCTTTATCTGAATGCCTTAGAAAAGTTATTTGGCTTCTCTGGGCCTGTTTCCTCTCAGTAAAATTTTACAGATTTGCAGTATATTATGCTTGAGTTTACTTGGTGCATTTGTTTGTCAAGTTGGTTATTTTCTCTGAGCCTTAAAATCAGAACATTAAGCAAGATAGACTTTCAAGATTTTTCCAGTACTAAATTTATGGCATTGTAAACTGCAAAAAAGAAAAAAAAAACAATAAATCAAAACAAAACAGAAAAAAAGATACTCCAACCTCTCTTCCTTGTGTTTTCTGGAATATGTAGTACTGACTCTTATCAATATCCATTCCAGTTTCCAACCTTATTTTCATAGAATAGATGTTGTAGACTTAATTAGTTAAACTTAGTTCCAATAATTAGCTTACTTTTAACCTAGAAACTATGAGACCCAAAGAATCACATAGCCACTTGTTCTATTGTTTTATGTAGTTTAAGTCAGACAGTGTTAATGTGACTGATTACTATTGAAATACCTCAGACTACCTCAGTCTTCTAGTGATGAAAATCTCTAATCCTTAGACATAATTTAGGATAACTGATCTAATTAGAATTGTGTATATTTCCAACTATATTTAGCTTCATTTTGTTGAACTAAAAATAAGATAAAAGAAATATTTGATTAAAAGAATGAAAAGAGGGGGAAAAGGAGGGAAGGGAATAAGCATTTACAATGCTTATTATATGCCAGATATTATACTAAATGCTTTATAAATCTCATTTAATCAACTATGCTATCTGCTAATAAAAACTACAGATGTGATAAATTTGGGAAAGACTAGACCTCCTAGAAGTTTTCTTAATCCTTATGAAGTGAATTATATCAAGTAATTGCAATCTGAGTTCTTGGTTTCAAGATGCGTTTGGGGCCAGAGAGCTTGCTTTGATCTCTCCTTTTTTTTTCTTTTTTTGCCTCAGCTCAGTTTACTTTTTATTTACTCTTTCCTTATTCAAACCCACCTAGTCAGAAAGAGAACTCATTATCTTTTCACTAAAATCTTCTCATCTCAACTTTTCTTTCATTGTTTAAAATGCCATAATCCCCCATCCTACCAGAAATGGAAGCTAATTGTGATCTTTTATTCCACATATAGAAATGTGACATTTGTTCATGCTCACTCCATATTTACAAAATTTTCAAATCTAGACATGTTTATTTTCACATCTTGCTTACATGCCATTGTCTTTCCACTCCAATAGCTGTCACCCTGATTCAGGTCTTCATCACCTCACACCTGGATCATTGTAAAAGCCTTGTACCTGGTCTCACTGTCTCAGGTGTCTCTATAATCTATCCTCGACTCAACAGCAACTGCTTTTCTAAAAGCCCATTTCAAAAGCAATGGGCTACAAATCAATAAACCAGTGGTTCCCTTTTATTACCAATGGGAATCAATGGTCCCCTTTTTTATCAGCATAATCAAGTATGAAATGTTCTTTGGTAGTAAAGGCTCTTCATAATTTAAAAATTTTTGCCATCCCAGTCTTCTTTCACTTTATTTGTTTATACTGTATATAGTTAAAAAGTGAGCTATACTGGTCTAAATGCTATCCCTAAAACTTAAGGCTTTCATCTTGATAAATATCATTTCCTTATTTTAATTACAACTACTGATTGATTATTAAAAGCAATCATGCCATTGGAGGCTGACAAACCACAACTGTATAGTGGTGGACCCAGAATATTTTTGAATGAATCAAAGAATCTTAGAAGTTGTAGTAGCTATCATCTTGGCAATCCAAACTGGAAGTATAACCAAAATGTGAGTTGGAGGACCTAGAGGGATGCTACTTTACTAAATTAATATTTTTTTGGTTTTAGAAGTAGATGGATATGGGGGACACTTTCTAAAAATGTTATTATTTCTGTTGAGAGACCTTAAATGCCATGTATTTATAGGAAGGGAAGATGCTTATAGAAAGGCTTATAGGATTTGAGATTCATAGCTGGAAAATAATTTAGAAGCCATCTAAACCTTCCTATTTTTTTACAAATGAGTAAACTTATATCTAGCAAAGCTAAATGACTTGCCTGGCATCAGAGATAAAATGGAAGAAGGTAAGATAACACTTGCCATTCTTTTAAATTCTATGGTATATTAAGGATTAAAATAAAGGGTTTCTAAAAAATTGCTCAGGCTTTACTATGCATTTTTCTTATTTGTACTTACTCTGATCCAACAACCTTTCTGGATTTCATATTCTTAAATTCCACTTCATTAAAAATGTTACAACTCTAAAAGCTGACTATAGTTAAATATTCTAATATGCTTAGGTACATTGGTTTGCATATGATTTCAACTGGAGATCAATTTTGTCTTCATTTACAATCTCTCATTGTTCTTAGCAAGGTGATATAAAACCTCTTTGTTGGTGTTAATGATCAACATCAGAGATATGTTTATAAGAATATATTCATTTGTCTGAAAAACCATTAAGGAATTAAATGGATTCCTTTCAGAGGTCTGTTTCTGGTCTTCCTCTATATAATCTTTTTATCCTCACCTAAGTGAGGAAGTCTGTAAGCTCCTTAGCCTCTACATCATGGTAACTATTTTGCATCATGAGAAACTTCTTCCAGGAAATGGTGACAGTAATCGAATTAATGTCTTTACTTTGATCTTATTAATTATGACTGAAATCAGTAGCTTGTTTAAGGATATCATGTAAGATATACTATGATCACAAGAAAGAACTTTGTCCCCTTTATCTTTTCTGCTAATTTGACACTGACTTTGATATTCTCTCTAGTGGCCAGTAGTATGATTCAAAGGCAGCTAATACTGAATTTCCACTGATAATAACAGCAGTATTTCCTAAATTCTCTATATCCGAGTTATCTCTTACCAAGACATCACTTATACTTTTCACATTTGATTCTTAGAATCACCATAAACATCAATACTTGTACTTTAAACATAAGACAGTCATTTAGGAGACCGAGATAGGGTGAGGATTTATGGTATGAGAGGAAGAAAAATGAGAAGTTAAGACCATTGGTTTACATCTTAAGTTGCCTGGACTAATATGAGAAGCCCAAGACATACACATTCAAGTTCTTAAAGACTGACTTCCAATCTTAAGAGATCCTATTTGTTTTAACAGGGACATAGTTTCTAGGAAGGAAGAGCTGTTGATCTCACTATGCATTTTCCTTGATAGACTTCATCTGTAAAATTGTGTTCAGTTGACATTGGTATACTGGGGAGAATAAAAAATATGGAATGTAAGTTGGTTAGAACCCATAATCTACATCATAGGGGTTGGAGCAACTGGTCATGTTTGGTCTGGAAAAGGCTCAGAGTAGAGAGAGGACATAAAAGCTCCCTTAAGTATTTGAAGAGCTATTATGTGTAAAAGGAAATAAATTTGTTCCACATAGCCTCAGAGAACAGAAATAAGAGCAATGGGTGACAGTTACAAAAAGTCCCAATGTAGGCTTAATGTAAGGGGGAAAATTAAAATTATATATAAAATTATAAAAATTTAAAATTGGTATCCCAGAGTGGGACAAGTTGACTCAAGAAGTAATGAATTATTGCAAACATATTCTATATGACAATGAATGACCATTTGTCAAAGTGAGGATTCCTTTGCTATATAGGTTGGACTACATAGCTGCAAAGATCTCTTCCACTCTCAAATCCTGTTTTCCTCTGATATCTATGTGACTTTGGACAAATTATTTGATCTCTCTATACATCATTTCAGAGCAGATGACCTCTAAGGTCCCTTCAATGTCTTATTCTGCCCTCTTATGGTCCTACTTCTTCAAAGGAAAAGCAAATTTTAGAGCAGCTGTTTCTTCTTCCTAATAAATGCCTAGGTATATTTCAGGACAAAAAGACAGATTCCATTGTCATTCATCATGGTCTCTTAGATATTTCATCATCCAATCCTTTTATAAATGTATTGATCTCCCATAGTGTGCAGGGTCCTAGCTATAAAACTCATCTCACAATGAGCTCTTAAGGAGCTTAGAGTTCTCAGTCTGCTCATGTGTAAAATGGAAGAAGGATCAAGAGGGGATGGCTTAATGTTGAATTGACAATATCTTTTGAATTTGAGACAGCCTCCTCAGCTACACTTCTCAGAAAAAGCCAAAAAAGAAATCTTAGCAAAGATGTACCTTTTTCCTTGCTTTGTTTGATGGATAATTCAATTCAGATCACTTAAAACAACTTGAAAAGAATCTTTTATTATCATTTACACAATAGCAATGAGAATTAAGCTTACCTTCCAAAAAAGGTAACATTTTCTAACAATAGTATATTTTATTACATTTCATTGTTTGCTGATTAATTGCCTCACTTTCATGTCTAATATGCCTAAAACATATTATACCATTTACAGTTGAGGAGCATATTACTTATAGTCCATATAAAGTCATTTAAAGTTCATCTAAAAAAAAGAAATTTCATTTCTGGTCTTGTTTGATACTAACTCATCATGTAATCTTGAATATATGAGTTTATATCTCTTCACCTTATATAACCTGATAGATGAATGGAGGTCGCCAAACTCCACTTTTTTAATTTTTTTTAATTTCCAATATCATAACTGGGGAACACACCTCCTGAGATATTTGATTCTGTGGTCATAGTGCATTTTCAAAACTGAGTAATTTAACATAACTATATAATTTTGTTGCAGAGAGAAACTTAATGAGGTCATTAGCATATTGATTGTTGGATTATTCTAAGTTTAGTAATGAACATCCAGTCTATTCAAAATAACTCTACTACAATGAAATGTTTTAATGATAATATGCAAAATATACATTTATCAATATATGTCAATCCATTTGGGCTTCACTGCTTGGCCATGAAGCTATGTGAGCTGGCTAACTCCTAGGGAGATGAAGGAAAATAATATAAGAAGGAAGATGAGGAAAAACAGGAATAAGAAAGTTGATCTGGGAGAAATAAAAAAGGGAAAGGATAGAAGGACAAAGAAGTAAAGAAGAAAAAGAAGAGGTTAGGACAAAAAGGAAAAATGTTATGGTCATATATGCAATTATTTATTTATATCTAGAATATAACAGATATAATTTATAAAACAAGGCCAGGTCATTCCACTGTGGGCTGACTTAGCAACAGGAATCTGCCAATGGTATGCCACACTTCATTGGCTATAAGAAAGGGAGATAAAAAAAAAAAGTAGAAGATTAAACAAATGCATGCATCATTGGGCAGAAGGAAAGAAAAAGAGACACCAAGAATCAAATTCTTGACATTTGGCCTATTGCATCTAATTAAAGGAGGCTACAGGCTTCCAGACATGAGCACTTAGTGATGAAATCATAACTCTACTCTAAAAGTGACAATGTCTTTTAATCCAGGTTCAGAGAGGAATTGATATCCCTTGGCTACAAGGAAATTCTAAATCCACCATAATTATGGAAAACCACATGCATCAGAATGGTCCACAATACTTCTAAGGAAAAATAAATTCATCATTGAATCAAAAGGATCCTCAACATTCACAGTATTTTCATTAAGGTTTACACCATGGAAATAGTATTTTTTTTCAATTAGAGGGGAATATTTCTTGAATTACTCAATGATGAAGAGTTTACTTTATAGATCAATATAAATAAATTAATCTTCATTTTAAAAATGTACAGCTACACTTTACTGTAAATGGACAAAATTTGCAAAATGATTCTTTAAATCAAGCCATTTTACATACCAAAAATATAAAGCAATATTTTTAACAATTTCCTTGGATAAAACAAACTTTTTTTTCTCCATGGGAAAAATTTATTCCCTGACCATGAATTTTCATTGAATGGACAGAAATCTGGTCAACAGAAGTACCTCATTTTACAGTTTACATTTGTAATCACCTTCCTCTCAATCATTTTTTACCAGCTGTACTCCTTATATGTGACTCTACCATGAACATACTTCCAGAAAAAAACAAAAAAAAAATTGATCATCAGGAAACTCATCATCATTTGAAAGGTTACATCAACTATGGTGTTCTTACTTCATAAGTAGCTTCATTGACTCTGATCCTTTGATTGCAATGCTAGAGAAAGGTGAATAAACTGTTGCTAAAGTTTTCATGGGAAGAGAGTTTAGAGGGCTCACAGCCCTGTCACTTACCACTTACCGCCCACATTGAATCATTCTCTAGTGCCAGGTACCTTCCCTTCTTCCCCTTTTAAGATTCCTTTTAAATGTTGTTTTCTTCTTTTATATGATAAGGTGTTTTACATTATATTTATGCAAGTCCCTTTGCAGGACTGCTGAGGGTGGATAAGCAAATTATTGTCATTGATTTTAAACTGTTTATCATCTCTCCTTAGTAACTTAACTAATAATATAAAAATTTAAAAGAAGAAAGAAAATTCGGAAAAATAGCCAATAATTACCACCTGAAGTTATAAAATATCACTTCCATTGGAGATGACATTCATTTTCTCCTCCTTCCTCTCACTCTACTTCTCTTTCTTTTTCTCTTTTGTCCTCTTTTTTCCTTCCCTTCTATTGAATTTAATTTGCTACAATTTAAATGAAGCATGCTCTCTAAGAAGTGGAGCTTTCCCATAATGGAATGGATTAGTTATGGAGGTGATCAGTTCCTCTTCTCTGGAGGATTTCAATTAAAGGGGAGATGAGCACATGTCAGAGTTGCAATAGAAAAGATTCTTTTACAAATCCCATTAAGTTTATTAGGTATAGTGAAAATAAACAGGTGCTACCATCCAAAAGCAGAAGTTTCAACCCTGCCTCTCTTAGTTAGCTACTGTTTATATGATCTTAATAAAGTCAACAAATGGGTATTTTAAGGATTTATCATGTACACTATAATATGTACTATTGATATAAAGAAGGTAAAAAAAACTCCCTCTCTGCTTTCAAAGAGATTATATTCTGTCAGAGACAATATGTTAATAACACAGAACACATAAGATTAATTCAGAGTAGAAGGATTCTAAAATCAGAAAAAAAATGGAAGAAAGGACCTGTGCTTTGGTTTCCTCATTGCTAAAATTAATAGATTGTTAATAGATATTCTCTAAGGTCCTTTGTAGCTCAAAATAAATAATCTAATGCTTTTTTAAAATTTTATTTCGTCAATTTAAAATATTATTCCTTGGTTATGAAAATCATATTCTATTCATCCCTCCCCTGGCCCTACCCTTCCTGTTACAAATATGCAATTCCACAGGGTATTACAGGTGTCCTTGATCAGAACCCATTTCCATGTTGTTGGTGTTTGCACTAGGATGTTCCTTTAGACTCTATATCCCCAATCATATCCCCCTTGACTCATGTAATCAAGCAGCTGTTTTTCTTCTGTTTCTAATCCCAGTTTTTCCTCTGAATGTGGATAGTGTTCTTTCTCATAAATCCCTCCAGGTTGTTCAAGATCACTGTATTGCCACTAATGGAAGAGTTCATTACATTCTATTACACCACAGTGTATCAGTCTCTGTGCACAATATTCTCCTGGTTCTGCTCCTCTCACTCTGCATCAATTCCTGGAGGTTGTTCCAGTTCCCATGAAATTCTAAAAACTTTTTTAATTCCTTTGAGCACAATAGGATTCCATCACCAACATAGACCACAATTTGTCCAGCAATTTCCCAATTGAAGTGCTTCCCCTCATTTTCCAATTTTTGCCACCACAAAGAGAACAGCTATGAATATTTTTGTACATGTCTTTTTCCTTATTATCTCTTTGGGGTACAAAACCAGAAGTTCTATGGCTGTATCAAAGGGCAGACAGTCTTTTATCACCCTTTGGGCATAGTTCCAAATTGCCCTCCAGAATGGTTGGATCAATTCACAACTCCACCAGCAATGCATTAATGTCCCTACTTTGCCACATCCCCTCCAGCATTCATTACTTTCCTTTGCTGCCATGTTGAACAATCTGCTAGGTGTGAGGTGATACCTCAAAGTTGTTTTGATTTGCATCTCTCTGATTATAAGAGATCTAGAACACTTTTTCATGTGGTTATTAATAGTTTTGATTTCTTTGACTGAAAATTGCCTCTGCATGTCCCTTGCCCATTTATCAATTGGAGAATGGCTTGATTTTTGTAAAATTGATTTAGTTCTTTGTAAATTTGAGTAATTAAACCTTTATCAGAGGTTTTTCTTATGAAGGTTGTTTCCCAATTTGTTACTTCCCTTCTAATATTGGTTACATTGGTTTTATTTGCAAAAATCTTTTTAATTTGATGTAATCAAAAACAATTTATTTTACATCTTGTGACTTTTTCTAAGTCTTGCTTGGTTTTAAAATCTTTTCTTTCCTTAATGTCTGATACGTATACTATACTGTGTTCACAAAATTTTCTTAAAGTTTGCTTCTTTATGTTCAAGTAATTCTCCCATTCTGAGTTTATCTTGGTGTAGGGTGTGAGGTGCTGATCCAAACTTAATCTCTCCCACACTGTGTTCCAATTTCCCCAGCAGTTTTTTCAAATAGTCGAATTTTGACCCAAAAGCTGGAATCTTTGGGTTTGTCATTGACTGTCTTCCTGAGGTCACTTACCCCAAGTCTATTCCACTGATCCTCCTTTCTGTTTCTTAGCCAGTACCATATTGTTTTGATGACCACTGTTTTATAGCATTGTTTGAGATCTGGTACAGCAAAGCCACCTTCCTTTGCATTTTTTTCATTATTTCCCTGGATATCCTTGAACTTTTGTTCTTCCAAATGAACTTTGTTCTGGTTTTTCTAATTCAGTAAAAAAAGTTCTTTGGTAGTTTCATGGGTATGGCACAAATAAATAAATATGTTTGGGTAGGATGGTCATTTTTATTATGTTAGCTCCTTCTATCCATGAGCAGTTAAAGCTTTTCCAATTCTTTAGATCTAGTTTTAATTGTGTGGAAAGTGTTTTGTAGTTGTGTTTATATAGTCTTTGTGTTTCTCTCATCAAATAGATTCCTAAGTATTTGTTATTGTCTAGGGTGATTTTAAATGGAATTTCTCCTTCTAATTTTTGCTTCTGAGATGTGTTGGAGATATGTAGGAATG
Source organism: Monodelphis domestica (assembly GCF_027887165.1). NCBI lineage: Eukaryota > Metazoa > Chordata > Mammalia > Didelphimorphia > Didelphidae > Monodelphis > Monodelphis domestica. The sequence continues at coordinate 728,657,818 of NC_077227.1, forward strand.
CTCATGACTCGTGTGGATTTATTTTGTATCCTGCAACTTTGCTAAAGGTGTTGATTATTTCCACTAGCTTTTTAGTTGATTCTCTAGGATACTTTTAGTAGACCATCATATCATTGGCAAAGAGAGATAGCTTGGTCTCTTGATTGCCAATTTTTATACCTTCAATTTCTTTTTCTTCTCTAATTGCTACTACTAGTGTTTCTAGTACAGTGTTAAATAATAGAGGTGATAATGGGCATTCTTTTTTCACTCCTGATCTTATTGGGAAGGCATCTAGTTCATCCCCATTGCAGATGATGTTTGCTGATGGTTTTAGATAAATACTGTTCATTATTTTTTTTATGAAAGACCCTTCTATTCCTATACTTTCTAGTATTTTTAATAGAATTGGGTGTTGTATTTTGTCAAAGGCTTTTTCTTTTTCTATTGAGATAATCATGTGATTTTTGTTGGCTTGCTTGTTGATGTGGTCAATTATGTGGATGGTTTTACTAATATTGAACCATCCTTGCATTCCTGGTAAAAATCCTACCTGATCATAGTGAATAACCCTCCTGATAATTTGCTGGAGTCTTTTTTGCTAGTATCCTATTTAAGATTTTTGTGTCTATGTTCATTAAGTAGATTGGCCTGTAGTTTTATTTCTCTCTTTTTGACCTGCCTGGCTTTGGACTCAGTACCATATTTGTGTCATAAAAGTAATTTGGCATAACTCCCTCTTTTCTTATTATGTCAAATAGTTTATAGAGTATTGGGATTAGCTGTTCTTTGAATATTGTAAGAATTAAAATAGTGGAAGGCATAAACTGTAGTGATAAAAGAGTTGATGGCTTAAATTGTGACTGCAGAAAATATGGTTTCAAGACAGTTTCTCATTTTAAATCAAATATAAGATAGTCACCAGGGAAAATTTCCCAATTATTAAATATACCCAAGACCGGTGGGTTTTATAGAGATTTTAATTCATACAAATGAGGAATTAAAGAAAAGGAGAGAAAGAGAAAAAAAGAGAATAATGAGAATGGGATAAGCTGGCCCTGGCCAGCCCTGGCCAACCCAGGCCTAAGCCCTAAGAGAAAAGATCAGTCAGTCCTTAATCACTCACCACAAGATTTGTCCAAGTAAGGATTCTAGTGGCACCAGGCCAGCTTCATCTCAGCTGACTCCACCAGCTCAATTCTGAATCTGAATGTTCCCTGTGAATGAATCTGAGCTCCTATTTAAAGGGAATTTTCTCCTATGTCACCTCCCCTAAGTTCTTCCATCTACCAATCACAGTAGATGTTTTTCAAAGGACAGACCATTCTTAGTTCACACCTAAGAAGCTTAAATTTTTGATTAAGTTCACACCAGAACACTTCTGAGTAAGTTTCTCACATCTTTGCTCCTTGCAAATTCACAAGTTGCCTGACCTTTATAGGCACTTCTTTTGTATTATATCTAGCACCCTTTTGTATTATATCTAAAAATCGGCACAGCTTAAGAACTTTTTGCCTTATTATAAGTATTTGTTTTAGTACTTTTCATTGTTCAGCAAAGAGTTTACAACTTTATCTTCCCCTAAAGGATGCTTAAGTAGGGGTGGAGTAGGGGTCTTCACATTCCTGATCTAAGTAGAAGTCTCACATTCCTGATCTAAGTTCCTTCATTGTTTAAAGTGGGGAATGGTCTTAACCCTGCCTTATGAAGTAGGGTCTGGGAAATTTTAAGGTTCACAATATTTGATAGAATTCACTTGTGAATCCATCAGGCCATGGTGATATTTTCTTAGGGAGTTCTTTGATGGCTTCTTCAATTTCTTTTTTCTGATATGGGATTATTTAAGAATCCTATTTCTTCTTCTGTTATTCTGGGTAATTTATATTTTTTGCAAATATTCATACTTATCACCTAGATTGGCATATTTATTTCCATGTAGTTGGGCAAAATAGTCTTTAATGATTGACTTTATTTCCTCGTCATTGGAGGTGATGTCTCCCTTTTATCTATGATACTGTTAATTTGGTTTCCTTCTTTCCTTTTTTATTAGATTGACCAATACTTTGTCTATTTTGTTTGTTATTTCAAAATACCAGCTTCTAGTCTTATTTATTATTTCAATAATTCTTTCACATTCAATTTTATTAATTTCTCCCTTTATTTTTCAGATCGCTAATTTAGTTTTGTTCTGAAAATTTTTAATTTGTTCGCTTTCAAGTTTTTTGATTTACATGTCCAATTCATTGACCTCTGCCCACCCTAATTTGTTAATATATGAACTCAAGGATATAAATTTTCCCCAAAATACTACTTTGGCTGCATCCCACAAATTTTGTAAGGATGTCTCATCATTGTTATTTTTTTCAATGAAATTAATAATTGTTTCTATGGTTTGTTCTCTAATCAATTTTGGAGAATCATATTATTTAATTTCCAATTAATTTTTTATTTGGTTCTCCCTGTACTGATTATTATTTTTATTGTATTAGTAACTGAAAAGGTTTCATTTATTTTTTCTCCTTTTCTGCATTTGTTTGCCATGTTTTTATGACCTAATATATGGTCAATCTTTGTGAATTTACCATGTGCTGCTGAAAAGAAGGTGTATTCCTTTTTGTCCATATTTATTTTTTATCCATATATCTCTTAACTCTAATTTTTTCTAAGATTTTATTCACATCTTTTACCTCTTTCTTATTAATATTTATTTGATTTATCTAAATTTGATAGTGGTAGGTTCAGATCTCCCACTAGTATTGTTTTACTATTTGTTTCCTCCTTGAATTCCACTAGTTTCTCCTTTAGAAATTTAGATGCTATACCATTTGGTACATACATGTGGATTACTGATATTTCCTCATTGTCTATACTCCCTTTTATCAGGATGTATTTACCTTCCCTATCCCTTTTAATCAGATCTATTTTTACTTTGGTTTTGTCAGATATCATGATTGTGACTCCTGTCTTCTTTCTATCAGGTGAATCCCAATAGGTTTTGCTCCAACCTTTAATTTTAGCCTTGTGAGTATCTACCTGCTTCAGGTGTGTTTCTTGTAGACAAAATATGGTAGGATATTGGATTCTAATTCATTCTCCTATTTGTTTTCATTTTATGGGTGAGTTTATCTCATTCACATTCAAAGTTTTGATTTTCACTTGTGTATTCCACAGCTGTTTGATATCCTCTCTTAGTTCTGTCCTTTCTTCTTTTGGTATATCCTTTTAAACCAGTGGTTTAATTTTAATCAATCCCCCTAATTCCCTGCCTTAGTATGCTTCCCTTTCTGGCCCCTCCCTTATTGTTCCCTTCTTGTTTTTTTAGGGTCTGTTAAGTTCCCTCCCCCTTCACTTTCCCTCCCTTTTGTACTCCCTTTCCCTTACCCCCCTTAGTTTTCCCTTATCACTTTGCCTGTAGGATAAGATAGAATTCAAGACCCAGATGGATCTAGATGATCTTCCCTTTCAGAATTGATTTCACTGAGAGTAAGGTTTAAGTATTACCTATTAGCACTCTCTTCCTCTCCCTTTTATATGAGTATTCTTCCCCTCCACTTTCCATGCATTTCTCTTTGTGATAGAGATTATCCTATTTATTTTATTTCTTCAAGTATCTCTTTGTGCCGTCTCTGATTCCCTTCTCCTTTTTTCTTTTTTGCATATCATCTTATAGCCCTTAATGCCCCAATCTCTTCTTGTGAATGATTCTTCTAGTTACTATAATAGTGAATGTAATTTTTGAGAGTTACAAATAACATTTTCCCCAAATATTAATATATATAATTTGATCTAATTGTAGCCCTTAAGGAAGAGAGTTTAAATAAAACAAAATGCTTTTCCCCTTTTTTTTCTCTCTTATTTACCTTTTCATGTATCTCTTGATCTTTGTGTTTGGATATCAAACGTTCCACTTAATTCTGGTCTTTTTTTTCACTAATACTTGGAAATCTTCTATTTTTTTAAAGCCCATACATTCCCCTGGAAATATATAGTCAGTTTTGATGGATAGGTGATCTTTGGTTGAAGACCCAATTCTCTTGCCTTTCTAAATATTATGTCCTAGGCCTTGCAGTCCTTTAGTGTTAAAGTGTTAGTTAAAGTGTTAAAGCTGCCAGCTGTTGTGTGATCCTGATTGGTGCTCCTTAGTATCTGAATTATCTCTTTTTGGCGTCTTGTAGAATTTTCTCCTTAGCCTGAAAGCTCTGGAATTTGGCAATTACATTCCTGGGAGTTGCCTTTTGAGGATTTAGTGTAGAGGGTGTTTTATGAACTCTTTCAATGTCTATTTTGTCCCCTTCTTCAAGGACATCAGGGCAGTTTTCTTGGATGATTTCTTGTAGTATGATGTCAAGATTTCTGTTCATTTCTGGCTTTTCAGGTAGACCAATGATTTTCAAATTGTCTCTCCTTCCTCTGTTTTCCTGATCTGCCATCTTGTCATTGAGATATTTTATGTTTTCTCCTATTTTGTCAGTCTTTTGACTTTGCTTCATTAATTATTAATGTTTAGCAAGATCATTGTCTTCCAGTTGCCTAATTCTGGTCTTTAAAGACTGGTTTTCCTTTTCAGTTTGGTCTATCTTGCTTTTCTAGACTTCCAGCTGTTTCTCCAATTGGGAGTTCTTGTCCTTTAAACTGTTATTTTCTCTTTGAACTATTTCCCACTTTTCTTGCCAGAAGGCTTCCATCTTTTTGATACACTCAATTTTCAATTCTTCAAGAGCTTGTGGACAATTTCCATTTTTTTGGAAGGTTTTGAATTTATTTGAGTTTCCTCCTCTATTTCCTCTGTAGCCTGGCTTTTTCCTCCATAAATTTTTTGAGGGTCAATCCCTTCTTCCTGTTTTTCTTGGAGGGAGGTTGTTGCTTCCAGGCACAATTTTCCATCACTGTGGAGGATTTTCCTTCCTTTTTATACAGAAATTTGAGTGAGATGGGAAGGTTGTCTGTGTATGGAGTTAAGGAGAAAGGATTTTGTCTGAATCAAGCTCTCAAATATCTGCAGTTCTTTTGTTTTCTGTCCTTCTCTGTGTTATTTTTCTGAAAGCTCCCAAGGTCTGAGCTCTTCAGCCTGCTGGTGTTTCAGGTGTGGCTGCTCTCAGGGGGAGGTCTTTGGTGGTCTCAGTCAGCTCCCAAGGACCTAGAGGTGCCTCTTACTCACCCTAGAGGTTCCCCTCACTCACTTACTGATTCTGGCACACATTGGCTCTTACTCTGGCTCTGTAGGTGGGGTGGGGAAGGGTAGATCAGTGGGTGTTTTGATGGGAGCTTTTTCACCCCCTTATAGTGTGGAAATGCCCAGATCCTATCTACATTCAATGTTGCACCCTCCTGTAGAGTCCCTTACTCTTATGAATTTTTTTTTTGGTCTTTTGAGGTAGTCTATATCTGTGGGTGCTGAGGAGAGGATGAGTCTTGAGTCTTGATTGCTGCCATGTTTAACCAGAAGTCCCCCCTGATCTAATGCTTTTAAAGTTCTTTTTAACTCTGAATCTCTCTTTAATCCTATATGATAATATCTGATAAATGGTAATAATGTAATTAATGGGTGTACCTCTTCCCTGTTTTATTTTTTTTATTTTTTGTGAATATGTGACAAATCCAGATTTCTTGTTATGATTACTTGAAGTTCATGGAGAACTGTTAGTCTAAATGTAGTTTCAGCTATTCCTTTTGGAGGTCTCAGAAAAAAAATAATTAAAAACAAAAAAACAAAAAATTTCTTCCCAGAGAGCTCTATACTATGTCAAAGCTGAGAAACTATAGTTACTGCATGTGGAGCTCAGTTTGAAAACAAATGAATCTCCTTCCTTTTACCTTGTTTTAAATTTTGGAGCAAGAAAGTTTTGAAACTTCAATTGTAGTAGAAGTAGCAAGAATTACAATTTAACAACAACAATAGCAACAGAGCTGTACTGCTTGGAAGTGGCCCTGGGCTTGTTGTTCTATTTGAAAATGAATGTTTTGACGTATCCCTATGATGTTTCTGTTGTGAGTAACAAGAAACTTGGTGCCTGAGAAATATTAAGATGGAAAATTACATCAGGCTTATATATGACAAAGGAAAGAAAATGACACAAATAACAGAACTTCTGGATTCCTTTCAATTGTATTATTTATTAGCTTATTCATTCATATATTTATTTATTTTGTCTGTTTTTTAATTGTTTTATTGGTTTTTCAACCTGTTTGTTTCCTTCTCTATTTGCTTATTAACTAAATAATGCTTTCATTGATTGGTTGATTTAATTGTTAATTAATTTAATTAACTAAAACTTGGTTAGCAATTTACAACAAGGACCTTTGGTTCCTGGAAAAAGGAAGTTGGACATTTTTCCATAGTTGAGAACTTCACCTTCAAAAAGAACTAACATTAAGGTTCTCTATAAAGTATCTTTTTTTCAATGTAGAAAGATTGGGATTGAGCAGAGGGAGAATTCTATATGGTTAGGAATGAATAATTGTAGTGGTAAATAGACAGCCTTTACTTTTCTAAGCAATAGATGTTTTGTGAACCTGGAGATGTCTCCTTAAATCTCTGTTTTTGTAAAATGAAGATGTTGACCTCAATGACAGACCTCTATGATTCATTCTACCTCTAAGTGATGAGAGAAATAATGATGAAAGTAGTAATGATCATCATGGTTAATAATGGTTAATCCCTATTTACATATGAAGAAACTGAGGCACACAAATTAAGTGGCATTTCCAGGGTGGCAGAGCTAGTGTTTGAGGGAGGTTTTGAATTCAAATATTTCTAACTTCACATTCAACTCTATGCACAATGCCAAATCATTCCTTTCAAAACACATACACACACATCTTTCATCCTTGAATAATTCTTATTCTTTTACAATTTAATTAATTTATTTTTAAAAACCCTTACCTTTTTTCTTGAAATCAATACTCAATATTGATTCCAAGGCAGAAGAATGGTAAGGGCTAGGCAATGGGTCTCAAGTGACTTGCCCAGGGTCACACAGCTAAGAAGTGTATGCAGCCATATTTGAATCTAAGACATCTTGTCTCTAGGCCTGGTTCTCAATCCACTTATCCACCCAGATTCCCCTGAATGATTCTTATTCTTGAAACCTCCTTAAAAGATTCATTGAATGCCCTGAAGGTTGTCCCAAATTCATTGTCTCTTCCAGGGATGGAAATTTCTTAAGGTTCCAATTTTGATCTATTTATTCTTATTTCAGTCCTTATTGCCTTGATGGCTTTATCTTCTTTCTAATATTTTAACTGTGATTTCTATTCTAATAAAATATTCATCGGGATGTCAGAAAATCAAAGTTGACTGAATTCTTTGAGAAAATCCAATGCCAATTAGGAAAATTTCATAAGTATAAGATAGGGAAGGAGTGGCTAATCATTAGTTCATCTCACAAAAGGAAATTCAAATATACTTAAATTTATATTTACATTTTTATATTTGTGATTTTCTATGTATGTGCATGTATATATATATATATATATATATATATATATATCCACATGGATTTCTGAACTAATTTACTAATAGAATCTTCAGATATTTGTAGAATACAGAAATAAAAATGTGATGGACCTGCTGTAATGAATTAAAGACAGACTATTGATTCTTCAGTACCATTCCTATCAAGTCTTTGCTGTTTTTCAAATGAAGCTGCATTGTTCTTGCTTATATAAATAAAGAAAAAAGTCTTTTGATTATAGAATTTGTTAATAAAGTCTTCAGTTTCTCCTTATTTGAAAGTTTTTAGTGTCCTCATTAGGGAAGATATATGAGACTGAGTTTTGGCACACAAATAAATTAATCTTTTGTATTTTTGGAGGATTGGCCTTGAAATACATTCAATGTTCTTAGCAGCCATGAACAGAAGTGTCTGGGAAAATAAGTTAAGTAGAGAAAATAAATTAAAATTTTAATATGTAAACTCTGAAATTACAAATACTATTGGAAATTAAATTTATCTCTAGGTTTTCAATAAGTAAAGAACAAATATAATACTAGACTTAATGCAAAGGTGCTTTATGTTTGTTGGTTTTATTTAATTTTAGAAAGTAATCTTCTCAAATGGACACAATACCAGAGAGAGGCTAGACTTTTCATAGCCACCCTTCTAGAGAATTTACACATATGTATTTAATTAAATCCTGAAGTGAGTTATAAAAATCACATAATGAGTCAAGAAAAAGAGCACTTGGTAGAACTCGGAGGGCCGTTTAAACTCAAGTCGTTCAAAACCAAACCATCACATGTGGTCAGCCGGAATCAGGTGTGGAAACTGAGCACTTCCCATCCCTACACCTTTCTACCTGCACTCAGATCATTAACTTTTCTGTCTTCCAACCTAAGTCTGACACTGCTTCTGGGAATCTGGGCCACTCAGTTCATACTGAGGCAGGCCTTCCTCTCCATTTCTGGCCTCTGGCCACCCCATATAACCTTCAACTCTACAAACTTTTCCAGATCCCATTCATGTATGATGTTCCTAGAATGTAACCTAAGCTTTCTGAGGGAAAAGTCTGATTGAGTTACTTGTGCTTTGATCCCCAGTTCCTGGTATAAAGATAGTGTTCTGTCTGCATAGGTAGTACCTAGAAAATAAACTAAAATTTTTATTTATTTTCTTTACATTTTATTTCTTTTTTCTTAGGATCCACAAGCCCAGGACATTTGAAGCATTTCCCACCAGTAACCCAACTTTCTAGGGACAAATAGTGTAATTCATATCTGAAATTGAGTGGAACACTGACATGTTAAGTGACTTTCCAAGAATCACACAGTCAATCATGTGTCAGAAATTGGATTTGTACTTAGATCTTTCTGACTACATGGATTATTTTAGGCATATTGAAAATGATATAGTTGTCTCATTATAAAATGATATAAAACCAATTAAGAATAAACATTCCATCCAATACAGTATCACAAAGTAAAGAAACACGTATAATATGTGAACCAGTATTCGAATATCTCCCCCAACCTATTATGATAGAGCCTTCTAGAATCAATCAGATCTTCTACTTTGTTAGCTTAAGGTTTCTACAGATATTATTATCTTGAAGAATAGACTCTTTCAGGAAAAATGGTCTCAATCATTGGTCCGAGGATCAGTCCGTGACATGTCTACATTGAACTCATCATCCAGGTGACCTTTTCTTTCCTAAATATATACATTCATCTAATTTTTCTCTTTACCATCCTGCCAAATCATGATTTGGAATTTATTTAAAATATAATTTACGTCCTCACCTGTATAAAAGGAGTAATACCTGCCCATCATTAAAATTAATATTTAAATAACACTTCAGAGTTTGCAAATCCCTTTGCATATATTATTTTTAAGAAAATCTTACTTTTCTTCTTAGAATCAGTACAGTATATTGGTTCCAATGCAGAAGAGTGGACAGGGCCAGGCAATAGGGTTAAGTAACTTGCTCAGAGTCAATAGCAGTAGTCTCTTGGTAACCGAGGATGATGATTGTCTTTGTGCATTTTCATCTGATAGATGAGTGTGCAGAAAGACACTTGTGCGTGAAGGGGATTTAAGTGGAAAAGTTGATGCACAGAGACAGTCCCACTCTCTCGGCGTTGAAAGCCTGGGTCCAGTGGCATGAAAAGTTGTTACACCTGGAGACTTCCTCAGCTGCATTGGACGGTCATGTTGTCTTTTGTGCTCTAACATGTCCTAAGCACTCCACAGTGCTTTGCTGTGTCGCCATCTCAGCTGTTGAACCTTCTTATTGGTTTCTTCTGTCTGTTCAGCCGAAGCAGTCTTCACATGCTGGGTGAGCAAGGCCCTGGTTCACCAGGGGTCTGCGACCCGATGGCTACCCTCACAAGGTTTAGCCGGCCTGTCGAAGCCGTTGTCCGGGGTGTGGCCGCTGCCACATGCTAGCAGCTACTGGGAGCCACAGGTGAGAGCTGGGTGTCAGGTGGGGGTCAGAGGCTGGAGAGCTGCCCTAGACGGGCATGAAAAGCCCTCCATACAAGAGATACTACCCCTCCATGAACACCCCATACACTCCATGTGTGCCCAGAGTCACACAGCTATAAATTGTCTGAGGCCAGATTTGAACCCAGCAGCTACCATCTCTAGACCTGGCTCTCCAGTCACAGAATCACCTAGCTGCCCCCTCCTTTGCATATATTTCATTTGATATTTACATAAACTCTTGTTAGGAGATATCATAATTTCTTCCATTTTATATGTGAGAAAATTGAAGCATACACAGGTTAAGTGACTTAATAAAGTTCAAACTGCTAGTACTGAGGCTAGACTTAATTTTAGGTTTACTAACTGCTGGCCAAAAATTTTATTCAATAAGCCATATACTTGACTAATTCAATATGGATTTAAGATAAACAATTCAATCATTACCTCTATGGATCACAGTATACATGAAGTTACAACCCCTCACATAACTTTCTCATAAGATCATAGTTTCGAATTTTGACAAAGGAGCTAATCTTTCATTTTTCAGAGGAAGGAAATTGTGACCCAAACAACTGAAAGGTTGCCTTCTACATATAATTATTTTTATTCCCTATTAGATACTCATTGTTTTTGACAAAATTCATGTTTCTGCTGTGTTTCTGTCTTTGCACAAACCAGGATGTGCTCTACCCAACCTAACTCATAACTCTTACCTTATTTCTTAGTTCATATTAGGAGCCACCTCCTGCAGAGAGCTTAGGGGGGAAAAAGAGTTCCAAAGTAAAGCTTCCTGATATTGGTTGGAACAGTTATGAAAAATGTATGTAGGTAAATGGACATGATTACAATAGCACTATAAAGTTTGGGTAAATTGCATTTTTCAGGGGAATTCCCACATTGATAAAGTCAGAGATATGATCGATTATTAATCCATACATATTTTCTTACCTAATAGGGTCAGAGATTTGCACCTTGAAGGAACCATAGAGTTCATGAATTCCAATTAATTTATTTTATACTATTTTATACATGTTGAAACTAAGATACAGAGAGGTTAAATTATTTGTCAAAATTTACATAGTTAAAAAGTATCTGAATTAGGATTTGAACTCGTTTTCCTTATGTTAAGACCAATAATTTACATGCAATATTTCATTTTAATATTTCAGTCTAGTAGATGATATTATTTTCATTTTACAGATGAAGACACTGAGGCTAAAAAGTTAACTGACTTGCTTGGAATCCCATATCTGTAGGAAGAGATTTTTTGAGCTGCCTCCTTGGTGAGATTTGAAGATTCTCTATCCAATTATATTTTTCACTGGACTCACTCTTTTGACCTAAGCTATTAACTCCTACAGGACCTTATTAAATGCAAATGTATTATCTAGGAATGGCAATACATTTAGTCAGCATGACATCAGAAGAATTGAAGACCTTGAAGGAATTGTGGCACCTATTAAAGATATATGGAGTAGAAAAGAAGACAATAGTAGTTCAGTGAGAAGAGCAGGTCACATGGTTTTAAATAAGTCCAAGTTGCAGAGGCAGGATCTGGGAGTAAGAATAAGCAGTCAGGGCATAAACATATTTCTAATTAGCAACTTTTCCTTATTTTATCACTTGAAACAAAAGCTTTTCTCCACTTGAGTCTATTGCTCAACAATGGATCAGTATTTCACATTATTTTCTAATATGCCTTTTTTAAAACAATCATCAGTGAAGGTTTAGAACATTTCCAAATTAACTTCTTATCTAAACCTGGCACAAAATATTCTATTTTTTTTACTAATTCCAATAATTGGATTTAAAATATTTTAAGATCCAGGCAATACAAGCCTTCTTCAAATATCCATATATAATGTCGGTGTCTTGTCCCTTGGACATCTAATTTTAAAGAGATAATTGTATACTATTTAGCAGAACACCAGCAGGAAAATAATTGTTCATGGGAATGGTATTTTTCCCCTGTGGATTTCAATTGAACAAATTGCAGAGCTCTTAGTGAATTTGGGGAGTTTCTAGAATTTAATGTGGAAGAGTAAAGGCATAGTTTGAAGCCTGAGTCTCCTTTATATGATAGAGAAGATGGAGCAGGTCAGGAAGCTATCCTGGGATAAGGTTCAATGCATCTGTTTGGGGGAGATTATGTCTCTAAAGGGTCATATATAATGCATTAGAAGAGTATTAGAAGAGTAAGCAAGAACTTGTGTGGCTTCACTCGTGCAGTACCACAGTTTTCACTGTGGTAGAGGGGTGGTATAGTAGATAGAATATCAGGACTGAAGTGAGGAAGACCCATCTTCTTGAGTATAATCTAGCCTCCAACACTTACTAGTTCTGTGACCCTGGCCAAGTCATTTAACCCTATTTCCCTCACTGCCTCATGTTTAAAATAAGCAGGAGAAGGAAATGGTAAACCATTCTAGTATCTTTGCCAAGAAAACCCCAAAAGGAACCATGGAGAGTTGGACATGACTCAAACAACTGAACAATAACAACAACACTGTCCCCTTTACTTATGGGCATATTTAGAAGACACACAAGGCCTGTGAGTCAGAGGAACTATATTTTAATACTAACTCTTCTACTTACGACCTGTGTGACCTTAAGCAAATCATTAAACCTCATGTGCCTCAATTCCTTAATTTGTAAAATGTGGAATGTGGACTAGATGACACTAAAGGTCCTTTCCATCTTTTGAATTTTGATCTTATGTTATCTCTACTGGCTTATTCCAGCTCCTGATATATTAAATATGAGCTGGTTTCTAAAATTCTCTGTCACAAAGCAATGACAGTTTCAATCCATAGGAATTTATGAAGCATCTACAACACTATTTCCAACTTTGCCTTCACATGGCTCCATTTTTTTAATCCAAGTTCTGTGGCCTAATACTATAATCTGGGTCAAACTGCCTCTATGGGCCACAAATTTGCTTTAACAAAAATCAGACTTCTCTAGCTCATGATGGATTTGTTAGTGTTTAATAACTGAATTTTTTCATCATCATATTATCCCTTTCATGATCATTACAAGATTAGTAACAATTAACATAGTAGTTCTTTTGGCAGAAGTACAGGATGTGAGAAAGTAGAAGGGAGGATTCTTATCAGGCGCATCTATTTTGCATCCTTCATTATCTTCAGCATTCCATACTGCCTTTGTAGGATTTAGATGACTTTCATAAATCTCCATGAACAAAATCAGAGCAAGATGCATCTCAAAATTTGGATTCAGTTCCACAATGAAATGATTCAGTCACAAAGTTCTGAGCATGATAAATTTATTATCAAAGTTAATAATTGCTAATAAAATGGCATCTGAAACACTTCTGTGGCCAGGGATACAATATAGCAGATTGAGTAGCTCTTTATACAGTGGATTATGTAAGGTTCATTGATGCTAAACTAGTATTGTGATTGGTCTATAATAGAGAAGACATAAATGGGTAAGATGGATTTCCATTTGAAATAATCATGCTGAGTTGCTTACAAAAATGTGTTTTCCAAAGACTGTGGTAAGTTAGTCAACATCCTCTGAAAAGTTCCATATCCTAAGGTTCTACATACCTTGATGTCAATGATCTCCCACACCAAAGATGCTTATGAGCAAGAAGACAATCTCAGTAAAAGGTTAACTCATCCTCACATTCCCCCTTCCACCATTCTGGGGCAAGACAGATTGAGTCTAAGTGGGAGCCTAGGAAAATGGGTAAGTTAAACTCTTAGAAGGTCATATTATTAAATACTATACCCTTATATAATTAAAATTGAAATCTAATCTCTTAAGTACTAATTCTAGTGATTTACTAAAATTCTTAATCAATAAGTAATAAATAATACAAAATGAAGTGAGATATCAATTTCTAGTTTCACAGTACTATTTTCCACTGTGGTGTGTGTTATCTGAAATGCATTGTCACATACTGGATAATGTAAGGGGGAAAAGAGGTTATTTTTTTAAAGGGTTGGACTTGATTATTTAAGAGCGGTAATCAGGAATTTATATTAATTCCAAATAAATTTATTTACAATTTATTTCCAAGATGTAGAAAGAGTGAAGTAAGAAATCAGAGAGAGGACAGCGTACAATATCTAGCCTAAAGCATGGACTTTAGTCCTCAACTGGATAGGCCTCTGCCCTTGTGGCCCAGGACCTGAGGAAGTCTCTTCAGAAAAATTCAGCAATTAAAAGCCAGCTTTTCACTCTCCACATGTCTGTTTAAGGAAAAGGGTCTCAATTTCAGTCAGCAGATCCTGCTACCCCTCTTCATCAGCCTCAACTCGAAAACATAAAGAATTGAATTTCTTCAATAAGATGTCACTCTATTTAAAGACATTTTCTCTTGTGTCACTTCCTGTGTCTTCGCCTAATACCAATCACAGTTGATGCTCTTCTCTAGGACTGCCCAGAAGGCAGTCAATCGAATCTAAATTCATCACCCACTATCTCACAGGTGGGTCACAAACCTTCCACTCAATGATTAAATGGTATGTTTAAAGTTTTAGTAATTCGATCTAAAAATGGGCAGATCTCCATACTCTACTTTAAGCAGGGTGTTCTAAAAATAGTCAGGGGTTACAATTTAATCTTCATAATCAGAGGAAAATTAATTAATTTCATTGTTATAATGAGGGGAGAGTTAAATTTAATATTCACAATAGAAAGTCAACTCCTTGAGAAAAAAGGATTCTGTTATTCCTTATTTATGTATTCCTATGGCTTAGTATAGCATGTATATTGCAGGTATTATTATTAGTCCCATTTAATAGATGATGACTTTAGGACTCAGAAAATTTAAGTGACTTTCAAAACTATACAATTAGTAAATATCTGAGGAAGGATTTGAACTCTTAAGAGTAAGCCCAGAATGCCCATTGGTATGATCCCTTTCTACCTCTAGGTATTATAGGAAAATGCCTTCTTCAATTATGTGAAAATGCTAGATGAATGTAAAAATGGGGAATCTTCTCTCCAAGTTTCCCTGGAACATTGAGCATTTTTCAGGAGCAAAGGGGAAAATCAAATTGAATCTTACTTTTATTCTAAATTTTGAAACCAAAAAAGACAAACATAGACTCCAAATCTATCTCCTAGGAGTAACAACTCAAAAAATGCTGATTTGGGATATTACAAGTATACTAAAAGGACACATTCTGACTGTCAGTCTCAGAAATAAACACTGAAGGTCACCTAGTGGTACTGAGGTTCTGATATTATAGTAGAAATTTATAGGGAAAGGAAAAAAAAAACTTTCAAGTCTGTACGAACTCCAGGAATCTCATGCAATGATTTTGAAGAAGGTTAATGTGATGGAACACAGTTGGAAGAAACTGGGGCGAAGCTTGAGACATTATATTTTTTATTAATTGAATTGATTTCCTTCTTGTTCGACCAGAGTGCCTTTTTTACATCCTACATAATCAAGGAGATTTTATCGTGCAGAAGAAACATTTGCAAAGACTCTTCCCCACTCCACTTTGCCTTTGCCTTATATGAAAGGACAATGGAAATATTAAAACAGGATAAACAGAATGAAGAGTGAGAAACTTAAGTCATTCTGTGGGAACAATGGAGGTGGCAGACTGCCTCAACTCCTGTGGCTTCTGAATTGGCATCTCAGAACTTAAAATCCAGTGAAAAGGAAGAGTACGGAAGGTACACTGAAAGGACCTGAATACAGATCATTTTTTTCCATTTATTAGATATGAAAACATGGGCAAGTCATTTAAATTCTTGCCTCCTAATTTTCCTCATATTTAAGTGTAAAGGCTATCTTGATCAATCAATGAACAACTAGTTATTAAATCCCTAATATATGGGTCAAGATCTGTGCTGAGCTCTGGAGAAATAAAAAGAAGTATGATAGTCCCCATCCTTAAGGAGATTACAATCTAATGAGGGAGAAAACATGCCAACATATATACAATATATACAAAATCAAGTTATAAAAAGGATAGATATTAAGTAACACAGAGAAGGCACTGAAATTCAGAGGGGTAGGAGAGACTTCCTGTAGAGGATAAGATTTTAGTTGACACTTCAGGAAAGCCAAGAAGGTCAATAGTCAAAGTAGAAGAGGAAGAACATTGGGAAAGCCAGAGAAAATGCCAGAGCTGAGATGAAATAAATTGGTTTTGGAATAGTCAAAGCTAAAGTCACTGTATTAAAGTGTACCTGTCATTGAGTAAGGTGTAAAAAGACTGGAAAGGTTGGGGGGGAAAGAGGCTGGGTTTTGAATGGTCATCAAAGCATTTTGTACTTGTTTCTGGAGACCACAGGAAGCCACAAGAGTTTATATAAGAGGGGATATGGGTGATAGGATTAGGCCTGCACTTTGGGTATATCACTTTATTAGCTGAGAGGAGGATGGATTGGAGTGGGAAAAGATGAGGCAGGCAGACCCACCATGAGGTTATTGCAGTTATCAAGACATAAGATGATAAGGGATTCCACTAAAAGATATTAGAGCTTTTTCAAGAGTTGTGACAAAGGAGCAAGTGACAAGCCTTAGCAACAGATTGGATATGGGATGTGAGAGATTATCGGGAACCTAGAATGACTTTCATCCTTTGTTGGCATTGAGGAAAAGAAGAAAAGGGTTGCACTGTACAGTTATAGAGAAGGTGAGGTAGGGTTTAGGAGGACAGAAAATAAGTCCTATTTTGGACATACTGAGTTTAATATGTCTACTGGACATTGAGTTTGTAGTGTTTAAAGGGCAAATAATTGGAGAAGCAAGACTGGAGGTCAGCAGAGAGATTGGGACAATATTGTTTTATCTGATATCTTTCATGGGAATATTAATTAAATCTTTAGGAATTAATGAAATAACCAAGTAAAATAGTACAGAAGGAAAAGAGGACAAAAACTTGAGGCATCTATAAGGTCATGATCTAGAAGAGAGTTCAGTAGAGTGAGAATAAAAGAGAGACTGAGAGGGAGGAGGGAAAGAAAAGCAGAGAATAAGAGAAAAAGAAAGAGAAAGAGAAGTATTCAAAACTTAGCAATAGAGCCACTTTGCATATATTTACTATTAACTCTGTAGTTGACATTGTAAATTGACCCTTATCATAAATGGTCTCTCTACACTTCAAAGCAAATTCCAAGGGCTTTTAAAGATGCAATAAATGGGTCCTTAACATGTAAATAGGCTTCCTCTCATTACCTTGTCAATTCCATAAACTGCTACCTACATCATCAATCACAGAGAGTATCATTGGAAAATGTGAGCCTGGCAGTTGGTTGCTTTTCATTTAAAAATTTCCTGAGAAGGATTTGATACTTAACAAGGAAATAATACAAGAATTTAGATTCTGTTGAGCAGGAATTGCCTTTTTTCTTACTTCCCTGATTCATTGATTTCCATTGAAGTCTGACACCTTTTGTTTGAGAAACTGTTATGTAAAGGATAGAGTGACATTGCTCTATACTTCATGAAGGGAAAGCACTAGTAATAGACAAAACCCTCTGAAATTGGAATTAAAGAGTTTGGGTTTGAATCCCAGTATTGCCACCTTTTGCTTGTATGACACACAACCTTTCTGGAACTAAATTTTTTCATCTATAAAATGAAGAAGTAAACTTCAAGGTCTTTTAAGGTCCCTTCCAGACTTTTGAAGGAACCTATAAACTAAAACAGGTCACCTTCCTGTTACAGTCTACTTACAAGCGTCCTCAGATAAGAAGAGTAGGGAAAGCTCATTTGCCCACATATTTTGTGCATTTCATCTTCTGCTAAGCATAGAATGTCCCTCTGAGGGAAGGCAGCAAGGGTCTGGAAAAGACATCTTCCATCTCTCCCAAAGCAAGGACTTTAATTTGTGCCATCTCCTTCTCTGTCAACCGGATGTCCCAAATAGGATGGGAAAACTTATAAAACAAAAAGAAGCAACCTTTGATCTCAGGATCTTCCCCTTTAGGGGAGAGGAAAGTTGGTGGAGAAGGGGACTTATTTCTCCTATTATGAACATTCGATATTCATTGTCTGCTGAACTTTGTTCCTCCCTATTCTACACCCTTCAGAGGGAAGAGGAGAAATGAAGTGGACTCTCCATATGACTCTCTGATCTTGTATCTCTCACTTGATTTCTTATTTTATAGCTTTTAACTTCCCCACCCCAAGTATAACTTATTCCTTCTACTATGCCTTCTGGAATGTTTGTTTTATAGGCAAAAAAACCCTTCCCTTCATCCTAAATATTTTGATCTTGTACTCCTCCCATTCTTTAGCTCTCGCTGAAAGCTGGCTCCATGCACAGCCATCCTGGCCAGTCATTGCAGTATTTGTTTCACTTCAATTAATTCACCTTGACTCATTGGTCAAAAAGAGGAGTTAGAAATACTCCTTGCTTCCTATTGTCACTTCCAGGTTCTCCCCTATCTCCATCACTCAGTATACTTTTCTTTTTGAAGTTCAAGCTATTCATATCTACTACCTAATCAAAATTCTAACAGGTATTGCTGGTAGATTACCACTGGGGCCATTTTCCTTCCTTCCTCAATGAGTTTAGTGTATAACTTATAATTAAACCCTAATCCTCAATTCTTGTCCTTAGACTAGGGCACTTCAACTTGTATATTGTCTGTCACTAAAAACCCAAACCACTTCATTCCTCAAAACTACTAATTTTCTATGACCTACTCTTGTACCCTATCTTAGCCAAACACATGATCATATCACTGATCTTGACATCACCCACAAACACACCACCTCCATGGTCCCCAAAATTTCTTAATCACTTCATCTGGCCATACTATAGTGGCTTTTTAGCTCTCCCACTGGATTTCCTTACAAAACTCTACTCTTTTTCTGCACTAACTTAACCTTTGACCTCTCAATGTTTTCCCAAGTTATTTCCATTATATTAACCATTGCCTCCTCCTTTATCAATCTTAATCCCTTGTTGTGGCAATTTAGCTCTACACTGTTCTCCTTTCTTGAATCCCACACCAATTTACATTGTCAATTTCTTCTTTTAAGCTGGAACCTTCCATGATGGTTATAATTTATGGTCTTCACATTCATGCTGACATATATGTAGTAAAATAAAAGTAGAAATAATTTTGCAACCATTTTGAATTTATCTTCAACAAATTTATATTCCATAACCTAAAATGGGCACTCATTGTGTTAGGCAAACATATTATATCTATCTTATCAATTTAACAGTATATTCCCCAAAGAAATTCTTCTCAGTCTAATCCTCAAATCTCCCAGTAACTCCAGCCTCTTGGCTGCAATTCTTGTTTCCTATTTTATAAAATATGAGACCATTAGTTATGAGTTCCCTCTTAACCCCTTCCTCATCTCCTATCACTCATCCCTTTTGCCACTCTCTCCTCCTTTACTCCTCTCTCACATGACGAAATGGCTTTACACTTTATGAAAGTTCATCACTTTACTTCCCCCAAGCCATTCCTTTCCATCCAATAGATTATCTTCTCTGTAATTCCCACTCTCATTTCTTTTATTTTTTATTAAACAAATCCTAACCCTTCTATCTTAGAATCAATATTGTGTATTGATTCTATGGCAGAAAAATGGTAAGGAACATACCATGAAGGTTAAATGATTTGCTTAAGTTCACACAACTAGGAAAATTCTGAGACCAGATTTGAAAACAAGATTTCCTATCTCCAGACCTGTCTCTCAATCCGTTTTCATTTATTTTCAGTCTTTCTCTCTACTAGATGATTCTCTACTGCCTACAAGCATAGTCAAGTCTCACCCATCTAAAATATAAATTCTCATTTGATCTTCCCATCTCTAACATTATACTTCTCTTTGAAACTCCTTGACAATGCCACTTACAAAAATATTTCCTTCCATTCTCTTCTTAACCCTTACAATGTGACTTCTGAATATATTGTTTTGCCAGAAATTATCTCTCCATTGTTAATATTGCATTAAAACTGCTGTCTTACTAAAGTTATCTTACTTGTCAAATTCAATGGCCTTAACTAAATCTCCATTCTCCTTGTTCTCACTATGGCATTTGGCACTGTTGATCACTTTTGACTTCATGCTATCTTTTCTCAAGGTTTTCATAATTGTTTTCTTCTGGTTCTCATCTGACTTATCTGACTTTTTTCTCCATAATTTTTGTTGTATCTCCATTCAGACCATGCTAATTTTTGTTGTTCCATTTCTTTTTGTCTAAGCTATTTCATTTGGCTACCTCCTCAGGTATGCCATCTCAATGACGATAATTTTCAAATCTATTTATCTTCATCAAACCTGTCTGCTGATTTACAATATCAAATTTCCAACAGCCTTTTAGATATCCTGAACTTGATGTTACAAGACTTCTTAAACTATACATGTCAAAAACTCATTACCTTTCTTCTTAATTTTTTGCCCTTTACTACATTCTTTCTTGCTGTAGAAGATTATATCATCCTTCAAGTCCTCAAGTTCACAAAGAACAATTTAATTATGCTCAAAGGGCTATAAAACTATGCATACCCTTTGAACCTGCAATGAAGTCTATATTCTAAAGAGATAAAAATTAAATATATATTTATAGCATCTCTTCTGTGTTGGTAAAGAATTGAAATATGAAATGGCACCTATTAATTGGAGAATAGCTGAAAAATTTATGGTATATGATTGTGATGGGATACTATGGTGCTATAAGAAAAGAAGAGCAAGATAATTGCAGAAAAACATGGAAAGACATATATATAAACTGATATATAATGAAGTAAACAGGAATAGTAGAATGTTGTCTACAATAACACCAATAGTGTAAGATGATCAGTTATGAATTATTTAGCTTTTCTGAATGAAACAAGTATCCAAGACAATTTAGAAGGACATGAAAAATGCTATCCAATTCTAAAGAAAGAACTAGATGAGTCTCAATGCAGATTGAAAAATGCTGTTTTGTTTTACTTTATTTTTTCATGCTTTTTTCTTGAGAGGATTGTATTTTCTTCCATATGACTACTCTGGAAAACATGTTTTACATGACTACACATATATAACCTATACAAAACTGCTTATTATCTCAGGGAGGGGACAGCTTAATGAAACAGGGAGAGAATTTGAGAGTTATTTTTTTCAAGTATGTTAAAATTAGGATCAGAACCAGGAGAACATTATACACAGAAATGGATACACGTTGGCACAATTGAATATAATGGACTTCTCTACTAGCTACAATGCAATGATCCAGGACAATTCTGAGGGACTTATGAGAAAGAATGTTATCTACATCCAGAGGAAGAACTGTGGTAGCAGAAACACAGGAGAAAAACAACTGCTTGATCACATGGTTCACTGGGGATATAATTGGGGATGTAAACACTAAGTGATCACCCTAGTGCAAATATTAATAATATATAAATAGGTCTTGATCAATAACACATGTAAAACCTAGTGGAATTGCTCATTGGCTATGAGAGTGGGGTAGAAGGAGTGGATGGAAAGAATATGAATCATGTAATCATGGAAAATCTTTCAAATTAATTAAATAAATAAACTTAAGAAATGTTAAAATTATTTTATATAAAGCTAGAAAAATAAAATATAAAAGAAAGATATTTAAGTATATTTGCACCCAGTAACTATATTTTCCTTGAAATATTTCTTATATGAAATTATATTATAGCCTAAATTATTGTTAATTTATAGAGTATATTGAAAGATATAAGAAAACTTTACTATTGGTATGTGGTCTCTGAATGACATAGCGTCAAGTCAAAATGGTATTTGGGCAGGGGATAATCAATTTGATTCTTATAAAAACAAAGTTTTTGGCATACACATTGAAAGGTGATTGGGATTTGAAAATATGGAGAAAAACAAGGATATTCCACATGTTTGCGATAATATAAACAAATAACTGGAATGAAAAATTATGAAGTTCTTCCTATAAAACTGAATAGCAGTCAAGTTATTTGATTAAAATTTAGCATAAGTAAATTTGTAAAGGGAAATAGTATAAGATAATACTTGAAAGGTATTTTGATGAGTATCCTTGGAGGCCCTTAGATATAAAAATGAAATTATTTTTGCTCAGGAGAAAGTATGGAGTCAAGGGATATTTTTGAGCTCAGCACTATAATTATCTGTATTGTCCTACAGGAAGATGAATCCAACTTTGGCATGTAGGATAAATGAGAAGAGTTAAAAAATAAGATATACAAGGTAAAAGTTTATTGTATAAACCTACACAAGAGGTAATGAGCATGGCTTTAGAACTAGATAGGTAAAGAGATGATGATGACAACTACAATAATGATAATAACTGAACATATAGACACAATTTAACAAGGAAAATTATTTCTTAAACCTATAATGGTCTCTTATATTGAAAGAACAACATCATTATCTTGAGTTTCCCACTAAAGCCTTTCATGTCTATTATCTTTTCTTATATTTTACCTCTCCCCAAAGATACAAAATGAAACAAAAGAATATGGAGAAAATGAAATTTCCCTACTCAATCTTTGAAAGTATCTTTATTTATCCCATCATTCTTGTCTGCTGAACTTGCCGTTGTCTACTGATGAAGGTCTATTGTTTGCTATTTCACTAAAAATGCACAATGATTAATGGATTTCTTTGTAATAAATGAAAATTGTCAGTCACCCTTCCAAATATGTATTCCATAAGTTATAGCAAACTGGAGCTTCAAAGAGATTTTTGTAAATGATTTCTACTTACATATATAGGCCTGGAATGATATTTTTCTTTTCTTTCTGTTATAGCTGAATATGCTCACAAGAAGACCAGGCTCTTACCCTCTGGCACTAGTACACTGACCTTTACCTGTTAATAAACTCCTTTAATTGCATGATTACAAAGCATGCTGATCCTAGCTCTGATTGAAATTTTTAACCTTTTGTGGCATGTTTTCCCCTCACCAACCTACAAAGTCAATTAATAACTCAAGTTTCATTTGTTCAAAAGGAATTGACAACAGAGATATTAGTTTGGCTTCTGGGAGAAAAGTGGAAAAGGTGGGAGCATATTATAGTCATTACCATGCGTGTACATTTTGTACATAATTCCTTCCTCTTCTCATAGGATATAACTATTGTGAACCTAGCTTCAGGGGCATACAACTGTACAGAAAAAGGAACAACAATTTTCAAATTCATTTAAAATATAGAAACATAGAATGTTAAAACTGGAATAAATTTAGAGATGAGCTAGTTCCTTCTTTTACTGAGGAAGAATCTGAGACTCATGGGAAATTAAATGTGAAAGAAAAACACTCAAATTAATAGTTAAGGGAAAAATAATGTCCAACATGTCCAAAAACCTTTTCTACATTTAATTCTATTGAGAACTACAATAACATCTGATTTATAAGGGGAAGAAGGGATCCTATAGGCATCCAGATAATTATAATTTCTTGGAAATTGTAACTCATTGTACAAACCAAATCTACTTGTGAAATCCTAGTAGATATTCTCAAAGAAAAAAAGATATAAAAGGGGATTCAGTAGGCATGTATTGGGACCTCTGCATTTTCCAGATAAAGACACAGTCTCAGATTAAGGGACTTACAAAGGACAAAGATAATAATATCATAATTACTAAGACAGGACTTCAGAGGTCATCCAATCTAATCCTTTCATTTTACAGATATGAAAGCATTCAGTTATATTAAACAACTCACCTAAGAAAACTCAGGGCATAAGTGGCAGACCCATCATTCAAACTCAGATAATCTGACTCCAAATCCAGCATTTGTACTCCCATTAGAACGTGCTGTATGGATTAGGATTAGTTTTAATGTTGCTACTTATATTAGTAGATATTCATGATTTCAGGAAAGGATGGAGATGTCTCTTTTAGCAATGTAATGATTAAATCTGAAAATGGAAGTGTAAACAGGAATCTGATGCTCAAATCTACTAATGATCATTCTTTTTCATTCATAGTCATTAGCCAAAATTTTCTCCTGAGTTAGGAGATGCTTATGGTTTTCCCCATTCTTTTGTTTGCTGCCCTCTTAAAAAGTTTCATTTTCTTCTTGGGGATGTTGCAAAGATTAATGAGACCATGTCTGGGAAAAAACCATAGGCTTCTTCCCGAAAGGGTGCTACTGGAATATAAAACAGTACATTATTATGCTGCTGTACCACCAAGAGTTTTAATATTGACTCCGAATGAGAGTTGAGGAATGCACCTTCTGCATGTACTTACAGCAAATATGCCTCCTGTGGAAAAAAAAAAGTTCTAGAAATGATAGATTGGCCAATTGTGCAGCCAGGAAGGAATGGCTAAAACACACTTGCAAAGAGGAATACCAAGTTCATTCCTTCATAGCTCATGTTTTTTTTTTTCTTTTTCAAATCAAGTAACCATCATTGAAAGGAAGTACACAGGAAGGAAAATGAGTAAGATCAAAATTCTATACAATTAGTAAATTGTAATGACACCACTTGCTGTGAAGAAATATGAATCAAAGTTGATGAAAGTATGAATAAATATTTGAACTATAAATGACATTATTTTAAAATTTTACTGCTTTATAACTATCTTGGGTGTATTTTTCAGGGCTTTCCAATATAATGACTAAATAAATTTATTAGAAGAAATAAGATGGAATCAGCACTGGGAAAAGAAAAAAAACACAGTAGTTGGAGTAGAGGGATGTCAGTATATTCAGACTTTAGAGAGGTTAAGTTATACTACAAAGGAATAACCAAAAAATAAATAAATAAAATCTATGTGGGATTTCTTAAAAAACAGAGAAGTAGAATAAAAAAGAGAAGAAAGAGAAGACTCAGGAGCAACTGTCCTAAGTAATGTATTAGATAAACTAAGTATATAAATATTTCAGAGAAAAATTCCTTACTTGGCGTGAATTTCTTGTAGAAGAGGAAAATAACTTAACAGAAATTGGGTATAGGGAGGAGCTAAATGGCTCAGCACATCGAGATCCAGGACCAAAGATGGGATGTCCAGGGTTCAAATCTGACCTCAGACATTCCTAGCTGTTTAACCCTGTATGAGTTACATAACTGTGATTGCCTAGCACTTACCTCTTTTTTTACTTTGCAACCAATTCACAGTATTGATTTGAAGACAGAAGGTAAGAGTTCTTAAAAAAAGAAATTGGGCTTAAACAATCACCTCATACATACAACAATGAAGCTTAAATGGATATGTGGTGTGGATGGGCAATTCAAAAAGAAAAAAGGGAAGAAAATGCACTCAGGTACATTTCCCAGTGATGATCTTCTGTGATGATTCTCAAATAAATAATGAATAGTGGAAATCACAAAAGATAGATTATTTTGATTGCATTAAATTGAATTTTTCATAAATATAATTAATGCAACAGATTAGAATGTCCAATGGGAAAATAAATCTTTTTCTTATGTTATGCTTAATGAAGTCTAATATACAGATTGTTTCCAAGTTCTTTTAGCTTTAATAAATAGCTTATAACTGTATAAGTTTTTAGAGACACAGCATATGGAATATCAGCATAGATAAACAGAAATGTAATCATATTTGCAAATATAAACATTAAACCCTATTGAATGTATCCAAAATAAATTAGTAAAAGATAAATGAATTACAAAATATTAACAAAAATGTATGTTTTTCTAATCATGAATTATAAGAGAAATTCCATTCAAAAGCAATGCAAGGTTTCACTTCATTCTCAGAAAAGGGAGTTTCTTTGGGGACATGGATTTGAAGCCAAAAGAGATTTCTGAGACCATCTTGTTTAAATACTAAATTTTATAGATAAGTAAAGTAAGGGAAATAGAGTTATAATTTCCAGGATCTTTTAGCAGGCAATTATTTATCATTCAAAAATAGTAAAAATTGTGCATGTGCATGTGCAGTGCATGATTGACAGTAAGATTTTTATAACTAATGATATAAAAGATAGAGAGAAGCTAAATTTTTTTATGGAGTGGAATGGGAAGACAGCAAAAGATTGGAAGTTAGAGTGAGTAGAAATTAAATGGAAATAGCAAGGGAAACATTTAAAAGAAATTTGGCAATGTTCAAAGGTAAAGAATTGTTTCCTACGTAACGGGATAAAATGAGTTAAAGAAAACCTTTTTTAGTTGCTTTTCCTTAAAAGTTTGAGACACCTGAACATTTTAGAGAGTTGGGTTGGTTTAGAAAGAGTGGTGTAACTGAGAAAATGTGGTTTCTAAGACTGTAAAGTGCCAAAACTGTAAAGGTTTCAGCCAAACTGTAAAGATAATTTTTAGTGTCTTGTTTTAAATCAAAAATAAGTGGTCACCATGGAAAAATTCCCAAATATGAAAATACCCAAGTCAGCTGGGTTTTATGGAGATTTTAATTAATATAAATGAAGGAATAAGAGAGAGAGAGAGAGAGAGAGAGAGAGAGAGAGAGAGAGAGAGAGAGAGAGAGAAAGAATAGTAGAACGAGCCTAGACCAAATGGCCTAGGCCTGAGCCTTATGGGAGACTAGTCAGTCTTTATCACTCACCACAAGATTGTCCCAAGCAAGCTCTAGTACTTCACTGAAATCCTCAAATCCTGAACTGAGTTCAGAGTCTCCAACTCCTCCAAACTAACTCCAAACTCTGAACTCACTACAATTTCAAACTCCCCTTCCTTTTAATGAAAATTTTCTTTTGTGTCACCTCCCCTAAATTTTCATATCTACCAATCACAGTAGATGCTTTCCCCAGGACTGCCCATTCCTAGTTCTCACCACTCTTTAGTTCTCTCCTTCTCTGAGTAGACTAAAACTTCACACCTCTTTTGTTAAGCTTGCCTTTTGTAAGTTGTTTGACCTTTTAGTGATTAATTTAACCTTTATAGGTTTTGTATTAGATCTAAAAATAGACCACTTAGCTTAGGGTTTTTGCTTCACTATAAGTATGAGTTGGGGACTTTTAATTGTTCAATAAGGAGTTTACAACTTTATCTTCCCCTAAGGTAATGTCTGAGCAGGGTGGAGTAATTTTAAAAGTTCTCAATACATTCCTGACCAAGTACCTCCATTGTAGAGAATTGGGAGTAGCTTAATCAAATCTTCTAAGGTATAGTCTGAGCAATTTTAAGATTCACAATGGTTGAAGATTTATGGGAAAGGGGGATGTAATGAAATAAATCTTACATTACCCTTTAATAACTAAGTTAGGTTCATTCAATAAATAAACATTTATTACATGCTTACTTTGTTACCAGATAATACATTAAGTAATAGGGTTTAAAAAAGAGAGATAAAAGACAGTATTTATCCTTAAGGAGCTTAAAATTTGGTGGGAAAGACAAATACATAGTTATATATATATAAATATATTATACACACACACATAAAAATACCTGTGACACACACATATGTACACACCTAAAAATGAAACATTTGATTCTTGTAGAAGGTGGGGTTTTAGAACTGAAAGGACGCTAAAGTGTTTAGTAGTGAGAGCAGAGCCAAGAGATGAAGAGATGAAGAGATGAATTGCTTCATTCATAGAAAACCTAGGAGACAAGAATCACATAATTGAAGAGCACAGGAAGAGAAATAATGTGTAAGAAGAGTGAAAAGGTAATAGGAGTTCAGTTATTAAGAGTTATAAATCCCAAATGGAGCATTTTGTATTTAGTCATGGAGGCATTAGGAAGCCACTGGAATATGAGAGTGATATTAGTACACCTGTATTTAAGGAAAATCATTTTAATATCTGAATGGAGAATGGATTGTAATGAGGAGAGATTTGAGGCAGACAGACCACCCCTTCCCCACCAGGTTATTCCAATAATTCAGGTGTGAGGTGATGAGGCCCTTTATTAGAGTGGTGGTAATTTCTGAGAAGAAAAAGAGGCCTAATTTTGTGAAATAACAAATAGGGAAAAAGAGGGCCCAGGATAGAACCCTGAAGGACATCAATGGTTATGGACTATAGTCTGAAGGTGGATCTAGCAAAGGAAACAGTGAAAGATTATCAGAAAGATAGGAAGATATCCTGTTAAGAGATTTCCCCAAACCTAGAGAGACAAGAGTATAAAAGAAAGGATAATCAACAGATACAAAGACTGCAGAGAGTTCAAGGAGAATGAGAATTGAGAAAATGCTATTGCAGTGAGAAATTAAGAGATCATTAGCACTTTGGAAAAAACAATTTTATTGGAATAAAATTGGAAGTCAGATTGTCAGGGATTAGGGAGAGAAGATGACCATTTTCCCTAACTATAAGACAGGGAAGTATGCTAAGGAGCTAGGATTATCTACCCTATAAGAAAAATTTCAATTATGGATGAAGCAGTTGAGAAAAGAAAATGGGTAGAAAAGAAGTAGCTAATAGCAAAATGTATAGAGAGTTGAAACTGGACTAAAGAACACCATATTTCAAATCTAGCCTCTCATATTTACTAGCTGTGTAACTCTGGAAAAATCATTTAACTTCTCTTTGAATCAGTTTTCTTATTTAAAAAATGGGGACAATAATAGCACATACTATTCTTTCTTAATATGGGGGTAGCATTTGTAAAACATTTTGTGAACTGCAAAGTGTTATATATGTATATAATTATTGTTGTTACTATTAAATATATTAGTACCACATTTAAGAGAATGGAAAAGTATTTCTGTCCTTAAGAGGTTACTTACTAATGTTAAGCATAAAGGGGTTAGGAGACAGACACACACTTTTTTTCCCCTCACACAACCACAGATAGATTTATTATAATTGAATATATTTCAGTTTCATATGCAGTTCATGGGTAATCTAGACTGGGTAAAATGAGTCAGATCATGTAGGTGAGAGTATGGAATAAAGCCGATTATTGGGAAGATTAATCTAGCATATAGACTTGATGGGAGGAAATAGAGACTATAGGTAAGGAGACTTTTTAGGTAATTGTTATGAAGATCAAGTCTGGGGTTTGAAGAGGCTGATCTAAAATGATAGGAATGATAATGAAAAAGAGATAAACATAAATGGTAGAGTAAAAGAAAAATCAATAAATCTTGGCCTGAGATATGTTTAAGTAAAAGTGACAACTGAGTCTGGGTACCTCAGAAAAAATCATTGTAGTACTGAGAAATATGGGGACATTAGGAGAGCAGAGAATGAGGGAGAGAGATGAGATCAGCATTAGACATATTGAACTTGAACTCATGGTAGGACAAGTTTGATAGGTCTTGTGAATAAAGAGAAGGAAATCAAAGAGAGAGATATTCTTTTATTAGACATCCAAGACTTGGCAACTGATTAGGTGGGGAGACTGAGAGGTTGTGAAGAATGAGCTAAAAGAGTTTGGCTGTAAGTTCCATGAATGGGAAGGTAAGAAGTGGGGTGGGCATATAGGGAAACTTAAGAACTTTTTTTTTAACATCTTTTGTTGGAAACGACAGTGGGACAATATATATATATATATATATATATATATATATATATATATATATATAAGAATATGTATGTATGTATGTATATATGTATATATCAGGCTTTAAATAATGAGAGGCTAAATAAATAGAATAAATAGAGAATAAATAAATAAAGAGGAATAGATTTGTGAGTCTTCACCAGAAAAGGTAAACTTTTAACTGGAATGATTGTATGAGATCATCAAAAAATAGTAGAATGAGAGAAGAGAAAAGCCTAGGACAGAGTCCAGGAGAATAGTCATATCTTTCTGGCAGAACAGGAATAATGATGCAGCAAAGGACACTGAGATATAGCCAAAATGATAGGAAGTAAACTAGGAGAATGGATGGCATTGAAATTCAAGAAGGATATGGTAAGCAATATCAATAGGGTTAAGTTCAGGGAAGGTAAAGACTACCCAAAGGCTCTTGTCCTATCTAACAATTATGAGATCATTGGTGACTGTGGAAAAAAAAAACAGTTTCTGATGAAAACTATCTTCATGTCAGGTTGCAGAGAGTTGAGGAGTGGGAGACCTGACATGTGTAGATGGTATTTTCTAGGAAATCAAGAAGGGAGATAATCTATAGACAATAAATGGTGGAGATGAGTGGGTGTAGGATCAAGGGGAAGGAGTACAGAGGTTGACCTTCATGAGGAAAAGTTACCTCTTGATCAGAGATGAGTTTGTAGAAGAGAATGAGGTATGATGTTGATAAGATTTGAAATGTAGAATTGGGGGGGAGCAGCTCACAAAAGAGTTTCTCTTCTAGGTAATTGATGGGGTACAGATTTTGATTAAAATGGAAAGGCAGTTGGTTATAGGTGGCTTAACAAGAAGAGAAGTTTGGAAATAAATCATTTAAGAAGTATGTTAGGCAAGTAAATAATACTTAAAGAATAGTAGGAGTAAAGATTCATTTATGAATTTTGACACCTATAAAATGAGATTTCCATGACTTTCAATGTGTACAGTCATAACTGTAAGATAGCAATATTTTCATTTAGGGGTTAATAATGAATGAAACTTGGATGGAGAAATAATAAGAACAAGAATAGCTAATATTTATATAGAGCTTTAAGGTTTGCAAAGTGTTTTATGTATAAAGTTTTATTTGATACTCATCACACGCTTTCAAGGAAGATGCTGTTTTTACTGTTATTTTACACATGAAGAAACTAGGGCAGGGTAGAGTTAACTGATTTGTCCAATTTCACACAGTTCATATTTGTTTCAATCGGAATTAAAATTCAGATCTTCCTGACTCTTAGTCCATAATTTTATTGATTATATTACCTTGCTGACAGAATATTAATTATTAAATAGGTCCCAAATAAGGGATGAAGAATACTTCTTTTGATATGAGTTCATACTCACTTTATCATATTCAAGAATGCATAACATGTCCATATCATAAAGTGTCCAGGTAGCTCATCAGGGTTATGCATACAAGGGATAAGATTGATAAAAGGAAAAATTTTTTAAAAAGAATACTTCATTGAAAATCAACTGTATTTTCTACCTCCAATCCCAGCACTTGCTGGTTTTGTGATTATGGGTAAGTAATTTAGTTTCTTTGATCCTTATCTGTTAACTGGATACTCATTGGCCATTCCCCATACATAGGGAAAGTTCCCACTTCTCTGCCCCCCCCTTAAAAAAAAACACCTCTAGGTGCTTTTAGATCTTAGATGAAATCTCATCTGCAGTACATTTTTATAGACATCCTTCCACTCAAATCCCTCAAGATTACCTCCAATTTGACTTATATGTATCTTGTATTTACATTAGCATGACTCCTCCATTAGAATATGAGCTCCTCAATGTCAGGAAACTGATTTTCCTTTTTTGCTTTTTTTTCAATATCTGTAGCACTTAGCACAGGGCCCAGCATATAAAAATCTTTAATAATTGTTGATTTTAATTGACTTTGATATACTTGTCAGAGTTCTAGTACTGCCAGGGTCATTTGTAGCTCTCAGGGATTTGAACATTTCAATGAACCTCAATTACCTCATTTACAAAAAAGGGGTAATTGAATTAATTTATTTTATTTTATTTGAATTTTATACCTCTACTTTTCTACCTTTCATGGCCTTCACTGAAGTAAAAGAAAAAATCTTACAATCAATATACATAATTAAGCAAACATTCAAGTGAGGATGAATTTTAATCAGGACTTCTTCCTCATTAGATATGTATGTTTATGTAATTGTGTATCTATGCATATGTGTGTGTGATGAGTATTTAGATAGAGTCTTTTAAAAGTGCACAATCAGCTGTAAATGTAAGTTATTGCATCTATTTAGGCCCATGTGTGATTATATTTGTTTCCTCTTTATAATTCTGCTTTTCCCCAGTGCCCAGCTTCATATTGGATAGATTTAGGCAGAATTTTTTAAAAGATGTAATATAGTATGAGAAAAGACAGGTTTTTATTACTTTTTCTTTAGCACTGAAGAGAAATGATGGAATTTGACTGTTAAGACTATTTTATTCTTAAAGGGAGCATATGATTATAAAATTTCATGAAATAAAAAATAGCCATCTTGTTCTATAGTTTAACCTAGCCAACTTCAATTTCCCAAAATCTCCATACACACACACACGCACACACACACACACACACACACACACACACACACACAGAGTCTCTATAACATATGGACCTCTTTGGACTTCCAAGAATCACCTATTACTTGTAAAATTAAAATTACTATCCAATAACTCCAAATATTATGTTTTCAAAAATTTATTAGTAAATCACTTGACGTAGCGTAAAACCAACTTTCCCATCTGTGAAAAGAGGAAAAAAGAGAGAGGGGCAGGGTCACACAAAATCTTTATCTCCAAAATGTAAGAACATAACATGAGAAGGAAACTGGGATGCAGGGAGAGAGTCCTGGGGTTCAAAATTCTAATTACACATACTTAATCACATGGAGAATAGTTTGTATAATTTCCACGAAGTTTCCCAAATGATGCTCATGTAGTGGAGTGTTAAGTATATATTTGAGACCTCTAAAAATCTTCTCCGGTTTCTTCTCTTTTATGGCCTCCCCATCATCCCAAGTGTAAAATCTATAAAAATGTACTTTGACAACAAAAATCCTTACCCTCCTCACTCTTCCATATAATACATTTAAATAGTTGAATCAGCATTCACTGTCAGATAAGGAAGATGTGTTCTCATTCATTTCTGAAGGGAAGATCCAAACATGTTACTTCATCTCAGAAATATCTTGCTTAAAACACTTCTTCATCTGAGAATACTTACTAAATGTGATCAGGACCATTATTTGTTGCCTTCATGAAAGTAGATAGTCTTGTGTTATAGCCATATTAGGCCTTAATCTATGTATTTTGATGATTATGTCTATTGAATATATGATCATTTCCATTAAAGAAGGGCAACTGATCATATATTCAATAGACATAATCATCAAAATACATAGATTAAGGCCTAATATGGCTATAACACAAGATTATCTACTTTCAAGAAGTACACCCATCTAACAAACATCTATCAAACTATTAACATGAACTACTCATTTTATTTATTTCTTGAGGATACAAAGAGAAGAGTAAAAACTACCCTTTCCCACCTAAATTTCTCACATTCCAAAAAGGGAAAAAACATATATTTTTGGAGTTAGGAATGATGTATATGACATAATTAAGAGGAGCAGCACTTGATGAGAAAGACTACATATGAGCAGTCTAGTTAGCTATTCAGTTAGCTATTGTAGTGCCATGGTTACATAGCATAGTTTAACTTAAATTCAGGAAGATCTGAGTTCCAATCACACATAGGATATTTATTAGGTCTTTGATCATGGGCAAGCCATACAACCTTGATGTACCTTCATTATTTCATTTGTAGAAAAAAATATTGACAGTCAAAGCTCCAAGTAGAAAGTGCCAAGGGAGTTGAACTTTGGAAGATTCTAAGAGGAAGAAGTAAATTGTGGGAAATACAGTGATGGTCAATGTAGGAAGATTGCATTTAGAGTGCTGTATTTGAGGGAGATATCAGATTAGTTTGACTGTGCATATGGAGAGAAGTAAGTTCTAATAAAACTAGAAAATTAGTGGCTAAGTTGTAAAAGGCTTCAAATGTCAAAAAAAGGAGTTTATTTTAGAAACTGGAAGTAATCGTTTGAAAGGGTTGGAAATGCAGAAAGAAAGTAAAAATGGAATATAAACTCTAATACAGGATTTCTGGCTAGTTGTGTATGAGTAATGGAGAGACAATTTATTATACTACTTAGAGTAAAATCAAGAAACCTGTATTCAAGTACCATCTGATAAACATAATACATTTTTAACCCTAGACAAATCAATGAATGTTTATGCTCCTAGCTTCTCTCACCTGTAAGGTTGTGATAATATGAGCAACTATCCCAGGAGTTCTAGAGCAGAGAGAGGTTGTTTCAAACAATTAAGATAATATATAAAATATTTGCTAATCCTAAATAAATATGTTATGATTATTTTCCTTTTTGTTTGTGGAGCCTATATAAGTTATAATGAAAGTTTCTTAAGGGCATAGTTAGGTAAATATCAATATGGATATAGATAAAGATATAATAGGTCTTGTAAGATAATTGCAAAAGAAGAATGCATATTATATTCATTACATATTTATATGCATTTAAGTATTTATGTATGTGAATACTGTCCTGCAATAATAATTTTATTCAAAATAACATGCAAGAATGAGAACAAATTGTCCTCATTGGCGCCATCTTGCCATATGCCCTAAACCATCTCACTTATCTTTCAGTTCGTGATCCATAGACAAAGCAATATCATCATGGCTATTGAAAAATTATGTTAAATTTCTCCTTGACTTTCTGAACCTAAATGCCCCTGGGGGATACATTCACAGCTTTCCTGTGTATTTGCTTTGTATATATGAGTTATAATGAAAGTTTCTTAAGGACACAGGTCAATGTTTAGCTTGAATGCATTATACATAGCAGTTACTTAATATATTATTTCATTCATGTATTAATTCATTTAACATAAATTCAAGTGTCCATTGATTTCCCCCTCACTAGATAATAAAAAATCCCCTTTCTCAAAAGCATGACAAATTCAACCACATAAGGAAGATAAACTAGGAGGCATTGTCTACTTACAATGCATAGAGAGTATTCCATTCTGTTAGTCACCTCCTATATATTAAAATTTGCATAATTTTTGCTGAATTCTCTAAGTGTCCTTCTTATATAATGACACTGGGCAATGAAAAAGTACATCATGAAATTAATTCTAAGACCTCTTTACAATTCTAATATTATATAATTTTTTAACACATCAATCTTTTTACTTAGCATATCACTAACATATAAGGATCTAAAAGAGCAAAACTTCCTAACAACTTTATCCAACTCAGTTGACAGGACACCTAGTTAAAAGTCAGAAGATCAGGATTTCAAATCTAGCCTCAGATACTTACTATCTGAATGATCTTGTGAAAATCACTTAACTTCTATCTATCAGTTTCATCAAATGTAAAATAAGTACAACAATAGCTCCCGCTTCTCAAGGTTGCTGTGAAGGTCAAATGAGATGGTATCCTGCAAAGTACTTAGAAGAGTTCATGGCACATAGAAGGTACTAAGATTTTCCTTCCTTCCTTTCTTCATCATTTCTTTTCATCCCTCCATATCTCTTAATCTCTCCTCTTTGTGTGTTTGTGTTTGTTGGTTTCTTTATTTTTCTCTCTTTTGCTTTCTCTTTTTCTTTCTCTGAATCTCTCCTGAATTGATTAGTGTGATTTATTGGCAGTCAGCCTGTGGTGCTTAAATTTATTGCTATTTCATGGATATGAGTCTGTTCTTACAAGCTAAACTGTAATATCCTAGAGAGGAGAGCCAATGTCCAAATTTCTCTTAATCTTCTCCGCAGCAGTGAGAATAGTGAATCAATAGATGCACAAAAATGTGTGGGTGAGAAAAGGTGGTCAGTGATGGCTATCTTGAAATATTTTCAAAGCTCTCAAGTAGAAGAGGTATTATCATGTCTCTTATTGGCCAGACTGAGCACAATTAGAAACTTTATGAATAGGCACATTTATGGATGAGGTGAGAATAAAACAAGATACCTTCTTAATAATTAAAACTATATAAGAATGAAATGATTAGGCTCCACAATTTGTGGCATATTTCTCATGAAAGTTCTTCAAGCCAAGTCAAGTCATAACAACTAACTCTTTCACAGGTATTTTTTCCTGATATATATTGGGCAAAATGACCTTAGAAGTTCCTTCAATCCTTTGAAATTTTGTGCTTCTGAGCTGTAGCAACCCAAATCACTCCACCTCTGTGGAATTTTGATAAAAAATTCATAGACTTGTACAGGGCAATAACTCTGAACTGTGAACTGACAAAAATAAAACTATGGATTCCCTTCACCTGACAGCCTGTGGATTTCCCCACTGACGGAATCCTCAATTCAGAAATCATTCATTTTCAGGACCAAACCTGGGGGAAATTAAGCCATGCACTTCAAGATTGATGGCTCACTCAGCAGAAAGACCTCAAGTTCCTTCTAAACATTATTCATCTCCTCTAAAGAATCTTTCCTAAGAAGCCTCTAAGTTGGTCTCTTCAAATGATGAAATCCCAGGGGTGGGGGTTTGTTGCATAATTTGGTTTCTAGTTGGAGTTTTTTCTTCTTTTTTTGTATGAGGATGTCCCATATTAAAAGTCAAAGTCTATTTTATATAGAAAATTGAGTTGTCATGGAACACCTTTTCTCAGAAGAGAAAGGGAGGGCAGGACTTCAGAATGTGGCATGATACCTACATGACTTAATAATATATATCCTATCATTTTAGGCACAGGCATTTCAGATACAACAGTCTTTATTTCAATATAATAATGGAATTGTGACTTCAACAATACCAGTTACTTAATATTCCTTTATAGCATTAGCAAAAAGACCTTAGAGGCCATCAAGTTCAACCATATCATTTTATAGATGAATAATTTTAGGCTGAGAGAGACTCAAGCATTAAAGGGTACATTAAGGCAGAGAGAAGAAGGCTGTACATTTTAGATGAGAAATTAAGTAGGTCTCAAGCATCTCTTCTTGGAAGGGAATTGGTAGGGGTTCTTCAAAAGGTCCCTGGATACCTAAATGGGGTACTAATGGATATAATATCTCTTTAGAAATGTTTGATATTAAAATGTAACTCATTCTTCATTGTAATGAAAAGAATATGGCTTCAACAGTAGAAACTACATATTAAAACTTTGTGACATCATAAAAAATAACCTTGGAGGATATGAAGTCCAACTTTTTAAGGTATAGATGAAGAAACTGAGGGTGAGAGATCAAGAATTTAGCCAGGGTCATTTTATAGTAAATAAAGACATCAAATTATATCAAAACAATGACTTGTTTAGCAAGGCATGAAACAAATTGTGTTCAAACATTTAGTCAGAGTAAGGACCTGGAAGTTCATTGCTCTTTGGCTTTTATATGATTTTTATTTAGTACAAGAGGGGAGATGTATTTTAATAGTCAAGGTGTGACTGCTTCAGTGCATGATTGGATTTATTATGAATGGGAGATTTTGCAGAAAATATTGGAAGAACACAAAACTCAAGAACATGGGTGTTGAGAAGCAAAATATTCACAAATTGGAGTCTCTATGGCCTAACATCAAGTAGATATTAATTGAATGTTATACATTATTTGATTTAGGTTTTCATGACTTTAAATCCATCATTCTATCCATGCCATATTGTTCTATATGTTCCCCCACAGACTGCACAAAAAGATCTCTTGACAAAGCTCAAAGAAGGGAGACTGACAGAAAACCTCAAAACCAAAAAAAAATGAGAGGAGCAAGAGCACAGATAAATACAGGGAGCAAAGAAGAGGAAAATATGAGCAAACAGCAGAAAAAGAAAAAAGAAATTACAATTGACAGCTTCTGTACAGGCAATGATCTAAAAGCAAATGGAACAGAGGAGGAGATAAGCAATAAAAGATAAACCCCAGAGAATTTAGATAGAGGCTTTGGTAGAACTCAAAATGAAATTCAAAACACAATTAATAGAGGCTGAAGACAATTGGAAAAAAAGATTTTAAAAACTAAGATAAGTTATCTGGAAAAAGAAAATAGTGTCTTGAAAGCCAAAATCAACCAGCTGTAAAATGAGGCAAAGGAGATGAAAGATGAGTCAAAGAAGAGGAAAGATGATGCAAAGGAGATGAGAGATAAGGTAAAGAGAATGAAAGATGACCTCCAAAGAAAATCAGACCAGAAGGAGAAGGATGACCAAAAAGCCAGGGATGAAATCAGTCTTTAAGAACCAGAATACAACAACCAGAATTAAGTGACCTCACAAGGCAGCATGAAATTATAAAAAAAAAACAAAAGAATGAAAAAAATTGAGGAAAATATGAAGCATCTCATTCACAAAACAGACACAATATAGAAAATTGTTTGAGGAGAAATAATTTATGGATCATTGGTCTACCAGAACACCATGAAAAAAGAAAAAGCCTGGACATAATACTACAGGAAATTATTCAAGAAAATTGTCCTGATACCCTAGAAGAAGAGGTAAAAGTGGAGATTGAAAGAATCCACAGATCACCTCCTGTACCTAATCCCCAACTGAGAACACCCAGGAATGTTATAGCCAAATTCAAAAACTACCAGACCAAAGAAAAGATATTAAAAGCTGCCAAGAAAAAGTCATTCAGATACCATGGAAACACAGTAAGGATAATGCAGGATCTAGCTGCATCCACATTGAAGGCCCAAAAGGCATGGAATATATTATTTTGGAAAGCAAAGGAACTAGGTGTACAACCAAGAATCAACTACACAGCAAAACTGACTATACTCTTACAGGAGGAAGTATGATCATTCAACAAAATAGAAGAATTACAAGAATTTGTAAAGAAAAGACAAGACCTGAACATAAAATTTGATGCCCAAGCATAGAACTTGAGAGAATCATCAAAGGGTGATTAAAAAACAGGGGAAAAAGAAAAACAAAACAAAAAAGAAACTTTTTTAAAGAGACTCAATAAATTAAAATATTATGTAGACCTATATGAAAAGGGGTCATTGGTAACTTAAAAATTGTTATTATCACCTGGGCAGCTAGAAGAATTATACTTAGAGGGAACAGTGACAAACTGTATAGGATGAAATGACAAGATATAAATAGATATATAGATATATGTATGAATAAATACATATACATGTATTTCCTAACCTTGTTAAACTGAGTAGGGTGGAGAAATGTGGACTCCCAAGCCTGATTCTTTTATTTTATGTATCTCTATTGTTACTGATCAGGATATAGCTAAATCAAATCTTCTAAAGAATGGTCTGATTAGGGTGGAATAGTTTTAAAATTCACAAATAGAAGGGCCTTTCATGAAAATAATGAACAGTATATATCTAAAACCATCAGGAAACATCATCTGCCATGGGGATAAACTAAAAGCCTTCCCAATAAGATCAGGGGTGAAACAAGGATGCCCATTATCACCTCTATTATTTAATATTGTACTAAAAACACTAGAACTAGCAATTAGAGAAGAAAAAGAAATTGAGGTTATTAAATTTGGCAATGAGGAGACCAAGCTATCACTCTTTGTGGATAATTTGATGGTCTACTTAAAGAATCCTAGAGATTCAACCAAAAAGCTAATCGAAATAATCAACAACTTTAGCAAAGTTGTAGGATACAAAATAAACCCACATAAGTCATCAGCATTTCTATATATGTCCAACAGAGCTCAGCAGCAAGAATTAGAAAGAGAAATCCCATTCAAAATCACCTTAGACAAAATAAAATACTTAGGACTCTATCTGCCAAGACAAACACAGGAACTATATGAACACAACTACAAAACACTCTCTAAACAACTAAAACTAGACTTGAGCAATTAGAAAAAACATTAACTGTTCATGGGTAGGACAAGTCAATATGATAAAAATGACCATCCTAACTGAAACTTATTCATGTATTTAGTGCTATACCCATTTAACTTCCAATTTTTTTTTACTAAATTAGAATAAAATGTAACAAAGTTCATTTGGAAGAATACAGAATCAAGGATATCCAGGGAAATCACAAAAAAATAATTAAAAGGAAGGTGGCCTTGCAGTCCCAGATCTCAACCTATATTATAAAGCAGTGGTCATCAAAACAATTTGGTACTGGCTAAGACACAGAAAGGAGGACCAGTGGAATAGGCTTGGGGTAAGTGACCTCAGCAAGACAGTCTATGTCAAACCCAAAGACCCCAACTTTGGGGACAAAAATCCACCATTTGACAAGAACTGCTGGGAAAACTGGAAGATAATATGGGAGAGATTAGGTTTGGATCAACACTTTACACCCTACACCAAAATAAACTCAGAATGGGTGAATGACTTGAACATAAAGCAGGAAACTATAAGTAAACTAGGTGAACACAGAATAATTTACATGTCAGACCTGTGGGAAGGGAAAGACTTTAAAACCAAGCAAGACATAGAAAGAGTCACAAAATGTAAAATAAACAATTTTGATTACATCAAATTAAAAAGGTTTTGTACAAACAAAACCAATGTAACCAAAATGAGAAGGGAAGCAACAAATTGGGAAACAATCTTCATTTATAAAAACCTCTGAGAAAGGTCTAATTACTCAAATTTATAAAGAGCTAAATCAATTGTACAAAATATCAAGCCATTCTCCAATTGATAAATGGGCAAGGGAAATGAACAGGCAGTTTTCAGCCAAAGAAATCAAAACTATTGATATACACATGAAAAAGTGCTCTACATCTCTGATAATCAGAGAGATGCAAATCAAAATAACTAGGAGGCATCACCTAACACCTAGCAGATTGGCTATCATGACAGCAAAGGAAATTAAGGAATGTTGGAGGGGATGTGGCAAAGTTGGGATATTAATTCATTGCTGGTGGAGTTGTGAATTGATCCAACCATTCTGGAGTCCCATTTGGAACTATGCCCAAAGGGCACTAAAAGTCTGCTGCCCTTTGATCCAGCCATATCACTGCTGGGTTTGTACCCCAAAGAGATAATATTATTGTGCTCAAAGGAATAAAAAAAGTGGAAGAATTTCATAGGAACTGGAACAATCTCCAGGAATTGATGCAGAGTGAGAGGAACAGAACCAGGAATACATTGTACATAGAGACTGATTCACTGTGGTACCATCGAATGTAATGGACTTCTCCATTAGTGGCAATGCAGTGACCCTGAACAACTTGGAGGGATCTATGAGAAAAACCTCTATCCACATCCAGAGGAAACACAGTGGGAGTAAAAACACCGAAGAAAAACAACTGCTTGAATACATGGATCGAAGGGATATGGTTCGGGATGTAGACTCTAAATGCACAACCTAGTGCAAACATCAACATGGAAATAGGTTCTGATCAAGGACACAAGTAATACCCAATGAAATTGCACATTGGCTGCAGGAAGAGTGGGTGGAGGGGAGGGAGGGAAATAATGTGATTATTGTAACCAAGATATAATATTCTAAATTGACTAAATAAACTAATTCAAATGGGAAAAATGAAATAAATAAAAATTTAAAAAAGGAAGTGATTTCCTCCTTATAGAGTTCTTCGGGCAAAGGATTTATGATAATTTTTCAAGATTGTTATATGGAAGATTCTGGTTCAGATACAACCTGAACTAAAAGACTCTATCTCCAGTCAAATCAGAAATTCCATGATTCTGTGTCTTGCCCAAGCTTAGCCAGAAAGTTTGTTAAAACTGACAGCTAGATGGATTAGTTGATTGAGAACCTGACCTAGGGACAAGAGGTCCTGCTTCAAATCTAGCATCGGTCACTTCCTAGCTGTGTGAGCCTGAGTAACTTACTTAACCCCCTTTGTCTAACTCTTACCATTCTTATTCCTTGAAACCAATATGCAGTATTGATGCTAAGATGGGATATAGGGATATAAGATTTTTAAAAGTTTATTACAGAACAGGAATGAAATGCCAAGATATTCAGCAGATATACAGCCAGCCAGCCAGCCAGATAGAAAGACAGAGAGAGAGAGAGAGAGAGAGAGAGACAGAGAGAGAGAGAGAGAGAGAGAGAGAGACAGAGACAGAGGCAGAGAGACAGAGGGAGAGAGAGAGGGAGGGAGGGAAGGAGAGGGAGACAATAAGAGGGAGAGGGAGACAATGAGAGAAAGAAACAAAATTAAATAATTATTTAGAATCTAAAATCAGTTATATTATTTTACAAAGATGGATGATAAAAGTTCATAAGCTGTATTCCTCTGTAAAAGAGAAAAAACAATGGAAAGTAAAAGTTTTAAGAAAATGCAATTTTTAGAATTCAAATTTGTATAAAGAAATTATAAAATATACATCATACTGGTTGGAAAATGGAAATGTTGGTCAATGGAATATATGGAACAAGAACAATTAATATGCAATTAAAATAATTACTGAACTAAGTGTACGAACAGTTGATGATAATATGGCAGTCTAGTTTTTTTTTTCAGTTTTACCCAACATTTTGTGATTCTTTTTTTTTGTTTGTTTGTTTGTTTTTTAGAAACGATACTGGAATCCTTTTCCATTTCTTTCTGTAACTTTTTTTTTTAGTTTAAGATACTAAGGCAAACATAGTTTAATGACTTGTCCTGTATTAATCAATTTGTAAATGCCTAAGGCCAGATCTGAACTCAAGTCTTCCTGGCTCCAAGCCTGCCACTCTGTCCACTGAATCACCTACCTGTTCCTGAATAAAATGGTAGGGTTACCAATCTGGAAGAATTATGGTACCCTTGAGAAAAATAAGAAGATTTTCTATAGGAACATATCTGGGGGTAAAGGTAATGACTTCACTTTTGGATATGCAGTGTTTCATATATTAATGGATCATCTAGTTTGAAATATCTAATGAGCAACTCTTAACCTATTATCCTTTTATTTAGGTACTTCCATTTTACTCTCAGTTCTTTATTTAATAAGTGAAAAACCTTTAAAAATAATTTTACCTCTTTAGTCATCATCTGCTTTACAAGAAAAATTTGGTTGGAAAAAATCCATCTTCTTCACTGATCTTGTCATCCTACTTTAACCACTTATGAAATGATAAATATTGGGTATGGTCATTGTAATGTTTAGCACAGTAACTATATTCTTGTGGTCCTCTTCAAACATCTTTCACAGTAACATACCCTTTGCCCTTTTAATCCTTTCTGAGTTGTAATAGGTTAATTTTTCATTTTTTCTTTTCTTGAAATTTGTCCTTCACATCACTTCTTGGCCATTGCCTAAGATGCCACATGATGACTCTCCTCTGTTTTCTAGCTCTTCTTTTTGTGTTGTCATCTAGATTTAGAATGTAAACTACAAGAGAACATGGCATGTCTTACTAGATTGTGTTTGTAGACTCAATATTTATGATAATATCTCACAATAAGAAATATTTAATGAATTAGATTTATACATTCATTGATTCTCTATTATTAAAACATTGTCCTATTCTCTCAGTCATGCTTCTCTGTAACTTAGGGTAATCAAAAGTTAACTATATAAGACAGAATAAGCAATGGACATTAAATGTCCTTCCTCACAGATTTAAAATGACCTCCAGAAGGACTCTTGCCATACCAACTTCATTAGTCATTTTGAAAGGGTTATTAAAAAACCAAAAAAGCAGTAAAATTGTGTACATGTAACAGGTTTCAACAATAAAAATTGTCTTGGAATCAAATTCTATTGATACATGCAATGATATGTGGGGAATAATATAACTATTTTTCTACTAAACATTTATTGTATATTTATGTACCTATTACGTGCTAGGCAAATTGTTAAGATTATGAAAGGCAGTGTGGGAGAGTAGGAAGTTCAATTTGTTTTCTGAGGATATCAAGTTTCAAATCTGGTTTCTAATACTTAGAAGATTTGTGACCATGAACTAACCTTTTATTTGCTATGATTCTCACTTTTTTTAAATGGTAAAATTAAGATCAAAAACCTTAAATACAATTGACAGGAGTTTGGGGAGGAGGGATCTTAAGAGAGATAATGTATTTAAAATGAATTTGCAAACCTAAAAAGCATAAAGACTACTGGGCATTAGTTTTCCCATAACACTCTCTGGATGGAGAAGGTTAGTGTGAAGGACACATATTCTGGAAAGTATAGGAGATGTAGCAAACCAAAAGTCTAAAAAATAAACAAAGACAATAAGCAATTAATTTATTTTAGTGGTATAGCAAAATAATTCAAACAATCACAGATTTTATGGTCTGATAAAAACCACAGAGGCCTTTGTCTAATCCATTTTTTTATTTAGATGATATGAGTTACAGAGAATTCAAATATCTGATGAATAAATATCTAAGCATAGGTCTCAGATCTGGTAATATCTACGTCAGTGGTCTCCTCCATAGAACTAAAATCTCTCTTTTAAAGGTTTTAATGAGCCAGCCTGATATATTAATCTTTGCTAGAGTTTGAATAAGAAAGGGACAGAAAAGAACCCAAGGGCTCTCCATTCCCTAATATATAATATGGATGCATTTTATTATGAGACTTTTGGGGACAATTTTACTGCCCTTTTCCTTTAATCTAAAGGTTTAACTAATGGGAAGAATTTTAGACTCTATAGCAAAGGATCTTGGTGTTATGACAATGTAATTGGATTGGTTACTGTTTGGACATTTAAGCCATACAAAATTCCTTAAATCAATCTAAGGGGAAGCTTTCTGCTTATGCTTTGAATACCAATTTCCCCCCACAGGGTCACTTCTTTCACACATCAAGATACAATGGAAAGACACATAGTCTGAAAACTCTTGAGTGCTAGACATTTGAACCTCTCCAGCTTTTTAAACATGTCTTTTCACCTTATTTTCTCAGTCATAGATAGATGTTTACCTTGCTCTCTGGTCATCTCTCTCAACCCTATGCAGTTATTATGTCTTCTCTTTTGTGTACTGCTTTATATGTTATATCCCTAACGATAATGTGAGGCCATT
Organism: Monodelphis domestica; assembly: GCF_027887165.1. Classification (NCBI taxonomy): domain Eukaryota; kingdom Metazoa; phylum Chordata; class Mammalia; order Didelphimorphia; family Didelphidae; genus Monodelphis; species Monodelphis domestica. The sequence goes on from NC_077227.1 coordinate 728,702,079, forward strand.
GACTGTGGAAACTGGTTTACTTGTTTTCTTAGTTCCTGCTAAGAACTTAAGAGTAAGTGATTACTCAATGATCTCCATCCATCCCACCCTCCCTCCCTCCCTCCCTCCCTCCCTCCCTACCCCTCTCTCTCTCTCTCTCTCTCTCTCTCTCTCTCTCTCTCTCTCTCTCTCTCTCTCTCTCTCTCTCTCTCTTTTCCTGGCAAGTAAGTAAAATGTTTGCTGATTAAGGAAATAAAGTGTTTTTCAGACTGCTGAATACTTTGATATCTTGAGGCTCAGGACCTCTATGAATCTACTCAGGATTTTGAATGAATATGGATTCCCTTTGTTGCAAGCCCTAAAGTGTTTCTGGCTCTGTGAGAATCAGGATGAATGTGTATTTCTTTTGACACTCTAGCATTCATATAAAATCTATAGTTGAGGAAATGAAGATGGACAAGTTCACAGAAGGTTACAATACAGAATCAGAAAAGAGTCAAAGATTGGCCCAAGAATGAAACTCTAGGTCTAATCAGAAAAATAATCCCTATACCAAAAGTACAATTTTCAGAAATTTCAGGGAAATGATAGGCAGTACTGAATGACATAGACTTCTTAAAGGGAAATGTCTTTAGAGGGATGGTAGGCTCTCAAAACTAAATTGACAATATAATAAAAAAGAAATCAATAGGGAAGAAAGGGTGCCAACATCCAAAAAGAGTCAAGTATCTCCACAGGAAGTTCTCCAATGAGATGAGATATTCAAAGGACAAGTACAAAAAAGGTAGTATAACAGGGTGAATACAGAGTGGCATGGCCCTCTTAGAATTTGTCAGTAAAGCTAAAATCCAGAATGAATGGAAGTCCAAAAATGCAATATTTTATAAAATGTATTTTCAGAGCAGGAAGGAAAATGAAAGGGGTAGAGTTGCTGAAAGAAATAAATTATGTCACAAAAGGAGACAAAAAGAAACAGATCTATTACATCGTGGTTTTAATTCTGCATTCATCAGAAAATTTATGTTAAAATGGTACAACAGACCAAAGCCTCAGATTTTAATTTCCCAGTAAGATTACCTAGTTCTGGACTAATATAGATAGGATTCAATCCACTAGAGGAATGGATATTAAAGAGAATGATCTGGGTATTTATTGATACCCAAACTCTTTTTATACCAGATTAAAGCTTGAGGGAATATTACTTTTAAAAAAACTGAGATGCAACTCATGTTTCAACTCATGATCTACCAAAAAGTAACTAGAATGATTCCTCTAATACTATTGTAGGTTTATTTCCCCCAAAGAAAAGATGTGAAAATGCAAAAGATTCATAAGTGGAGATTAACAAAGTTTTAGAGTATGAAACAGAAACCAAGAATGTCAATTATACTCTTGTAGGATATCAATACCACAAAGATTATAACATGAATTTTTTGAAAAGACTAATAATCAGTCATCATGTTAAGCATCGCCCTATACTCACTGATGAAAAGCTTGTGAGATCACAACTTCCTGTCAAGCTAAATCATGGCTCACAATTATTTACCTATATGTAGCCAATATATCCAAGAAAGATGTATATACAGAAACTTCTACCTACTTCTATTAAGTTCCAACTGAGTGATTCAGCAATATTTAAAGGAAGACTCAAAATCTGAAAGAATCCATCTTAAAATATATTATTCATTCCTTACAGAAACACAAAGAAATACAAAAGAGAACATCCAGGACTTTTCAATTTAGTCAAAGATGATGCTATTTTTTGAGGAATTTCCATTGCTGACATGGTGATGATAGTAATTATGAGTCAAAGAAGTGCCCTTTTAATCTCATCTATCCTCTACCATGTCTTTGAGAAGCTTCAAGAGTGCACATTCAGAAAAGAAGGAAATAAAGAGAATGATAATTAGCACTCCTGTTGAGTTCTCAACTCTTTCTTGTTCAGTAGTCAGTATTTTTTTTTGGTCATGTAGACTTTCCCTTACTATTTTCAAAGAAAATTTGAATTCTAAGAATTTCTGTATGACAGCAAAATCTTTCAGGATTGAAAATTCTCAAAAGTGGACAGGAAAATAAAATTGAAAGTATAAAAACCATTGAACTAATAATTGACTATATCAATAACAAAACCAACAATATGGTTACCTCAATGAATGCCGAGAAAGTATTTGACAAAATAAAATGTCCATTTCTTATTTTAAAATACACACACACATTAGAAAACATTAGAACAAAAGGAACTTCCTTTAAAGTGCTGAAAGGCATTTATCTAAAACCATAAGAACAAATTATCTGTAAAGTGAATAAACCAGAATCTTTCTCAAAAGGATTGAAGAATCCACCTCAAAAGGTGAAGCAAATATGTTATTATCATCACTACTCTCTAATATTGCACTAGAAATTCTAGCTGTAGAAATTAGAGGAAAAATAATTTGAAGGATTTAGAATGAGCAATTAGGAAATAAAATGGTCATTTTTTGAAGATGATATGATGGCATAACTAGAGAATCTACCAAAAAACAAAAGAAACAATGAATAATTTTAGGAAAATTGCAATATACAAAATAATCCCAAAAATCATCAGCATTTTTTTTATTTTTTCTGCTTCATCTTTTTTCTTATTTTTCTATGATTGTTGTATTTTTTATTATATAGTTAGTAATCACCATCATCACCAAGAACATTTAAATAGAGGCATAAAAATCATTTAAAAAATTCTGCATGGCTTATATCTTGTTATCTACTTTTGAGTTCCTTCTGGATTTGTTTTACTTTAAAATATTTTTTTCTCTTTCGTCCCCTTTTATCTCTTCATTTCCTTTATTTTATTTATATTTCCAATATTTGTCATTTCTAATAACATAATATAATTCATTACTTTCAAATATCATAATCTACTTAGACATTTCTTCCATTCATTGAATTTTGTTATTTCCAGTTATTTTGTCATAACAACCAAAATTTAAATGAATATTTTCATACATACACAGCTTATTGCCTTCTCAATAATGCTCATTGGGCCAAATCCTAGTAAAAGGATCTCTATGTCAATAAGAATGAACAGCCTTATAATTCTCCATGTATATTTGATCTTGGTTTTCTAAACAAACCAAAAAAAAAAACAATAATTCACAGATCTTCTAGTGATGTAATATTAAGCCTCTTTCTCCATGTTCCTTTTGGCATTTAATTTGATCACATTAATCTGCCTGGTTCTCAGTTAAAATACATTACCAGAACTATATTTAGCTAGACTGGACTTTATGCAGCAGATGCATTCTATTGGCAGGACCACACTTTTTCCAAAACCAAGTCTTTTCAACTTGATATTCACTGGAAAAAAATTTTTTTTTCCAATGAGACAAATCCTCAAGTACGCAGGATTAACTCTACAGTATAATGAGTGTTAAAGTAAGATGTTTTCAGAATATTTATGCTCTCTAAACAATTGTTGTCCAATCAGAAACTATGATTGGATTATATATATATATGCCCAGGTTTAGATCTGCTAATAGACTCAGCCAGGTGTGTGGGGGGGTAAGGGGGTGTTTTCAGACATCTATCATATATAATGTATCTAAGGTTTTATTAACCTCCTTAACTCCTTATTTGTTGTTGTTTTTTAAATTATATTTTTATCTATTTCTGAGAGGAGAAAACTAAAATCTGCTCCTATTATTCTGTGATCTAGTTCCACCTGTATCTCATTTAACTTTTCTATTTAAAATCTGGATGTTATAATACTTGATGAATACAGATCCAATTTTATTATCCAAAGTAATTCCTTCCCCAACATAATGTAGTTTTCCTTTTCATCCCTTAAATTCATGTCCATTTTAGTCCCAACTCTGTTAGAAATGATGATAACTACCCCTGCCTTCCCTGGATCATCTGAGATATAGTAAATTCTTCTCTAGCTCCTCACCTTCATGCTATACATATCTCTCATTTTCAGTGTTTTTCTTGTAAACAACATATTTTCACTTCTTGTTTTTTTATCCTTTCTGTTATCCATTTTCTTTACATTGATGAATTCATCTAATTACACTCAGGGTCATAGGTAGCACCTATGTATTTTCATCTACTCTGTTCATCCTCACTGTTTGTCCCCTTCTTCCTTTCTTTTAGAAGTAACCCTCTTCATATGTCCAATTTTCTTTGACCAATAACTTCCAGTTCATGCCCTTTCCCCAAAATTCTTCCATATACTCTCCCTTTGCTCTCTGAGCTCCAAATTGGCACACTTTCCCAAAGGTCCTCCCTTTTCCTTTTCCTCCTACATTTTAATTCTTTTTTATTCCCCTCTTTCTACTTTGTGATATGAGTTTGAGTAAAAATCCCTCTCCTATCTTGTTTATAGAGCCCCTCCTTATTTCCTCACCTTACTCCTCCACTTTATATATATATATCTTCAGTCCTTCCCTTATCCCATTCCCCTTCCCTCTTTTTATCTGTACATTAAGAAAAAAATTTACCCATCTAATTGTGTATATTGTTCTTTCTTTATCCCAGATCTTATGAGAATAAGCTTCTAGTACTACTTGCCCTTCACCCCCTTCTCTGTGGAAATTCCTACCCTCATTCCTCCTCTACATGAGATAATCATTCCACCCTGTCTTCTCCTGGTATATTCTACTACCATTTTGGCTCAATCCGTACCATTCACTTTAATCTTGAATCTTCCCTCCAAAAGTGCCCTTTCAAAATACCCAGACAATGATGCCATTCTGAGGAGCCATAGATGACATTTACCTATGCAGAAACCAACCAATTTGATCTTATGAGTTAATTATGATCATCAACAATTCTATTAACCATCAGAAAAATTCAAGAGCAAGAGATAGAAAATAAAATTACATTTAAAATAACTGTAGACAATATAAAATCCCCAGGGATTTGCTTACCAAAACACACCCAGTAATGATATAAATGATACCCCCCCAACAAACAAACAAACACCTTTTCACACAAAATGAGACAAACCTCTGGAAAATGGAAAATTAGAAAAGATAACTAGAGCCAATTTAATAAAAATTACCATGCTACCTAAATTAGTTTACCTATTCAGTGTCATATCAAACAAAATATCCAAAAAATATTTTCTAGAACTAGAAAAAATAACAGAATTCACTAAAAGGTAAAAAATATGAAAGTAATTAATAAAAAAAATAAGGAAGTAAGCCTAGCTGTGCCATATATCAAACTATACTATAAAGTAGAAATCATCAAAACAATATGATGCTAGTTGAAAAAAATAGAGTAGTGGATCATTGGAACAGGTTAGGAAATCAAAACATAGTAGTTAATGATGATAGCAATTTAGTGTTTAAGAAAGTGAAACATCTACACTATTGGGAAAAGTAACTATATAATAAAAACTACTCTGAAAACTGGAAAACAATAAGGCAGAAGCTAGACATAGATGAACATCTCTTACCATAAACTAATATATAGAATGAAATCAATACTTCCTCTATGAATAAAGTGATACCATAAACATATTAGGGAAACATGAAAAACTTATCCTGTCAAATTTATGGATGGGGGAAAATATATATAACTAAACAAGATTGATTGAATATAACAAAAATGAAATGGATAATTTTTAACAACAAATTTAAAAGTTTGTGTGAAACCAATGTGGCCAAAGTTAGGAGGGAAACAATAAAATTGGGGGAAAGTTGTAACAAATGTTTTTGACAATGGCTTAATTTCTTAATTATGTAGAGAATTGAATCACATATATAAGAATACAAAGAATTCCCCAATTGATAGTCAAAGGATATGAACAGTGATTTATCAAATGAAGAAATTAAAACTATACAGTCATTAAAAAATTCTCCAAATTGTGAGCTACCCTCTCACATTCACCAGATTAACTAATGTGACCAATAATGAAATTGGTAAATTTTGGAAGTGATGTGGGAAAATTGGGATAGTAAAACAATGGCGGTGGAACTGTGAAGTGATACAATAATTCTGGAAAGCAATAAGGAAACTTGACCAAAGGGGCATAAATTTTTGCATACCTTTTGACCCAACAACATCACTCCTGGGTCTGTATCCCAACAAGATTAGACATATAAGAGAAGGTCTCTCTTGTACAAAAATATTATAGTAGCTCTTTTTAGAGTAGCAAAGAATTGAAAAGTGAGTGTGTATTCATTAATGGGAAAATGGCTGAACAAGTTGTGGCATGCTGTTTTTATTAGAATACTATTGTGCCATAAGAAATTATTAACAGGAAGAGTTCAGGAAAAAACAACAGCATGAAAAATGATATGAAATAAGGCAAAGTGAAGTAAGCAAAACAGGAGAAGTGTATGTATTTAACAGAAATAGTGTATGATGATCAATCATTAAAGACTAAACTTTTATCAGAAAAACAAGGTTCCAAGATAATCCCAAGGGACTCCTGATAAAAAATTCTATCCATAGCCAAAGAAGGAACTGTGGGAATCTAATTATAAATCAATTTCACTTTATGTCCTTCATGAGCTTTTTATTGTATGTGTGATATAGGTCTTGAAAAAGTTAAAGTTATATTTCTAAAATGGAAAGAGAAACAATATGATTCAGGTTTACTCTATTAATGCATCCATGCCTCCATTATAATGAGAACCGATGAATTAGAAAATGTTTGTAAAAGTTTTTTAAAAGATGCAAAATAAGTAAGGAATTATAAGAGAGCACAAACCTGTCCTAAGAGAGTTTAAGTATCTTGATCTATTTAAATCATTCCAACAGGATGATTTTTAAAAATAAATCATTGATATTTTTCAGATCTATTCACTAATTCCAGTGTGAAAAACCATAAAGTTATAAAGAATAAGTCTTCTTCCAAAAGGTGAAAAACCAGAAAATAAAATTTCATTCTTCAAAATATGGGAAGGTATAAAATCTATAAATATAGACAACTGAATATTTGTAAATCCTTTTCAAGAAACATTCAAAGATTATTTAATTGAATAGATAATCTCAGCATAGAAAGGATAGAAATAATAATGGAAAAAGCCCTACATTTGGAGTCAGATGATCTGCCTTTGTATTCTGACAGTGTTGCCATATTTTATTAGTCATTTGGAAAGTCATTTAATATTTGTGGGCTTCAGGTTGCTTGTCTTGAAAATGAAGGGATTTTATCATGTTATTTCTAAGTGCTTTTCCAACATATCATTCAGAGATGTATGACTCTAGTTGAAACAACAAGTTAGCTCTTCTCTATTAATGAAATAAAATGTTCTTTGTCTTTGCCCAAATTGTCCCCCCTACCTATAGTGCACTCTCAGATCAACTTGGTGGTTTTAATGTCACTTCTTAGGTGAATTCTTTCCCTAATTCATTGTTTTCCAAGTTGTCTGTATCATCTCCCTTTTAAAAAGTACTTCATATCTAATTTCATTTATTTATTTGTGTATCTATTAGAAATCCCTCCTCCTCCATAAGATAAATCTCTTAAGAATAAAAAGTGCTTTATTTGTATTTGTTCAAATATCATAATTATTTTTAATTAAATTTTCTCCAGTTTGACAGAATCATCCTATTCCAGTGGAGTTAAAATGTTTCTATTCTGGAAGTCAGGGAAGCCTAGGTTCAAATTGTACCTAAGACACTTAATATGGGACATATGGGACATTGCACATGTCACTTAACTTCCCCAAACTTTAGTCAAGAAATCTTTAAAATCTAATATATATACATATATATATATATATATATATACAATATGTATATGTTTATATATACACACATATATACATTTATATATAGCAAAATTTATTTAACAATCAAATAAAGATCAAATTATATATTGTATATAAAATGTTTTGAGAATTACAAAAGGTTATATAAAGGTGAACTAATATCATATCATTATTTTATAGGAAGTATGCTTTGATAGCTATAGGAATGGCTCACAAACAATAACTGCTGGTAGTATAAAAGTCCTATATTATGGTCAGGTGACAGTGAATCTATTGTTCTAGATGCATTCTTTTTACAAAGACTAATGTACCAGGAGCTATGCTAGGACTTGAAGAAATAGAAACAAAATGAAATAATTCTCTTCTTGAAGTTGATTAAATTCTATGAAGAGAAAGAACATGTACACATATGAATACATACAAAATAATTTTGGACAGGAACTAGTAGCACCAACTAGGAGAAATGGGAAGGGAAAAAGAAAACATCTTATGTAAAAGGAATGGCAGTGATGAAGTCATACTTCAAAGTTAAGATACTGAAAAGTTAAGTTGGGGCAACTAATGGAGACATTTAAAAGCCTGGCTAATTATTAGAAATCAATTAAATAATTTCACAGGATCATATTTCATCTAGTTTATGATTAAGAATTTATTTATTTTGACCCAGATTAGTGATGGTGAATATATGGCATGGGTGCCAAAGATGGCATGGAGAACACTCTCTGTGGGCACTCAGCCATCATCCATCCCCATCCCCCACCCTTGAATTTATTACTAGAAAAACAGAGAGACCCCAGTGAAGCTGCTCCCTTCCCCCTCTCCACTGTGCCTGATGAATTTTTTCTACATCACCAGCCTCTCTGCCCAGGAGCCTAATGGGAACACAGAGCAGGTAAGGAGGACAGTTCATAGCAGATCTGGAGGAAAATGGAGCCCTCAGGCCACTTCCCTTTACCTCTTCACCTGTTTTGAGGATGTACTTCACTTCACCAAGCTTTCTGTCCAGCAGTCCAATGGGAACACTTTCTCCCTCCCTTGTGTGGGGTAAGGGGTGGAGGTGGGGAGCCCCTAGTCTGCAATGGGAAAGAGGGGCACAGCATGAGCTCTTTGGGGGGTGGGCATGGCAGTTAGACTAGGTTGGAGGTGGAGGCAAGGACCAGAACTGCATTTCTAAAAGGTTCACCATTAGTGACCTAGATTGTGTTTTTGTTTTTGTTTTACAGGTAAGGATGCAAACTTGCTCCTCAGAGTTAAGACTGACTAATTTTCAGCAATTTATTACACTGAGAACTTTCTCGGGGGTATTTAGAGGGCCAGTGAATTGACTATAATCACAATCTAGTATTTGTCTGAAGCTAAATGTTTTTTCCAAGTATTCTCAACTCTGATACATCCTCTATCCTCTAACCAAGCTCTCCTCAGTCATGGCTATTAAGCTCTGGATAAATGAGGGAGCATGCATGTCTTTAGTGTTAACATAAAGGGTAGTTTCAAAGTCTATCTTAACATAAAGCCATTTTAATTACATAGAATGTAGCTTCTCCACCTCTTAATAGGGTGTATGAGTATACAGGAAGTATTATTCAAGAAATATCTTAGCATTTGGGAAGATACAACCAACTATGAACCAGTACCATTGTTTGGAAAACATCCAATATGAGATGCCATTTAACTTTCACCAAAGTTAAGGTTTTCCTAGCCCCATCAGTTCGAGAAGATTCTGCAGCTCTTCAACAACTCTTTAATTGACAATAATCATGAAATCAGCCTAGTAATTATCTTATGATTTGTTTCTGATCATTCTCAATAGAAGAGTGCTCACTGATGGCTGATAAACGTTTTCCTTGTCTATGAGCCCAATTGAGGCTCTTATGACAATTAGGACTTTCAAAAGTGAAGTGAGAGAATTGAAGGAGTCACTTTCACTAGAAAGTTTTCAAGGAGACATGTTAGAAAAAATGACTTTATATACAATTTTTGATTTGATCTTAATTTGATCCTTAAAACACTGAAATTAGTATTCTTTTTTTAGATCTTAAAGATTAGGCAACTGAAGTTAAAAAATATTAATTAATTTCCCAGTATTCTACATTTAGTATCTTGGGTAGGATTTCAAACATAGGTTTCTGTGGCCTCCAGCTTAGAAATATTCTCATTATCCTGGAGCAGCCTTATTTCCTCCAATTTCAGAAAATACAACAAAAAGCAATGATGCTGTCTTCAAAATTCAATGCATGTATGCATAAGATAAGATGACATCTTTTCATTTCTCATCTCTTAAATTGTAACGTTTTTTGTTTTTGTTTTTGTTTTTTTGAATAGGGAATAGATAACTACTTCATCAGTACTTATGGTTAACCTGGACAGAAGAGGGAGGAAGCACTCCCACTGGGCTGCTGAGCAGAGGGGAAAGTGATGAGATGCACATTTGGAGAGGGGGTGGAGAGTATCCCAAGCACTCCACTCCGCTTCAGTTCTGCTCTCATCCACCTATGTGTCACACTATAAACTATGCTCCCCTTAAACCTAGTTCAGCTCCAATGCCATCATGGGAATCATCGTTAATATAGACTCAACAGGCTGCTCTTTGCACTGCATATACTACAGCATGTAAGACACACACACACACACACACACACACACACACACACATACACCAGCACCTTATCCCAGAGAGGGGAGGGAGTAAGCAGCTCTCATTGGACTCCTAGGCAGAGGGGCATGGGATGAGAGAAATGTACTCAGGCATGTGGAGAGGGGGAGGGGAACAGTTTCACCCCAGTCCCTCTGGCTTTCTAATAAGGAATTCTGGCTGGTGACTGCATGTGTGCCCATAGAGAGCACTCTGCATATCCTTTTTGGCATGTGAGCCATAGGTTCACCATCACTGTTATAAGATGTTTATACAAGCTTAATTTCTGCCAGGTTGCTTTCTAATTTTATCATTTTTTTAAAAAAAATTATATATGGATGATTTTCTAGGGATTTCAGTTTTCCCCTTTATCAAACTCTGAATTTTGGGGTCCTCTTGTTTCTGAATCTTCTTAGTTTAGAGTGTTGTATTGATATCTGTGTCTTTTTCAAAGTAACATCAGATGTTTTTTGATGATTGTTTCTTTATAATGTTGTTTGAGGTCTGGAAGTTTTATTCTCCCTTCATCTTTATTCTTTTCATCATTTCCCTTGATATTCTAAACCTTTTGGGTTTTTTTCCAATTATTTTGTTCATTATTTTGTCAAGTTCTAAAAAGTATTTCCTTGTTAATTTGATTGGCATGACGGTAACAGTTTAAATTAATACTACAAACATTTTAATTTTTATTATATTGGTGTAACCATAAGCACTAGATATTCTTTCAGATATTTGGATTATCATTCTTTTTTAAGGAGTGCTGTGTAATTGAATCTATACTAGTATAGCCCCTTAGAAAGAATATTGGACTGGGAATAGGTCTGTTATAGTTAGTATATAATGTGAGATGCTTGAACATCAAAAACAGTCAAAAAAGACCAATAAATATGAAGCTGGGGAACCCTGGCTCTCATTTGAATTGTCTTACTACAAGTATGAAATTTGGCAAGTTATTCAATTCAATAAACATGTATTGTTTACTATGTGCTGGACATTGTGCTAAGCACTGGAAATGCAAATAAGAAAGAGAAAGTCAATCCCTGACCTCAAGGAGCTTTCAATTTAAAGGAAGTTATTTGGGGAAGGTGCAATTATTAGAGATTACCCTATGCCAGGACACAATATCTTTTGGAGCCCAAGCCTAGCAAAAGAAAGTGGACATTTAGCTTGAAATTTCTGATCTGAGCAGGCTAGCTATATAGGCAAACTTTAAGAAAAATTCCATTGCCTACTCCAATCAGAGGTAGAAAGAAGAGGCTGGAAGATCTAAGGAGATGTTGAGAGTTCAATATATTCCAAAACTGAGTTAATATATTTATATTTAGTAAAGCATAGTGTTCTGTGGAGTTCAAGCCCAGTAGAGCTACTGATGGAAAATGAAAAACCTCTATGTTTTTTAAACCCTCACCTCCCATCTTAGAATAAATACTGTATATTGGTTCCAAAGCAGAAGAGCAATAAAGGCTAGGCAATGGGGGTTAAGTGACTTGCTCAGGGTCACACAGCTAGGAAGTTGCTGAGGCCATATTTGAACTAGGACCTCTTGTCTCTAGACATGGATCTCAATCCACTGTGTTATCCAGCTGCTCTCAAATTTTCTTATTTCTAAGGAGGTAGTATGGCATTCACTGAATTCCCAATTTCCTTTTAGCTCTGAATCTAGTATTATTATCCTAATTTTGGAGCTGAATAAATAGAGAATACTAAGTTGTTTTTCTTGACTCGAGACTTTACACCTAGTTAAAAAAAAACAGAAACAAAAAACAAACCCTCTAAGGTACATTTTGAATCTAAAATCTTCAATTCATAGAATCAATAGCATTATTGATCTAGACCTGGCATTAATTTCAGACAGTATCTCATCCAAAAGCCTCATATTACCAAGAAGAAATCTGAGATTCAGGGAGGATAGATATATTGCCAAAATTTACAAAAGCAGAATTGAGAAGAGGTAAGACTTTTACCCAGATCCCCTGACTCCAGAGCCAACAAGTTCTTTCTATTATGGGTCTTCTTGATAATAAATCCAATGACCTCATCTTTAGGCAGTTAAAAGTCAAATCAATTAGAGTTCTGGCCTGGAATCTGGAAAATTTTAGTTCAAATCCTGCTTTAGATACTTACTTGCTGTGTGACCCTGAGCAAGTCATGATCTCTCTGCTTCAGCTTCCTTATTTGCAAAAGGTAGATATTAAGAGTACCTTTCTTCCAGAGCTGTGAGAATCAAGTGAGATAATATTTGAAACATGTTTTGTAGACATAGAAGAATTGTGATTGTTACCACTGCTACACTGGAAAAGACCACTCATTAAGCCATAAGTCTGGCCTTCCACAAGGTCTACTAGTATTTTACACAAAAGTGTGTGTTTAATTATTTCTTTAAAAAAATTTTTTTTTTATTAAAACCCTTACCTTCTGTCTTAGAGACAATACTGGGTATTGGATCCAAGGCAGAAGAGTGGTAAGGGCTGGGCAATGGGGGTTAAATGACTTACTCAGGGTCACCCAGCTGGGAAGTGTCTGAGATCAAATTTGAACCCAGGACCTCCCATCTCTAGGCCTGACTCTCAATTCACTGTGCCACTCAACTGCCCCCTAATTATTTCTTTTTGAATTGACACAAAGGGAACCTTTGGTTCCTTCACTCTCTACTGAAAGACTTCAGTTTGGTAAGGAAAAAAGGGACAATGAATCTTCTCAACATCAGGACAGCAAGGAGAAGCAGTTTTCATTAAAAGTTAATGATGTCGCATGAAGATAATGAGAAATACAAATGGAATTCACAAAGACATTATCTTTGTGATGCATGGCAAAGTTTAATACATAATCAACATTAAACTACAGTTCCAGGGGCTATTTTTATCTCAATGTGTTTTCCCCACTTTTAAATCAAAGCCCCAAGGTTCCTTGCTTCCTATGCCATGTGTTCTGTGCCACAAGGAATAATGCCATATCCTGGGGATGTGGCAGAAGATGTAAACACATATCAAGATCCTGCAATGTTGTGAGTACCATTTAATTTTCTAAAGATCACTTTTTTATTCATTTGACTAGACAAGCATGACCTTAGGGAGGAAAAGTGGTCAGTAATATCGATCATTGGTTTTCCTCTAATCGCAAACCTTTTTATAGCCTGTCTACCCCAACACAGATCATTACATCTGCCCACTGTCCTTTGAGCTTCCCAGCAGCCTCTGTGGAATGTGAAGTAAAGCAATAAATTCAAGGCATTATTCCTACTTATAACCATGTCATACAAGAATAATTGAAGGAAGAGCTGCCTCTGGAGTCAGGAAAAGCTGGTTTCAGATCCTCTATCTGACACATAATTATAATGCAACCCCGGGCAGACCATTGACTTCTCAGGACATTAGGTGTCACTCTAAGTATACATGAACACACACACATACAATATTATACCCATACATAGACATAGGTGCATATATTACATACCAACATGCTCATTACAGACATGTACACATATATGTGTCTTTTGCATGTATATACATATTCAATATATACAAATCATGTTTCAGAACATCCTCTGTGGTCTTTAACCCTTACTTTCTGGCTTAGTATCAGTTCTAGGGTTAGGCAACCTGGGTTAAGTGATTTGTCCAGGGTCACACAGCTAGTAAGTATCTGAGGACAGATTTGAACCTGCATTCTCCTGACTCCAGACCTGACTCTCTATCCATTATGCTATCTAGCTACTCCCTCCCTGTGACCTTTTTCCCTCCTTTGAGATGAACAATTACCTGGATTCTAGATTTGTTTTTCTCCTTTCATGTGTGATTCTATTTAATGTCATTTTCTTCCCTTCTTATTTGGCCATTCCTTTATTAATCAATAAAAAAAAATCTTCTGATTTTCTAGCCATGAGTGAACTCCAAAACTTAGTTCTGGATATATATGTGTGTGTGTGTGTGTATATATATATATATATATGTATATATATGTATATATATGTATATAATGTATATATATATTCATTCATTCATTCATTTATTTATTTAGATTATATATCTTCTCCATTATCTCGAGTTGCATTGCCTATTTGCATATTGTTTATATAACAAACTCACAAACCCAATACTTATTTATATCCTGAATTCTGTCCCATATCATCAACTGTCTACTGGACATTTCCAGTTGAATCTACCATTAGCCCCTGAAACTCAACATTTATAAATCACAAATCACTATCTTCCATTTGTTTAAAAAACAGTTATTGTAGCATCTTGACATATGGTGATCCCTTTATAAATGCTCATTTCATTCCCTTCTTCTATAAACACAAAAATATGTGTATGTATATATATATATATATACACATTATACATATACATTTTTACACATATATACATACATACATATATATATATATATATATATATATATATATATATATATATATATATATATATATATATATATATATATATATATATATATATATATATATATGTTGGTTGTCTCTCGAACCGAGGATGACGATTGTTTTTGTGTGTTTTTGTGCACAAAGACACTTGTGCATGAACATTTAAGTGGAAAAGTCCATGCACAGAGACAGTCCCCCTCTCTCGGTGTTGGAAGCCTGGATCCAGTGGCACAAAAAGTCGTTACACCTGGAGACTTCCTCAGCTGCATTGGATGGCCGTGTTGGCTTTTGTGCTCCATCACGCCCTAAGCACTCCACAGTGCTTTGCTGCATAGCCATTTCAGCCGTTGAACCTTCTTGTTGGTTTCTTCTGCCTGTTCAGCCGAAGCAGTCTTCACATGCTGGGTGAGCAAAGCCTTAGTTCACCAGGGGTTGACGTCGACCTGATGGCTACCCTCACAAGGTTTAGCTGGCCTATAGAAGCCATTTCCCGGGGTGTGGCCGCTGCCACATGCTAGCATCTACTAGGAGCCACAAGTGAGAGCTGGGTGTCAGGTGAGGGTCAGTGGCTGGAGAGCTGCCCTAGGAGGGCACGACAAGCCCTCCATACCAGAGATATTACCCCTCCCTGAGCACCCCATACACCATATATATATATATATATGTATATATATATATAAAAATATATATATATACACACTCAAGCACCAAGGCTCCATTATTCTAGAAGCCTTTCTTTATCATATAGTCTCTCACTTTATTCTTTGTAGAGCTTACCATCCTGTAAAAGCTCCCTGATAGCAAATACCATTTAACCTTTTTTTATTCTTTGAGGGGAGAGGTGTAGGGGATATATATGTGTGTGTGTCCATGGTCCATGGCATCTGGAAGTATTCCTTACATATTATGAGTACTTGTTGAATGTTTGGAGTTGAATGATTTTTAAGTTTATAATATTTTTAAAAATGAAGAAAAAAATAATAAAAAACAAAAGATTCCTTCCTCTTTTTACACACCCAGGAAATATGTCTTTATTTTTATTTGTCTTATGCACTAAGTTTATTGGGCCAGGAACTTTATTTTATATTTTTAATTATCCTACTAAATTGAATATTTGGGACTCAAAAGATATTAATAGATGATTATGAATATATATATTATGTAGGCATATATTATATACATATCATATAGACATTATATTTATGGCTCCACTACATGGAGATTAACAAGTGTGTACCTGTGTGCATATAGTAACTCCTTACTCAAAATCTGATTTAAGATGGAGGGTGCTCTAACTTAAACAAAACCACAACCAACAATGAGCAAAATAATAAAATTCCGATTTCATAAATGTCAGTCTATAGCAAATGTATTTACTGATCTACAAAATTTTGTTATGCTTTATTAATTCTACGTATTGAAACTTTAGGTTTACTTA
Source organism: Monodelphis domestica (assembly GCF_027887165.1). Lineage (NCBI taxonomy): Eukaryota > Metazoa > Chordata > Mammalia > Didelphimorphia > Didelphidae > Monodelphis > Monodelphis domestica. Next base: position 728,718,212 of record NC_077227.1, read on the forward strand.
TTGTTCAAATATAGACGACTGAATCAGTGTCTTATTGCTGGTTTTTACACTGTCAGAATATTGCCTATCATGATAATGTAGATGACAGTGAGAATCACAAAGACTTTTAAAAAATACTAATATATTCAGGGTGTTTTCTATTTTCTAAAATATTTTCTTACACATATGTAGACTAGAATATTTGTGCTGTACCAGATGACAGAAATGTTACATTTTATAGCTGTGTGTAATTTGAATGTTACCCTAAAAACTATGATCCCCAAAAAACTACAATTCCCAGCAAACTACTCTTTTCCTGCCCTTATGTGTTGACCGAGACAGGAGATCAATTCGGTGGAGTTCCAGCTCTCAGTCACTTTGCCTTTCCTGTGGTGGTTTTGGTCAAGTGGGCTTTTTTGAGCAGGTAGAAAACTTAGTGATATGGTTCTATTTTGTCAGATATTAAACACTATAGAATAATGCTTAAAGTATTGGACATTAATTTAAAGCATACAGTTGGTAGATAGTTTTTAAAAAATTTAAACAGAACAAATAGTCAATGGTCCTGTCTACTTTATTTAGTATTTTATGTTGCTTATATATACCAATTAAAAAAGATCTCGGAGAGTGTGAATGGGCTGTTTGGAGGGTAAATTCAATCTCCAAAATGTGCTCTGGGGTCATAGACTCATTATCAGAGATTTTAAAATAATGGTCTAAACTCCACTCAGATTGTTATTTGAGGCCAATGACTTTGAATTTACACTACAAGAAAAGTGATAAAAGAAGAAGAGACAACATGAATTTGGTTTGTCTTGTAGCCTTAATTCTGATGATCTTGACTCAAAATGTATCCACAAATTGCAGCAGAACTGGAATCCAAGACACTATACTTTTTTCTTGCACAGTAACTATGATGATTATTCTCATTTAATTGAGAAGAAAATAATTTTGTTGACTAGGCCAAAGTCATGCATTAATCAGAGACAGAAACTAGACTGAATGTAATAGCACCTGCGTTAAAAATATTTGTCTGTGTAGTTCAACATACATGAAACATTCTACATCAACAAAGGGTATTCCATTCAAATATCAAAATGATGGTAGGTGTCTCCCCATTGCTATCTTTTTTGTAGGAGCTATAGCTGACTCCCTTTATTATCTTTATTCTTTCAAGTTCCCTGATTTTGTTATAGGCATTTTTCCAATAGTACAGATGTTATCTTCTCTTCCCAACTGTACTATATGTTTATTCATGACTAGCTAGGGGAAAAGAATAACTATATCCCAATGGCCAAACATATGGAGGAAACCTTTACAAATTAGCTAAGGTGATGTGAAGACAATAGATAACCATATTTTGAGAACCCACAAAATGTAAGCTTCCTTCAGGTAAATAAGGTAGGGAGGACTAGCTAGAACCTTTGCTGTCTTCTCCTGGGCTTTGAAGTCCCCAGGCTATCTCCATGCCATGATGAGATATTTGACAACACTATATGCAATGCTAAAACATATAATTCATTTCATGAAACATTTTAAAAGATCTGATGTATGCCCAGTTCTGTGCTAGAAACAGCTAAAAAAGGCTGTTACTTCCAGCCCATTAGAAAATTAGATTTCCTTGGTTAGTAGAACTTTAAAAGGGATCCATTGGGGGGCAGCTGGGTAGCTCAGTGGATTGAGAGTCAGGCCTAGAGACGGGAGGTCCTAGGTTCAAATATGACCCCAGACACTTCCCAGCTGTGTGACCCTGGGCAAGTCACTTGACCCCCATTGTCTAGCCCTTACCACTCTTTTGCCTTGGAGCCAATACATAGTATTGACTCCAAGATGGAAGGTAAGGGTTTTAAAAAAAAATAAATAAAAATAAAAGGGATCATTGGAGAAAATATGGACATAATAAAGTATCTTTAGTTCTCTAGCAAGATTCCATTACAGATTATAATTTGTTTCACTTTTTAATTTTTTTATTATTTATTGCAAAACTACCACCTGTTAAGCCTGGATCATGGAAATTTGATTAAATGATTAAATTCTCAATGTACAAATATGATTTTTCATGAAATTACATGGTTACCTGCCTACTCATCCCCATTCTGGGGAGAAGTAAATTGGATGTCAGGAAAATAAGGTTGTCACAATGGTGAAGGAAGTGAAACATTTATGGGATACCATTCATTGAAACAGTCTGATTCCAACTCCCCAAACAGGTAACATTTCTTGTAAATTCAACTATCATGCCCATATACTCATGTTCTAACTCATGCCTCATTGACCCCCTCTTTTGTTCCACAACTCTGTGGGTGAAAGGGTACATTTGACCCTTGTGGTTTATCTTTCCTTGCCACACTAGGGGAAATGAGAACTCAGTAAAAGTGCCAATTGAAAGGCTGAAAAAGCTTTGCCTTAAAATGTCACCTTAGTGATCTTCCATTAAGAATGACATATTTCCTTTCTTGAAACTGCCCCCAAAGGGCTCAGGAAAGATATTCCCTTTCAAAAGTCACATAGTATCCTGAATTTCAAATGAAGGGCATGAGCAAAATTTAAAGCCAAGTCAAAAGAATGTTTTGAAATATCTTGTTTGTAAGGCTTGGGGGTATTTTGACATTTTACTTTGTTATAATCTTTAAATGTTGACTGAATCTCATCACGCTGGACAGTCCTGTGCAAACTGGAGTCACTTTGAGAGAACTATATGTCTTCAAATAGCTCCCTTACTTAGCTGCCAAGTCCTCCAATTAGAATTATTTTGTTTCCAGTACGATCTTGCTTCCATGGAGATCAAAAGATTCAGATCCAGGAGGCAGCATCCTACTTCCATCATTTAGCCAAAGTTTGATTTTGAGTAAATCACTTAACTGCTTGGCTACCTTAGTTTACCCACATGAAAGTAATAATTCTTATTTTAACCATTCATTAAAGTTGGAATAAATATGATACAATATATGAAAGCACAATTAAAAACATATTATGATCTATAAATATTATATCCTACAAACATCAATTGTTTGTGTTTACTATTTATGAAATCAAATGTCTATGTGCAGTGACATGCCCTTTAAGATAGCATTAAAATCTCCTACAAGTCCTGCTTCTTACACACACTAGCTGAATGTTCCTGGGTAAGTCACTTTGCCTATTATTACCTCTAGGCAATTTTCAAAGATTATTATAAATGAATTCTGAACTTTCCTTGCAAGAGGGAATTTCTGCATGGGGTTTACCTGCATAGATGAAACTGATTCTGTGTGCTAGTAATTTGAATATAAATACCTGGAGACTTACTTGTCCTTACATGAAAGAAAACAAATTTGGAAAACTTTATCTGGACTCTATCAAATATATATGAAAATGGTCTGTACTTCAGGAATCAAATAAATGTGAGAGTAATGAGAGATCAATGTTTAAGGAAACTGAATAAGAATCAAGGCTTGGGAAAATAATCTAAGAATCTCTTATTTCACTATCAAAAAAAAAAAACACTGGAGAGTCTTATTCTTCTAGCACATATACTTACTTTCCTATCTCTAAAAAGGATTAAATCTGACAAATTTTCATATGCATTAAAGACATTATTGTTAAGGGAACAGGTAGACTGCCAGAAACTAAGTTCAAGAGAAAACCCCATCATCATTACCATCAGAAAACTCCCTACACGGTATAGAGAATGAAAGCTACAGTTGCACTTCATTTTATTTATTAAAAAGTACTTATTTGTGCAATTCTACATATTTGAAACATTCTACATCAACAGATGGCATTCAGTACATATGTCAAAATGGCATGAGATGTCTTCCCACACATCTTTTCTTATTGACCATTTCATTAATAATCAATCTACCTTCTCCTGAAGAATTCCTGTATGAGTAAACTCAGTATTCTCCGAACATCCACCAAATGTTAAATAGACTTTGGGGAAATTGGTCCAAATATTGTAAAATGAGATCTGGGACAATCATCATCAACAACAACAAAATTCCTCTCACATCAATATTTAAATACAAACTCAGTTTTGTGGAGATGAAAATGAAGAAGCAATACTTCTCCTCCTTCCAGAAACATGTTTCTCTTTGTTGGTGGTGGTGGTTTCCCCCAGGTGACATTCTAACTTCAAACTCAGCCCCTTTTCCCTGGCAGTTCTTAATGAGTATAATCCCCTCCCCCAATTCAGCCTCCTGACTTCCTGTCTTCCTCAAAGATAGGGCTGAGATCCCATGTTTTTCAAAAAGTCTTTGTATCATTCCCACCACTCCCTCCTTTTTTCAAACAAATACATTTCTAGTGCTTTCCCTCTTTTATTGATTTAGAATCTTGAACCCTGGAGACTACATTTCCCACAATCCCCTTTTCTATTTCCTGTTTGTGTGTCACATTACATGGGGGGAGTTTTGAATTTTTGGGGTAATGGTGTTCCATGGTGGAGGAGGGAGGAGCAGCTTTTGGTTTTGGCTAGCCTTACTTCCTTATACTTCAAGATAAATATTTAATAAATATTATTAAATATAATACTTGGAGACTGGATATTAATTTTAATCTTTACACTCTGAAATGGTCTTCCATAGAATCTGTATAAATCCTGGGTGTACATAGTTATTTAAATGTCATCTTCCCCATTAAAATGCAAGTTCTTTGAGATAATGAGCTAGGTTTTGATTTTATTTATGTTCCCATTTCTTAGCAAACTTCCTGGCCTACACTAGATACTTACGGGGAAGAAATGGCTCACTGATTGAAAGGAAGAATCTGTTTCGTTGGAAACATACAAGAGAATTGAGGATATCACCCCATGGCATGGAGCCAGAGATTCTAGTCTACTTTATCACTACTACTAGATAAGGAAATAATATAAATGATACCAGGGAACAATTCAGATGGACTAGACAGGAGATAGGAGGGAGAAAGGCTGAATGAAACTTTGAGTTGTCATCTCTCCCTTTTAGTTAATTGTTCTTTGACCAGGACAACATAGTTAAATCATTTCTATTAGCCTTGCTGGCATATTTAATTCAATTAATACAGAATCCAGTGAATCTTCCTTTAGAATGGCTAGACTCCCATTCATGTGACAACAATCTGATGGTTTTAATGGAGTATAAATGCAAGATGATTCAAAATGCTGTATGTCAGTCAAGAAAGATAGGGCAAATGTGGGGTACTTTAGAACTATTCCAATATAAAGAGATGATAACCCTTGAGTACCCTTTTATATTTTCTTCTGATCATACCTCACAGCTGCCAAAGACACATTTCCAGACAAATTATAAATTATCTCCTTCTCCATTCACTCTTTGTGTTCCAGTCAAACTAATTCTTCCTATTCCTAATATATTATACTGTATCTCTTATCTCTAACTTTGCATATCCTACCCATCATGCTTTGAATGTAGTCCTTCCTCATCTTAGTCTTTTTATAATGCCCAGCTGGCTTCAAAGATAATTTAAATTATAATTTCCTACATTGGAATTTACCTGATCATATCAGTCAAATAACAATATTGCTTACACAAACAGGACCTCATTCAATAGAAGCTTGAAGTTGTCCAAAGTGAAGAAGAGATCCTTATAACTGGGGAAGTCTTCTGGCTGCTTCCATTTGTGCATAAAATTATGCTTATGTTCTCAGTCCCTAGAATGTTGCCAAACCTCTGGGATAAAATACATCATCACTCCAAAGAGTCTGACCTAACCACCCATTCAGGAATAAATGGATAAAAATGTCTTTTGTCCAGATTATGACATACATTGACCAGCCAACTTTATAGTTAAACAGATAGATTCCTCTCCTGACTCTGCTCTTGATTCTCTTCTTTTTCTACCATATCCCAATAGACTTCTTATCTTTAATCTCTCTCTACCCCCATGGTCTTTTGAAGTTAAAGATCACTCCGTTACTTTAATGTCCTCCTGTAATTTATTAGTGACTCTCAGAATCTCCATTTAAGAGAAATGGTCAGATTGATTACATTCAGTCTTCCTTTAATTTCTGGAATTAATTCCTGACTTCTTTCTCTATCATACTACTGTGCAGGTACTTTCTTTTTCTGCTTCCTCCATTTTAATATAACAAGGATAATCTTTCTTTATTATATATATATACATATATATACACATATATATTAATGTCAATGCTTTGCATTGGACCTTGGTAAGCAATTAATAAATGCTTCATTACACGTCTTGAAAAATGAAACAAGTAAATATATGATTAAACATATGGGTAGAAATATAGATATTAGTTATAGAGACAGAGATCAAACACAGACGAACTCTTCAAATCAGTGACAAGATCAACACAGAATGGAATAGGGGGTACAAAACTGGCCTGGATATGATCCTAAATGATTTCTGAAAATATATTTAAAAATAAATATTTTTCCCTGGTACCTATGGTTATAAATCAAGGAATATTATAGTCTCTGAAAAATATTAAAAATTAACATTATGGAAAAGGCAATAGAAAGCTCTTGCTCTTTATGGGGAAATATATATAACAAATTAAGAAGTATGAAAAGTAAAAATGATGTCTCTAAAGAATCGATGATCCAAAGCTGTTGGTTAGTAATCTGTTGAAAATGAAAGCTAACCAATGGAAAGTCAATTTCTTTGCTCTTCTGCTTTCTTTGCAATTTCATGAAAAAGTAAAGAAGGCCATCATGTTGGATGGACTTCTTATGGTCAAATAATGTTTAGGGCATGAGAAAATGCCAAATCAAATAAGCATCTTTAACTGACTTGGAACCTGAATTCCTAGAGCTAACATCTGACATTCAAATATTTTGAGTAGAGTCATTCTTTCTTTAAAGAAATAAAGTGATTGATCTATATGGTATAAGGTACTGGGGCCTAATTTATCCATAGTATGTGTTTATTTTGTTAAATTATTTTTCAAAAAGAATAACTAAATTATAAACCTACTTTCCTTTTAACTTCTAGGCAAAAGTTTTTTGAAATGTTGGAACTCCATACAATAACTATTCGATGGTTTAATAAGAATTAGAAAACAGTTCAAAAATAAGAAGAATAAGAAATTCGTAGAGAGTGGAAATCATTAGCTCTAGGTCATATAGATGGTGAGATGTACTAGGGTCTCTCATTTTTTCATTCCACAGAAAGCATAGTTAGAAAAAGCCAAGAGGAATGGAATAGTGATGAGAGTATTGGACTTGTACCATGATGACTTGGGTTCGAATTCAATTGTTCTAGATACTACCTATATGAGCTTGGACAAATCATTTAATCTTTCATATGGTAAATTATAGAACTATTACATTTCTGCTAGTAAAAGCAGTCCCCTTACTCAGAAAAGCACGGATCACTGACATAATGCTTTATTGACATATCAAAACCAAGAATGCACTGGGAGAGAAATAACATTGTATTTCTTGACTAAAGAAAAAGCAAGAAAATAGCAAAGAAGGTTTTTAGATAAATTGTTCCTTTCTCAACTCACTCCTCCAAGCAAACTGTGGGAAACTATAGTCCTCAAGTGTAAATTTCACTATAATGTGCCTGGAGGTCTTTAGAGGACAATAGTGGCATAAATCTAGTAAATAGGCCAGGGAAAACTGAAACAATGGGCTAAGAATTACAGTTGAAAGGAATGGGAGGGATCAGTATATTAAGATAAACTCCTTCTTGGAACAGAGATTGTACCATAGCTTGCAGTAACAAAATAAAACAATCATCAACAGTAAAATAGAAGGGAAATACTTCAGTTATTCTGATTGGTTTCTGCTGCCTGTCTTCTCACATACAGCTACCTCATCTAATCTCACTATGGGTCTAAAATAATTTATTTTATGCCTTTCTGGGAAAAAATAAAAAATAAAGAAATGAGAAAATCTTTAAACCAACACCCACCTCCCCTTGGTACCAAAAATAGAAAATAAAATTATTTTCTTCTAAATACTGTAATGCTGTGGCTACATAGTGAATTGTTTTAAAAATTTTTGAAATGTATTATGGAAAAAAATAAAATAAAAAAATTGGGTTGTTATTCATTAAGGTAGAGACATAATTCTATTAACAATAATCAAGAAAGTATCACATGAGTAGGATTATTGATTTAGAGTTAGAAGAATCTTTAGAAGCCATGGAGTTCAATGTCCTCATTTTACACTAGTCTGTAGGCTCTTGAGGTCCTTATTCATTTTTACTTGTGTGATATTCTATTTCCTGTCTCCATGTCTTTGCCCAGGTGGCCCATAAAAGCTGGACTATATGCCTTCATTTCAGGTTTTTAGATTCCTGAGAGGTGTTGTTGTTGTTGTTGTTGTTGTTGTTGTTGTTATTGTTCTTGCAAAGTTTATCTCAAATGTCACCTACATTTGAAGTTTCTTAGAGTAATAGATTTTGATTTCCCAATTCACCTCTGAGATCCTTTGGAAAACTAGCCTCCCCAATGGATCTTACAAACATAATCAAATTACAATAATTTGTGGATAAAAGGGAAAGAGTACATGAGAAATGTCTTCATATCTTCAGCTTATTGATAATGGAAATGCTTAAATAGAAACTTTTCTAAATATATTTTGCCATCCTCAGGCATATGTTCAAAGTCATAAGAACTTCTTTATAGATGCTGAAGTCGTCCAGGAACAACTGTTTGCAGGATAGATACTGCGTGGTGATTATAGCTAAGATTCTAAGGGTATCACTGAGAGGCAAAGGGGTTCTTTGGATTATTAGGATTTATACCCCTAGTTCAAAAGATTCCCCAAATATCATTGGCTAATATTACTGACAATGTCTCCTTAGCATGATTGATAACCAATGAAAATCAATTAACTTTAATAAAGGAATATTTATGAAGAATATGCAGGAAGAACAGAAGGGGAAAATATCCTCCTGAATGAAGGGTAAGCTTCTCCCTTTACCTTACCAACTTGGTTCCTGGAAAAAAATGAGCTAAATTTTAAAAGAGTGACTTCAAATTATTCATTCTGTAAGGTTCACTTACCCCTGAGATTTAACCAGAGAATAAACTACGCTTTTTGTGAGACATTGGGCTTCTAGTTTCAAACTGATGAATTTTAGTTCAAGCAGGTTGATTCTGAGGTCTAGGTTGTAGCATTTGAACTGAGTGGTCACAAAACACTACTGTAGTCTCCACTTACTGACTCTCAGTTTCTCCAAGTATACAAAGATTCAGAAGTCCATGAATTAAAAAAAAAAAGAGGTCACAAAGCAAGGTGGTCTACCCCAGATCTAGGTTTGCTAAGGAAGCCATTTGATCACTGAATGAGGGGTGGGATGGAATGTAAGAAATGGGCTCTTTCATTGAGCACCCATAGCAGGGATGGTTGTCTTTGTACCTGGCAACAGGCAAGAAGGAAAGGTTATGAGTTTCTTAATTGAATCCTTTTGTGCATACTGTGTTATGGCTCAGCAAAAATCCCCTAAAGCCCAATTCAACATATGGCAGGAGTACCAGAAACAAAAGCAAAATGACTATTTCTATTTTGAAATGAAGAGCCAGACTCCTCCATTCCTATTCATCACAAATATCCATAAGCTGACTCAACTTATTTCCACATGAAATGTGGCATTGGTACAGAGGATTGGATCTGGCAGGGTATAGTGCACAATTTCTTAAGGTCTTGGCTTTTCTTTCACCAGGGGTCTATATGGACAGATGAGGAAACCACATCCAAGAGAGGAAGCATGACCCAGTGTTACATGACTAATACATGTCTAGGAGTATATTGAGTAGATTTCAATGCATTTCCTTCTGATTCCAAGACCAGAGACTCTAAACTTAGCTACTGAAATGAGTGATTCTAAAACAATGAAATCCAATTCATTTGATGAACTAGGAACAAAGAATACACTTCCTACAATCTCACTTGAAATATGCAAGCCTACATATACTGAAGAATGAAAGAAGAAAGGAAGGATGGAAGGAATGAAGGATGGAGGGAAGGAAGGAAGGAAGGAGGAAAGGAAGGAAGGAAGGAAGGAAGGAAGGAAGGAAGGAAGGAAGGAAGGAAGGAAGGAAGGAAGGAAGGAAGGAAGGAAGGAGGGAAGGAAGGAAGGAAGGAAGGAAGGAAGGAAGGAAGGAAGGAAGGAAGGAAGGAAGGAAGGAGGGAAGGAAGGAAGGAAGGAGGGAGGGAGGGAAGGAAGGAAGGAAGGAGGGAGGGAAGGAAGGAAGGAAGGAAGGAAGGAAGGAAGGAAGGAAGGAAGGAGGGAGGGAAGGAAGGAAGGAAGGAGGGAGGGAAGGAAGGAAGGAAGGAAGGAAGGAAGGAGGGAGGGAGGGAAGGAAGGAAGGAAGGAAGGAAGGAAGGAAGGAAGGAAGGAAGGAGGGAGGGAAGGAAGGAAGGAAGGAAGGAAGGAAGGAAGGAAGGAGGGAGGGAAGGAAGGAAGGAAGGAAGGAAGGAAGGAGGGAGGGAAGGAAGGAAGGAAGGAGGGAGGGAAGGAGGGAAGGAAGGAAGGAAGGAAGGAAGGAAGGAAGGAAGGAGAGAAGGAAGGAAGGAAGGAAGGAAGGAAGGAAGGAAGGAAGGAAGGAAGGAAGGAAACAGAACTGAATGGAATGGAATGCTGTTTTCCAAATACTGTTAGATGTTATGGATTAAAAAATTGAAATCTATCCTGGAGGGTTGTACTGGGAAGACAAATAGATAAATGCATTGTTAAAGATATACCTGTATATGAACCTAAGCACACACATACATATATGTAAGTACAAGATAATTATAATTTTGAGAAATGAAAAGAGGCTAACAACTCATGCAAACATGGAAGGAAGGATGTTTTCTATCTAATCTACATAATAAGCATTCATGTTTGTTCATGTGTATATGTAGGCAGGCATGAATTTGTGTATTGTCCATTTCTGGAAATTTATATCTTTGCACATTAAGGGCTTCACTTGTCTTTCAGGAGATGAGTAATATGCTTCATTACTAGTTTTCTTGAATTCTGAGTACTAATTGAGCCAATTAAGGATTTAAAATCTTTGAAAGTTACCTTGCCTCATCTGTGAGCTATTGCCATAGATTACTAGTTCAGCAGAGAACTGTCTTTCCCTATTCCAGTCTATCCTCCAGTAAGTCATCAAAGTTGTCTTTTTAAAATGAAAGTCTGACCATTTTATACACTCCTACACCTCAATCAATAAAAATTTGTGCTTCTCTATCACTGCCAGACTCAAAAAATGAAATCCTTCTACTGGTATTCAAAGCCCTTCACAACCCATTTCTCTCTATCCTCTCCATGCTTCTTAAACTTTCATCCCACCCCATGCACACTGATCCACTGATGTTGGTTTCCTGGCTATTGTTCAAATAAGACACAGAACCTCCTGATTCCAGGTATTTTCACTGACTATTCTTTTGGTATGAAATACCCTCTCTCTAATCATCTTTACTCCTTCACTTGTCTGACTTTCTTTAGCATCCAGATAAAATCTCACCTTCATCAGTAAGCCCTTTCCACTCTTTACTGTTTCTAGTATCTTTTCCTGTTTAATTATTTCCTATTTACCCTGCCTATAGCTTTTTTTGAACATTGTTGTTTGTATACTCTTGGATACATGGTGAATCCCTCAAGGACAAGATTTTTCTTTATATCAAAATGGCTTAGCACATTGTCTGGTAAGACAATCTGGTAAGCAAGAACTTAATACAGTTTTATTTATTGTCTGGAATAGAATGACCAATATATTAATTATTGCTGAAAGAGCACATATAGTTTTCTACAACCACTTATCTTGATTCATGCAATTTCTAGAATCTCAATAACAATAAAGAAAAAATATGAGAAAAACTTGGGTTTGTCAGAAACACATTCCTAAATATATTACAAAACAATAATCATTAAATTTAGTTGTTTCTTTTAAAAAATAGAGTTCCCTATGTGGAAAAAATATATGCATAACTCAGAAAGGAAAAGAAACATATTAAATCAAAGTTTTATGAACCAGATACTAGAATAATGAGACACAATCTGACAAAATATCTCTAGGAAAAATGGACAGCAGACTGGAAGAAATTGTATTCATGTCAAAATCTCATACTTTATTCAGGGTATATGCCAAATGGATATATGACTTTCATATACAAGGTCACATGAGGGGCAGCTGGGTAGCTCAGTGGATTGAGAGCCAGACCTAGAGACGGGAGGTCCTAGGTTCAAATCTGGCCTCAGACACTTCCCAGCTGTGTCATCCTGGGCAAGTCACTTACCCCCCATTGCCTAGCCTTAACCATGCTTCTGCCTTGGAACCAATACACCATAATGATTCCAAGATGGAAAGTAATGGTTTAATTTTTTTTAAAGATCACATGATATTTTTTTTTAAAAAGGAAGAATTTCATGTTAAGGTGGGAAAATGATGAAGATTTCATAACTAAAAATAAGAGGGAAGGTCACAAAAGATGAGATGAATAATTTGGATTAAGTAAAATTTAAATTACTTTTGAAAAGCCAAATGTAGTTAAAATTAGAAGGAAAAGAGGTTATAAGAATAAAAGTCATTGTAGAAAATTTATTTGATAAAGGACTCATTATATGTGCATATGTTACTGATTCCAATTTCTAAATCAAAGCATAATTGTCCAAGAGTTAAATACTGAAAAGAATAAGACTAGAAATTTTTAAAAGATAGAAATCTGGGCTATCAACATGCATGTGAAAAAATACCCCAAATTAATAACAGATAAATTTAAATAAAATCAACTTCTAGGTTTCATCCATCCCCCATACAAAGTTGAAGAAAAGAAGAGGAGTGATAAATATTTGAGAGGCTGCAGAAGAAAGGCACTTTACTATTCTTTTGATTGCACTAGGAATTAATCTAGCCATCTGGGAGGAAATTTAGAACTAAACTCCAAGAAATGATTCAATTTGAATATGGAGCCACAGTCAATATGACACAAGATCTGATTGCTTCTAAATTAAAGGACCAGAAATCATGGAATATAATAATCAGAAAGGCAAACTATCTAGTTTTACAATGAAGAATCATATGCCCAGTGAAACTAATCATGACATTTAATAAAATAGCAGATTTCCAGCTTTCCTACCAAAACAAAACAAAGAAAGGAAGAAACAAATAAACAGAGCTGAGAAGTAATTCAATGGGTAAATTTGAGACTTGAGATAAAAATAAAAAAGATGAACAGAAAAGTGAAAATTTAAGGGTTTCAATAATTTTGAATTGAGTACATTCATTCCTATGAAGGTGATAATTGAAATACTTAAAATATCTATGATACTTGAAATTCCTGAGGTAGCTAAAGTACTTATGACACCTAACAGGCATGAAATATTCAAGAACATTATTACTGTTAATACAGAAGTATACCTATCAAGAAGAAAAGCAGTAAGAAGAAAGGGATGATTTGATATTAAAAAAATAAGTGATGGGAAAGAGGAACAAATGCGTATAAGAGAAATGGAGAGATAGAGTGAAATAAAGTATTTTACATAAAGGGGTGCATAAGAGTAAAAATAATGGAAGAGATAAGTGAGTGGCAGGCAATACATGAACTTTAATCTCATCAGAATTTGCTCCAAGTGGAAATAACATTCTCACTCAGTCAGCTATAGAAAGCTACATTGTCATATAGCGAAGCAGGAGAGAGAGGAAATAAGAAAAGGGGGGAAATGGAGAAAAAGGAGGGTGAATTAGGGAAAACGATGATCGGAAAGAAAATATTTGTGAACAGGGAGACTGAAAGGAGAGGGGTGGTGAAGAGAGAGAGAGAAAGGAGAGAAATAAGGTGGAGGGAAACATACTTAATGATCATAACTGTCAATGTCAATTAAATTAACTCACCCATAGGATAGAAAAGGATATTAGAATAAATGAAAAATCAGAATCCCAAAAGGTTCTGCCTACAAGAAATACATTTAAAGCAAGAACACACATAGAGTAAAGGTAAAGGTCTAGAGCAGAATCTACTAAGTTTCAGATATATATAAACACAGAGTTATCAATCATTATCTCAAATGAAGTAATTTTTTTTTTTAAAATTGATATAATCAAAAGAGATATGGAAATGTGACTGTGAAAATATGGGTTCAAGACTTTGAATTGCCAAAAACTGTAAAGATAATTTTTAGTGTCTTGATTTAAATCAAAAATAAGTGGACGCTATGCAAAAAATTCCCAAATATAAAATATCCAAGTCAGCTGGGTTTTATGGAGATTTTAATTAATACAAATGAAAGAATTAAGGAAAGAGGAAGAGACAGAGGAAGAGGAAATAGTAGGAAAAAACTAGGGCCTAAGCCAATGGCCTAGGCCTTTCTCTTTAAGAGCGAAACTAAGTCAGTCTTTAATCACTCACCACAAGATCTTTCCAAGCAAAACTAATGTTCAGAGACCCAGCAGCCTCCTCTGACTCCTGACCTCCAATTCAGCTTCCAAAGCTTCATTACATCCAGAGCCCTCCAGCTCCTTCCTTTTAAAGAAAATTTTCTCTTGTGTCACTACCCCTAAATTTTCACGTCTACCAATCACAGTAGATACTTTTCCTAGGACAGCCCATTCTTAGTTTTTAGTTCTCACCTTCTCTGGGTAGAATATATCTTCTGAATACTTCATACCTCTTTGCTAAGCTTGCCCCTTGCAAGATGCCTGATGTTTTAGTGATTAATTTGACCATCATAGGTACTTAGCACCCTTTTGTATTAGATCTAAAAATAGACCTAGCTTAAGGTTTTGACATCATTTTAAGTATGAGTTAAGTACTTTTCATTGTTCAGTAAGGAGTTTTACAACTTTATCTTCCCCTAAAGTATGCCTAAGTATGGGTGGAGTAATGTAAAATTCCCAATATATTCCTGACCAAGTACATTATCTTACGGTTATGGTTAAGGTTATTCCCCATAACCTTAACCATAACCGTAAGATAATGTTCCAAGGTAGAGTCTGAGAATTTTTAAGATTCACAGAAGGAAATTGTATCTTGCTAAAAGGCACCATAGAACATGAAACAGTGTCAATACTAAACACATTTGCTTCCAATGTCACAGCATTCAAATTCCTAAAAGAGTAGCTACATGAGTTAAAGAAAGAAATAGACAGTAAAACTTTACTATTGGGTGAACCTCAACCTTCTCCAATCAGAAGCAGATAAATCCAACTAAAAATAGATAAAAAGTTAAGGAATTAAATAGAACTTTAGAAGTTAAATATGATAAATTTAATGGGAACAGAAAGGAATTAATCTGTTTCTCAACATATGGCACCTTGACAAAAAATGACCATATAATAGGAGAGCAAATCCTTACCAACAAATACAGAAAAGTGGGAAAATGAAATACAACAATGTAATAAAAATTACATTAAACAAAGGGCAGCAGAAAGAAAATTTTAAAATAATTGAAAATTAAAAAATATATTAAAGAATGCATGAGTCAAATAACACATCACAGAAACAATTAACAAGTTCATTAAAGGGAATGACAAGGAAGAGATAACATACTATAATTTAAGAATTGCAACCAAAGCTATATTAGAGAGAAATTTATATTTCTAATGGCTTACATAAATAATATTCAGAAAAAAATCAGAGAAATGAATTGGGCATGCATCTATAAAATTAAAAAAGAACACATTAAAAATCCAAAATTAAATGACAAATTGGGAATTTTTAAAATCAAAGGAGAGAGAAATCAAATAAAAATAAGAAAACTATTGAACTTTGAAAAAGTCCATGGGAGGAAAATAAAATACATTAAACATTGGTTAATTTAAAAAAAAGTTATTTTCCCCAATTATTTGACAATATATCTGACAATCTAAGTGAAATATTTGAATATTTACCAAAATATAAACAGCTCAGATACACAATATAGTAAATAGTTTATTTAAACAATCCCTTCAAAGAAATAGAAATTGAACAAATCATCAAAGAATTCCATATGAAAAAGGCACCATAGCCAGATGGATTTGCAAGTGAATTCTACCAAATACTCAAAGAACAGCTCCAAAACAACATATAATCTTTAGAAAAGATAGGGGAAGAATGTATTCTTCCAAATTCCTTTTATGACACAAGCATGGTACTAATACCTAAACCAGGAAGAATAAAAACCGAGAGAGAGAGAAAACTGTTGACCAATGACCCTAATGAATATTGATGCAAATTTTTAAAACAAAATATAAGCAATGATATTAGAAAATTATATCAAAAGGATCACATACCAGAATTAGGTGCATTGTAGAAGAATGTAATGATGTTTAAATATGAGGAAATTTATCAGCATAAGTGATCACATCAATAACAAAATGAACAAAAAGTAATGAAATAAAAGGAACTTTCCTTAAGGTGATAAATGGCATCTAGGAAAAAACAATAATAAGCAATTTCTCTAATTAAGATAACCTTGGAGCCCTGCCAATGAGATCTGGGGTGAAGCAAGGCTGCCCATTATCACCATCTTCTAAAATTGTACTTGTAATAACTAACTATTGCAATAACATCAGAAAAGGAAAATAAAGGAATTCAAACAAGTAAATGAGAAATAATATTGTCTCTTTATAGATGATACAATGGTCTACAAAGAAAATGCCAGAGAATCAACCAAAAAACTAATAGAAACAAGTAACAACTTTACCAAAGTCAAAGGATTCAACTTTAACCTACAAAAATTATTGGCATTTTTCTTTATGAACAACAAAAGTTAAAAAAGGAAATTCCATTTAAAATAACTGTGGACAATATAAAATTCAGAAAGTATACTTAAAAAAAGAAATTCAGCAACTATATAAACACAATTACAAAACACTTTTCACACAAATAAAGTCACATATAAACAACTGGAAAAACATTAAGTGCTCATGGTTAGGCCAGGCCAATACAATAAAAATGACAATCCTATTGAAATATATTTATCAGTTCAATATTGTGAAGATTGGATTTAACTCTCCCCTGATTGTAACAATGAAGGTACTTAGCTCTTCCTTTATTGTGAAGATTAAATTGTAATCCCATGTCTATTTTTAGATTTTAATCCCTAAAAGGGTTAACTCAGTATTTAAAGTAGATCTACCCATTTTAACTAAAAAAGGTTTTAATTAATCAAGTGTTAACTAACTACAAAAGGTGTGAACACCCATTTCATACATTGAGTGGGCAGTCCTGGAGAGAAGCCTCTGCTGTGATTGGTAGACTCAAAATTTAGGTAAGGTGACACAAAAGAAAAAGATCTTTAAATAGAGGAAACAGATGCATACAAGGATCAATACAGAGAATTCAGTCACTCAGAGTTGGACTGGAAGAATCAGTCACTCAAAGTTGTAAGGGAAGACAGACATTCAGACTTGGAGTGAAGACACTTGGCTGTGGAACTGGACCCCTGGAGGAGCTCATGTAGGAGACCCCATACTGCTTTGCTTTTAGATGATCACCGTAGTGAGTTAAAGGCTGGTTTAGTTTCTTTGCCTTTCTGGAGGTGTGAACCTCTGAGAAAGGCCCATCATCTTGAGATAGCTTTCCCCTGGCAGGGCTTTAGAGTTTCTACCTGGATCTGAGGAAGCAGAGCTGTCTTTCTCCCCTTTTCTCTCTTCCTGAATATCTTCCCTCTATTGTAAATGAACTACCATAAATTCCATTATCCTTTAGTAATTTATTTTGGGATTTAGAAATTTAGTATCCCTGGTGACCACCAATTAAATATGTAAGTCCAACCACAATAAAATTTAACTGTATTGTACCTGTCAAGCTACCCAAAACTATTTTCTAGTGTTATAACATTTAATAAAAAGATCATACAGAAGAATAAGTAAAATATATCAAAGAAATTAATGAAAAAATATGAAGAAAGGTGATATAGGCATATCAGATATCAAAATATACTATAAAGCAGTAATTATCAACATAATCTGGTAGTGGCTAATAAATAAAGTAGAGAATCAATGTAATAGGTTAGGTAATCAGCACACAGCAGTTAATGAGCATGATAATGTAATATTCAATAAATCTCAAACATATGATGTTTCAGGAGATCTCAGTTTTTAATAAAAATTGCCTGGAAAATTAGAAAATAGTATGGCAGAAACTATGCATAAACCGACATCAAACACCATATGCTAAAAAAAAGGTGAAAATGCATACTTGATCTAGAAATAAAGAATAATATCATAAACAAATTAGTGGATAAGAAGTTTACCTTTAAGATATATGGATAAAGGAAGAATTTATGACCAAACAAAATATAGAGAATGTTATGGAAAATGAAATAAATAACTCTAATTACACTAAATTAAAGGAAGCCATATAAAAATCAATGTAACCAAGATTAGAAGGGAAATACTAAATTGAGAAAAAATAAAGCAAGTATCTAACAAAGGTTTCATATCTGCAAGTATATAGAAAACGGAATCAAATTTACAAAATACAAATAATTCCCCAACTGATAAATAATCAAAGATTACGAACAGGCAGTTGTCAGAGTAAGAAATTAAATTACCTAAAGACATATGAAAAAAGGTTCAAAATTGCTATGATTAGAGAAATGCAAATTAAAACAAATATGAGATATCACCTTATATGCATCAGATTTTGCTAACAGGACCAAAAAAGAATGATAAACATTAGGAAGGATGTCAGAAAATTGGAACACTAATACATTGTTAAGGGAAATGTGAACTGATACAACCATTCTGCTGAGTAATATGGAACCATTCCCAAAGGGCCATAAAATTATACATATCTCTTGTCCCATAAATATAACTTTTTGGTCTGTATTCCAAGGAGATCAAAGATGGGAGAAAATTACCCCTTTCTACAAAAAGAAAAGACAAAACAAATTTCTTTTTTCATAGAGAAATTGAAAAAATAGGGGTTTCCATCAATTGCGGAATGATTGATAAGTTGTCAAATATGATTGCAATGGAATACTACTATGCCACAAGAAATAATAAAGATGGTTTTAAAACAAAACCTCAAAAGATTCATATGAATTGATGCAAAGTAAAGTGCAAGAAACCAGAAGAATATAGTATACAGTAATAGAAATACTGTGTGATGATCATCTGTGAAGGGCTAAACAATTATCAGAAAAGCAAAGTTCATTGATAATCCCAAGGAACTCATGATTAAAAATACTATCCATTTTCAAGAAAAGAAATGGAATCTACAAATCAAAGAATTTCATCTTTCTCGTTATTTCTTTCATGAGTTTTTTTTATTATATTTGTTACATATCTTCTTTCATGACATGAAGAATATGGAAATTTGTATTGCATGAAAACTCTGGTAAATATATATATATATATATATATATATATACATATATACATATATATATATATAATATATATATATATATATATACACACACACACACACACACACACACAGACATATATCAGATTATTGCCACCTCAGGAAGGGGGAGGGAAAGAATCTGAAATGCAAAATGTCTGAAAACAATTGTTAATTTTTTTACATGCAATTGAAAAAAAAAAGAATAAAGTCCCTCATAGCCTGACTTCAATTTCATTTATTAATGAAAAATACCAAGTTCTCCTCCACATACTTCTTAGTCTAGGCAGATAAGACTTCCTGATGTTTTCATTCAGTAAACTCTTTCCAAGGGCTTTGAACAGGTTGTTGACATTCTGGAATCATCCTCTTCCAAATATCTGCCTCTTAGAATTCCTTAATTTCCTTAAAACTCATGTCAAATGCCACCTCCCATTTGAAATCTGTCATGATCCTGTCTGCTAGTACCACTCTAAGAGAGTTATTTTGAACTCATAATCTATATATTTAAATGTTTACATATTGTCTTATAGAAAGTAAGATCATTTTGGGAAGACTGTTTCAACTTGGTCTCTAACTCCAGAGCATAACAAGAAACCTGACATATCATAGTGCCTTAAGATATTTGTTTAAAATTGAATTTAATTGAATTTTCATTCTCCTATGCAAATTTATATTATGAAAAAAATCACTCAGATTTGGTAAGCATAAGAAGTTTCATCACTAATGCTCTCTGTACTTCTTAGGTTAGACACTAGATGTCTAATCCTTGATTCTAATTTATGAGAATTAGTCCAAATTGCTGAGAAAACAAGTAGACCAGCCTAAACATTATTAACTAAATTTAAGTTACAAGGTTTAACTGAATTGTACAGGAAGACTTGAGTTCACTACAATTTCTTTTTCTTTCTTTCTTTTTTTTTGTTCCCCTTTAAGCAAATTAGACTGGCAAGAAGAATGTCAAGAAAGTATTTCTTCTAAAGATTATTATGTTTCCCAAGATCTGCCAGAAGAAAATGAGGCTGAATATTTCAGTGAGCAAAATTGTAGCTAATACATGAGCGGTTTGTAGAATAATGGGCAATTCAGAGTGAATGTCAACAACATTGTCTGGAAAGATCTTTAAAATATAAAAATAACATCTGGGAAAATTTGGAGGCTTTCTCTATAGAAAAAGAAATATATGCACAGGAATTCAATCTGTTCACCTTCGGGAAATTGATTGTAATTTTTTATAGGAGACCAACCTTGTATGATGTGGCTTTTTCTTCCCTTTTAATAACTGTTATGACTAAGTTCTGATTCACACCATCCATATATACAAAGACCTTATTAATTGAAAGCAGACTTGGTATTAAAAACAATAATAATAGTTTTCTACTTTTCTTCTCATTTAAAATAGGCAAGATCATCATATCAATGAATGGTTTACTGACTGACATGGAAAATATTAAGGGATAAGAAGTGAGTAATAATTATGATTATTATTTCTTAACCATCTTTAATATTATTTTTCTATGTTCAATTATAAAATTCAAAATCAGAAATTGAAAATAGGAAGGATATTATCATCCATCCAGTTCAATTCATAGCCTCAC
Organism: Monodelphis domestica; assembly: GCF_027887165.1. NCBI lineage: Eukaryota > Metazoa > Chordata > Mammalia > Didelphimorphia > Didelphidae > Monodelphis > Monodelphis domestica. The sequence goes on from NC_077227.1 coordinate 728,739,009, forward strand.
CTTAAAATATCAGACAAATGTTCATCCAATTTCTCCTTACAGAACTCAAGCAAGGGGAAGGCTATTACTTTATAAGACAACCCAGTGCACTTTGGGAAAATTCTAGTCATTGAGAAGTTTCTTTTGAGATTTAGTGTAAATTATTTATCTTATGCCTATTATTGCCATTCATTTCATCCAGGATAAAATATAATCTTTTACATCTGTTTCCAGATATTTAAAACCTTGAAGATATCTGCCATATCTTCCTGAAAGTCCTTATCCTTAGGTTAAAAATTGTCAGTTACTTCTATCAAATTTTCTTCCTTTAACATGATCTCAAGGACCTTCACCATTCTGGTTTCCCACTTTTGAAACTGACATGTTTGTTAATGTCTTTTTTTAAACTCTTCAGCTCAGCATTGAAATAAGAATTTATAATATGGCCTAACAAGGACAGAGTATAAAGTGATTATCATTTTTGTTTCTGGAAACTAAACCTCATCTAGATTAATCTAAGTTCATATCAACCATTTTTTTTGCAATGTTACTGATTCATTTTGAGCTTACTTAAGTCTATTAGCAGCATTATATATTTTCCAGGACTATTCTCTGCCTATGCCCTCTCTATCCTATCTTACCTATGCAACTGATTTTTGTGAAGCCATGTTTAAGATTTGACATTTATTCTTATTGGATTTTATCTTCTTAGAAGCTGAAACTTTCAATAGTCGAGATCTTTTGTGATCCGACTTCATCATTCTGTGATTTATAGAGGGATTATTATAGAAAGGTTAGGGAAAGTCATTTTGATATGATGTCACCTCGATATGGTAAAATATGTGGGGAGATAGTTCCATTGAAATTCATAGATTAATAGGAATGATAGAACTCTAGTGGAAGTTACTTAGCTGAATCACCTCATTTGAAAGATAAGAGAACTAACACTCAGAAGGGGAAAGCATTTGCCTGCTATCATAGAGCTACTTAGTGTCTGCATTTGGGCCTCTAAGAATAGATTGAGGGCTTTTTTTTTTTAATTTCAGAGAATTTTAAATTGATGAGGGTTTCTCTTGCCTATTTCAATTTCATCATTTGCTGGCAAATCCCTCTTCAAATAAGAGATTATAGGGGAACTTTGCTTCTACACTAGTGAGGGAGAAGAATAAAATATGAATAGGATTTATATACCTAAAGGAAAATATTTTAAAGAATATTATTTACATCAGTTTGAAGATTCAAATAGAATACTGACAGCTTCTAAATGTTTATCTAATAATAAAAACAATACAGTGACACCAGTGATAACAAACATTTATAAATGCTTTCACATTAATTTTTGCAAATGATTTTATAAATATCTTAATTTGTTCTTATAATAACAATGAGAGACAGGTGCTATTAACCTCATTTTTTTTTGTATGAGAAAACTGAAGCAGATAGATTTTTAGAGATTTTCTAAAGGTCACATAGTCAATGAGTTATCTGAGACTGGATTTGAACTCCACCATTCTGATTGCATTTGTAGCTCTCTATCCAATTCAGTAAGTGTTGAGCGGATATAATTACCCAGATGGTGGCTCCCTCAATTCTGGGGACATGATAGCTCCAAAGATTGCATTTTGCCCTTATTGTATAAAAAAGGAACATCTCTGCTGAATGTAAGATATGTTCTCTTCTATTCAAAGATGATGATTAGTGGGGAGCAAGATGTCACCTGTTAATTTTGATAGCACACCTAAGCGATTAGATCTTTCACTATAGTGCTTAGTTGAGGGAGCTGAAAGTGGAATGGTTTATGGTTTACTTAAGTTTGGTTAATATGTAGAAAAGATGGGGAATATATGGATCACCTTATGTAGAATGCCATATGCAAGGAACAACTTAGAGACAGAAGGGCATAATATCTGTGAAATTATTATTGGGTAGAGAAATGAAGAATATGTTCATTAGTTTTAATGATAAAGGCATAAAGCAACTATAATTAACATAAATGAAAAACAGATGACATTTCAAATATGTTATAAGTGGTAGTAGAATGACCTTTACTTTTTTTTAAGTGAAAAATCAGAGGTCCAATAGAGATGTTTATGTTCATTATTTCCTTGAGATTCTACATATGAACACTAACTCAGAAACTGGGGAAAAGAGGGTAATAAACTCTAATATTTAAAGTTCTAAGAACAAAGTAAAAGTTTTGCTTATGGATATAGCTACATATAAATGAATATTTATCCCTGCCATTGTAAATGTAGAAAAACCTCTCTTAGTCCAGTAGTATTTTTAATTGACACTTATCTCCTCAAATCTATACTTCTACTATACACCCATTTTTTTCAACATTACTCCATTTTTGACTTTCAAAAAACTGGGAGTAGAAAGTCCAAGATTTTAATATATTTTATTGTTTTTTATCATATGGGTTTTCCCTCTCATTTTTCTTTCAGAAAGTCAAATCTTACAAAAATATTTTGATAGAAAAAGTGGAGGGAAAATCATTAAAAATAATCAATACATGGGGAAAGGCAAAAGATTTAAATGTTTTAAAATAGAAATGTTCTACTGAAGTTAACATTTTTCCCATAATTATTTTAAAAGAATGAGTTCATCATATGCTGCCAGAAAATAGAAGTTTGAAGAAGTGAGATAAAAGATGAGTGTATTTTAATTGATAGATATGATAGATATTGAAAAAATATTGAATTTGAGGATTTGATAAGCCAGTTTTGATGAAAAGGCAAAACAATCAGTCACTTATGACTCATGATATGAGAATCACATGGAAGTCTTTATGTATGAAAATAATTCTTACACAGATTTATTGATAAACCTGTAGCTCAATTGATACCAGAAAGGATATATTCTTTTCCAAGAGGAATGTCCTTTCCTTCTAGGTATTTTATTTAAACTATGTAAAGCCTAATTGTGATGAAGTTAACTTATTTTTTCTAGTTATTTGAGAAGGAAAGGGAGGAGAAAAAGTAGAAGAATAAGAAAAAGAACAGGAATGAATATGAACAAGAACAAGAAAAGAGAAGGCAGAGGAGAAGGAAGAAGAGGAGGGGGGTAAAGAATAAGAAAGAGAAGAAAGATTAGTATCTTCTAGTATCTTTTCACTTTAATTCCATTTGCTCTTTATAATTGTTGCATTCACTTTTTATATTTTAATGTATTCTCATTCTTTCCATTTACTTTGTTGTACAGAAGATATTATTTTTTGGCTCTTTTTGCTTCACTCTGCATTAATTTATAGCAATATTTCAATGTTCTTCTGTACTCATCACACATCATTTCATGCAGGATGGTAATATTCCACTATATTAATGTACCACAATTTCCTTAGCCCATTCCTCAATCGTTGGGCATCTACTTTGTTTCTAATTCCTAGCTATCACACAATGTGCTGCTATAAACCTTTTGATGTATTGAGTATTGAAGGACTTCATTCCTTATCAATGTCTTCTAGGGTATAAGTTTAAAAATTAAATTTCTGGTTCAAAAGTTATGGATATTTCATTTATTTTTTTTTAATAATTCTAAATTGCTTTCCAAAATGACTGTACTGTTTCACAGTTCTGCCAGAAATGTATTAGTGTGTCTATCTATCTGTGACATCTTCAACATTATATGATTCATTTCATTTGTATTCTCTTATTATTAGTGATTTGGAGAATATTTTCTTGTGGTTGTGCATTTCTGTATTCTTTTGAGAGCCGATCAATCATATTTTTTGACTGTATTTTGAAGAATGGCTATTATACATGTGTATGTTTGCATTGTGAAAATGAAATTAATAATTTACTACACTGATCATTGGACCTGCTTAAGCTCCTATGCTTTTCCTCTGATCCTCTGAAACTTTGACAAATTAGCAATATCTCTGAGGTCTCATCCATTTACTCATATCACTTAACCAGCACTCTATACCCACAGGAACATTCATTATTGGTAGCCTCTCCAATCTCCAAATAATCATTTTCTCCCTTTTCCAATTTTGATATTTTCATATACATTTTTCTCTTGCTGTGACTACAGAGAAGATTTTTCCCTCACTGTTAGCCCTTGATTTGACTATCTATATTTGAATTACATGCTCCTTTCTATCCCCTTGTTCTACTCGCCACATTATGTACCCTCCACAGTTGTAATGTAGTCACATTGAAAACAAAAACAAAAACATTGATTTCACTTATAAGCAGAGTAGTCCCAGGTTGTGTCCATAATTTCCAATCTTACTCTATCATATTTCCCACCTTCTCCTGTGTCTCTTTGGTTATATTTAGAATGACATCTTTTACTATACCTACCCTCTTTCCTTGCACATTTATTCAATCATCCTTCATTTCTGTTGTGAGATGGTATTTGAGAGGCAAATGATTTCTTCAGTTGCAGTGTTCTTTCTAAAATGTTTCAAACTCTTCTATTTCATCAAAAATGCAACTTTTGCCATTTGTCATCCATCAATTTGCAATAAGCTAAGATTTACAAGATTGGTCTCTCTGGGCTACATCCTGAGCTCCATTGCTTTTCAGAACTCATTATTCCCTCTTCATTTTTCTAGTGAGTATATAATAGTCTAATGATAATCAAACATCCTTTGCTTTATATTTAAAAGTATTTTTCCTGATGGCTTACAGAATTTATTGTTTCTGAATTGAATTGTCAAATTTAACCAAGAAGTGTCTTAGAGTTTGAAGCTTTATTTTTATTTTCTTTTGCTTGTCTTAGAAGTAAACTATGGACTCTTTAAAGTAGAATTTCATTTTCTATGTTTTTCCTGATGATTTATCTGTTTATGATCAAGGTCTTTGAAGTTTATTCTTCTTGAGATAGTTTGTTCTTTTAGTCTTTTTCCCATTATACCATTTACTTCCTGACTTCTCCCACCTTGATCATAGTTTCATTGGGGACTGGATCTTAAAGCATATCAACCTTCTACTCCAGAAGGCAATCCATGTTTGAAATAACTAGTCTATAACCTCAAGTACAGTGCCCTTTTCTTCAGGTTTTTTAGAGTGTCACATAGATTCTCAGATATATGCTGCCTCCCCTAGTGTTCCTACTCTTGTTCTTCAGTTCTATGGCCAAAGGCTCACAATATGGAATAGTGAGGCACTAGTACTTCCATGTTGCTTTTCTTGTCAAACTTTTGCTCCAAAAAGCTTATAATTAAATTGTCTGTCAAGAATAAAGTCAACTTCTATTACCTAGAAAAGTGATGGGCAGCCTTTTGAGCTTGATGTGTCAAAATTCACCAAAAAAAGTATAACTCAGGTTGTGTGTCACTTTGAGAGAAAAAAACACATTTTCATGATATTTATAGTTTAAATAACAAAAATGTATAATTGTAATATATAACTGTACTTAATAAACCAAAACTAATTATTTAACTTACCTGCTTAGTGAATTCTTTTTTCATCTGTCAATCTGTTTCTTTTGTTGGTCTTGATATTATTTAACTTGTGTGGAGTGCCATGAATTAAGATAAATGAGAAGGAGGGGGAATTCAATTTCATTTTGTACAGTGCACTGCCCTTCTCAAAATAGTTTGTTACTTGAGGAAAATACTTCTAAGTTTTGATTTCTATATCTTGCTTGAAAATTTTGTTTACTTTCAAAAGCTTTTATGTATCCAAATATAACCTCAATACTTTTGCTAAAACCTTGTGACTTTAAGTACAGTTTATTAATATGAACAGAGAAATATGTAAAAAACATCAAGGTGTTGACCCACTTATCACTGAACTGAGGAACGTTTCCCAGATTCTTAGCCTCAAGAAATACCTTAATTTCTTCAAAGCACTCTACAAAGTGCACAAGAACTTTACCTTGGCTTAGCCATCTGACATTACACTGTAGGTGGAATCAACCTCCAGTAAAAGTGCAGGAAATTCTCACTTGTGAAGGGGGTGAGCAGCTATTAAATTAACTATTTTTGTAACAACTGACATTGTCATTTAAGTCAGTGAATCCTACCTTGGCACACAAACTCAAGATCTTGATGGATAATACAATGAAAAGGCACAATCAGATGTCCAATAGCATCCATAAAAAATTTAACAAATCCGACTTTTTTCCCCACCATGTTTGGTGCATTATCTGTTGTCCCTGACACGACTTTAGAGATATTCATGCTTAGGTGAAGGAATGCTTTTATAACAACCTTACATATTTCACTTCCTGATGTACTTGTTGGCACTGATACTAACTTTACCAACTCTTCTCTCATCGTGAGACCATCAGAATATTGGCCAATAATGCTGAACTGAGTATATGATGTGACATCAGTAGTTTCATCAAGAGAAACTAAAAAAAAAGCATTTACAATACTTATATCTCTCTTTAATTGATGCTGTATATTTGTGTTCAGTCTCATTATTCAGTATTTTATTATATTTCTACTTAGTGGTAACTCATATATTATCTTAATAATTGCATCTTTATTCTGCATATCATGAATTAGAACTGGTACACATCTTAGCAGAGTTTCTTTAGTAAATTCTCCCTCACTGAGTGCTTTTCCATGCTGAGCTATGGAGTGAACAATGCTCAAACTTGCAGATGTTAAATTTGTAGAGCCTTTTACAAATTTAAGGATGGAATTAGATTGGTTCTTATGAAGGTGTAGCCTCCTGGAAAAGTATTCCTTCCTTTCATCCTCACTTTTTTTCAAAAGCTGGGAATGATCAGTTTCAAAATGTCTATTTATATTGCACATTCTGCTCACTACAGTTTCAGTACATAGAACACAAAATGATCTGCCATTTTTTCTATAATGGCATACATCTCAGTCCATGTCTCTTGAAAGCGTCAGATACTGCTACTACCACTTCCCTTAAGGAACCTTGTTTTTTTTTTTAATTTGGGGGGGGTTCTCCATCAGGGAGGTAATGACAGAAAATAGAATTATAGTTAGCCTGTTAGCCCTGCAGGCAATTAGGGGTTAACTAGTCTAACTGACAACAAGATGTCACATGTAATTGTCTTTTAGGAAAGGGTTGGATTAATAAGAAGAAATAAGGATTAATAAGGATGAACAACAGTAATAGTGGTGAAATGGAGTCTGCACTAAGCTGCAAGATGGTGTTCCTTATGTAAATTAAGATGGCTGCTGCTATTCCTAATGATGGGAAACAGCACCCATAGCACAGGCCTCACCTCTCCCAGCCTGCCCCTCATTTATCTCAGTAATGATGGTCAATTAAAAATCCACAAAACCCCAGAATAGTAGATTGGATGATGGTTGCTATGGTTATGTGGTTTCTGATAATGGAGATCACAGGGCCCCCAGAGATGCATCACTCTCAGTATTCCACTCCTCCCTGCTCCACCAGACAGAAGTGAGGTCAAAGGTGCCCTAATGGCATAACTGGAAGTCCAAAAACTAGATGCTCTGTGCCTGAGTTCTGTTGTTTTGGCCTACAAACCTCTGGCACAGAATGTCTACAATACAGCAAATGTTTTATCCTCAATTAGTGCACCTGGCCATGCAGGAGCCCATGATGAAATGTCCTTCTTGGCATGTGGCCCATACTTCTCTGTATTCAGATGCATGCAGCTGCATGTCATCAAAAATAGCTGCATATGTAAGTGCTAACACACGTGTCATAAGTTTGCCATCATGGACATAGAACCATAGTCTCTGCTGGTGTTGTAGGTGGTAAAGGGGTACTGCATGATATCAAAATCAGTAAGCACCATTTACTGTGGATTTTATTTTTACTTTTTTTTCCCCTTCTTTTGTATTCTTTGATTCTTAGAACATGGAGATTGCTTAAGCTTCTTTATTTTTGGCACAAAATTTAACTTTTTTAAAGGTTTGAGAAGTTATAAGGATCAGAAAGAATGTTTAGTATGACATTTTACTGCTCATATGTATTATTATTTTAGCTTATCTTTTGAAGTTTACTTTTTAACATAAAATGTTTAGAAATAAATGTAGGGCATCAGTTATTGGGTTAGAGTTTAATCAAATTCTTACTGTTGAAAGTCATAATAAGATTTTTTAACTGACAAAAACAACAAAAATCAGAATACTTTCCAACTTTGCTATCTTCCCACAATTTAATAATTCTTAGAAAACAATTCATTTGGCATTTCCCTTTAAATCTGTCTCTTTTCCCTAAAAAAGGTATTCTTTAATTTCTTTAATTTAATGGGGGACCTGGAGGTCCTCTTACCATAGAGATGTGTAGGGATTAACCATCCCACAGTGATAGGAAGTAGGAACTGAGGAGCCCACTACTGAGCCAGTAACAGTTGTAGGCTATCAGTTATGGAGTGTTGAGGTCTGATCATTGGGTCAGTCAATTGCTGACAGTTGATTGGTGAGCTGCAGATAGTTAAGGCTGGCAGCTGAGGGGAAGTGGGTTCCTGGGTGTGAGTTGGTCCTTGGGGATTGGTTGCTGGTAGTGTCAGTTGGGGTTTAGTTATATAAAGGTGGGTCTGAGCTTACTGAAAGGGCTTTTGGCTTTAGTCCATAAAGGACTTTTGCCCCTTGACCTTGAGGGAGAAAGAGTCTGCCTCTGAGGCAAGGGGCAATTGGCAGTTAAACACTAGCAGTTGAAGGATAAATCTTATTTAAGGAGGTTGTAGGTGGTGGCTGTTTATTTATTAGTGTAGATAGGTAGTTAGTGAATCAATTTAGGTAAAGTAGGTTAGATTAGGCCTGGTCTGGCCAGGCAGAAGAACCTCTCCTTGAAGAAAGATAGAGTAGGGTATTTAGAAAAATTTAGGTAGTATTAGGAATATATAGAGGGCATAAGATGAATAATCTCTCTTCTTTTCTATCTTTCTATTTTTTTTTACTCTCTTTAAGTAATAATAATAAACTAAACTGTTAATTATTAAAAGCTGCTAGAAGTTTTCTTTTCTCTGGCTTGAAGGGATAATATTAATTTACAACTCTATTATATTCTCATTAAAACTTAAATTATTAAAAGCTCCTCTTTTATTTTGTCAAAATTCCTATTTTAACCCTTACATCCCAAACCCCTATATTAACTGTGCCTTTTCCAAGAGACCTTCTCATGTAAATAATAACAATTCCTCCAAGCTAACCTTCTCTTCCTTCAATAATTGGTGATTTCCTTTCCAAAACTCCATTTGGGAGGGGACCAACACACTCCTTGCTTAGTTCTGAGATGGCTCAACATCTGACTTTTTTGGAATAGTTTCCCATGCCTTCTACGGTACACCCCCATTCAGCTCACTTTAATATATTGTTTTGCCCCTTTAAAATATAAGCTACTTGAGGTGGATTTTTGTTTCTTTGGCTCATATTTGTATTTCTAGTTCTTACCATATTGCTTGGAACATGATAATTATTTAATAAATTCTTTGTCAGTCTAATTTAATGAAACAATTATTTATTAATCACCTCCCATGTGCTGGGAAAACAAGTATGCATTTTAAAACCCCCAGCCTTCAAGACAATTCTGTTCTTCTAAGGGAAAGTAGGGGTGCCCAGCTGAACAAATATCAAGCAAATTCAATGAGATTTTTGTGTGGCAAGAACATTTACACCTGAGTAAATAAGGACACTCTTCATGTAGGATATGACAACGGATTTGTTTTTTTATGGAAGTAAGGTAGAATTTTCAAGTAAGGACCTTCCACAAAAAGATACAGAGACTGGAGATGGAATATTATATATAGAGAACAGAAATCAGGCTTGTTAAGCTAAAATGTATATGGCATGAACGAGAGACATTTAATGTCATTCTACATGATGAAAAAGGCTATCCACTGCCAAAGAAGAAACTGATGGATCTAAATGTAAATTAAGAATACTATTTTCCACTTTATTTCCTTCGTAAGTATTTTTCAGGTAAAACCAACAAATATCTTATTTCACAACATGGCAAACATGGAAATCCATATTCCATGTTTACATATGTATAATATATATATTATATTGCTCACTATCTGGGGAAAAATAAAAAAGAGGAAAGGAGAGAGACAATATGGATCACAAAATGTCAGAAAACAATTATTTTAAAAATCTATATACATGTGATCTGGAGAAAAATATATAAAAATTAAAAAATAAAGAGCAGTCTGGAAAAAGTTTGGCATCAGATAAGTTACACTGACTTGAAGTTTTATTCTCATTGGTTAGTGAAGAAGCCTTGGGTCATATGATCATAGAATTCAGTAAAGTATGGGAGATCATCTAACCTTACTACATACAACTGTATAACCAGTTTATAGAACGAGCATAAGAATTTCCAATATAGTACTTCAGAATTATGAATCCTAATTGAAGTGTTTATTTTTTAAAAAGTCATGCATGCACTGACAATTAAATCTGTTCATTAACTGAGGTATAAGTATTTCATTTGTAATTCTAATTCATATTTCCATACATTACATTACATGAAGTTATTATTGTGGAGAAGATATAGTCATTTTATTAAATAAAATTAAATAAATCAAAAAGTACAAGCATAGTTTTTATAGTAATCATTCAATACAAGTCATCTTTTTTAACTTTTTATTTTCTTTTCACTTTGGATAATTAAAAAAATAATCTTTGGGTATGGACCTGGCTTAGGGGGTCATCTAGGATCTTTAGGACTATTGGCTTGATGTAATCTATTGCTTGATATAATCAATACCATGTCAACCATTGAGGCTGTGTATCATTAATAAAGTCTTTCCACTAGTTAGAATCAGCAGAAGTCATTATTTGTATATTCGGTGTATACCTTTATCAAGATTTCTCTCACTGCCTTATTCATGTTAAGATTATAACTCTCTTGAGACTGTTTCTTAATTTAAAATGGATTATTAAATAAGAAGCTGTCAAAGAAATAAAAGATACCTAACATATAGTTTTTCCCTACATTGGCCCTTCTAGCTAACCGAAAATTGTACTCCCGTAGCTGCCTTGTCTCACTATTCTTTCCACTAGAGATACAGACATCCTTTCCAAACCCAAACTTTTATATTCCACTTTCCTTGGTCATTCTTATTTTCCAGAGTTGACCTCAATCTGGATTAGAGGCCAGTCTTTCAGACACTGTGAATCACAAGACAAGAGGCAAGCTTCTTCTGGATGCCAGAGAATACAGATAAACCTCAGGTCTTGTTCTTAATACAATCAAGAGATGTGATTTGTTGTGTGTAATTAGAATTTTGTACCCTAGGACTCTACTTCCCAGAATTCCTCTTTCATCCCAGCAGTACATACTTATGTTTTATAGAAAAAAGTTTCTGTAATTCTGCCCTCTCTCTCCTCCTGCTTTTGCCATCCAGGAAACTGCTCTTTACTCAGGTTCTTTACTTTTTCCTCTACTTCAAATGATTATTAATACATTTTATAAAATATAATACTTGGAGTTATCATATATTAAATTGAATCTTACAGATGTAACCTGAAAATAATAGGGTTGAACTAGTAAATTCTCATATTTCCTTTTAAGTTGATAATTGTGAAATATTTCATAATATTATCTCCTGTTGCTGTGTTGGCAAATCTATGGCATGCACACTGGAGGGATCTGATCTGCTCCCCCTCTCCACTGCTCTGGGGGACATTTTTAACTTTATTCACCCCTCTGCCCAGCATTCCAGTGGGAGTACCTCCTCCCTCCCCTGTCTGGGGTATGGAGTCAGTTCACATGTGGCATGAGGGTGCCCTTTGGGCACTTGGTTCCTAAAAGGTTCACCATTACTGTCCTATTGTGTCTATCAATACATAAGATGTGACCAAATTTTCAATTATAAAATATAATCTAATCACTTGTAAGAAATGCCTTATTATAATAAATTCATGCATGAGGGCAAGGTAATGGAAAGAACCCAGAATATGGAGGACGATATTGCATTTGATTTGATTAAATGAATATCAATCATTTCTTTACTTAGCACTTTACATAATGATATAAAAACACCATAAAGTCTATATGTGTGTTTTTATTTTGTATATATCTACTGGCATACATATTGTCTTCTCCCATTAAAATATAAACACTTTGAGGAGAACTTTTAAAGCCTTTCATTGTATTATCAACACTTAACACACTTCTTGACACATAGAAAATGCCTGTTGAGTTTAGCTGAACAAGTGATGAGATATAACATAGAAACACATCTGCACAAAACACACGATAGGCAGTAAAATGTAGTACATAGAGTTGACTTCAACTTCAAGAAGACCTGGTTGCTAGCCCCACCTCTGGCATTCATTGTGTGTATTGTCCTGGAGAAACCCAATAACCTCCTGTTTCTCTACACCAAAGGTATTGAACCCATATATGTACTAACCCCAAAACTTTAGTTGTCCCTAATCAGACTAAAAGATTCTGGAGAAATGTTAGAAAAAAAAAATTTTAATGTAATGCAATGTAGATAATGGCAATTTGTATATTTTTAGTGAATATGAAGTGACTTTCAGTTGCACTTTGTTGGTCTTAGCAACCCTCTAAGATTCTAAATTACAGAGAAATTTCCTTTCTCCTTTGATAATGTAAATTTCTTCACCCCATACTTCCCTATACTAATAAAAATTACATGGTTGGTTCCAATAATGCACACCTCCATCCCTTCTAAATGAATACAAGCCAATAAAATTTAAAAATAAATAAAAAATCAAAATAAAATCGGAGAGTGTCTGAGATAAAAAAGAGTTTGTGCTAGTGAAGAGGAATGAACTCTATCTAATACTCTTGATGTAATTCACTTTAACATCTAAGGTCATACAAAAATGATCACAGGAATACTAAGTAGACTCATAGTTTCATTTTTATATGGGCTTATCAGGTGAGGAAATTCCCTTAAACTCATGATGGTTAAACTATGGCATGCATATCAGAGGGGGCACTCAGCCCTCTCCATGCATGCAGACCTCCAGAGCTCCCTAAAGTTCATTAATAAAAAGCCAGAGGGACATGGGACTGGGCTGCTCCCCTCCCTTTCTCCACAAGCTCCTGAGGCTATTTCTCACATCATCTATTCCTCTAAAAGATTCATCATCACTGCCTTAAGTCATGCATGTTGTCACTTTCTCTGCTAGATGAAATATTTTTCAAATATTTAAAATAATTTAGAATGGTTAGGCCTTTATCTAGATTATCATTACCTCTGTGGTCACAAATCTAGAGGCAGAATGGACTTCCAAAGGACATCTAGCAAAATTCCTTCATTTTATCTTTGAAGAAACTGAGGCCCAAGGAGACAAAATAAATTATCTGTAATTGCACAGGCAGTGTGCACTAGAGTCTGGTTATTAAACTGATGGACTTTAACTCAAAAACCAAAGATTCAAAACTCAAAACCACCATAACACACTGGCATTAGCATTGTAGACTTAGGACAGACTTTGAAAGTACATATTCCATGTGTGATTCCCATTTTACCAATGAGTAAACTGAGGATCCAAGAAGGTAAGTGACTTCTCTAGTTTCACAACTGGAAAGAAGTACTAGAGTTAGGATTCAAGCTTAGGCCCACCAATCTTTCCATTATACCTTTTTGTTAGATCTAAAAGTAATTTCTTTTTTACTCTCTACCTCATTTCCTTCATTCTACCTACTGGAAGCTATTTTCTTCTAATTGGAGACAATTGTTGTGTTTTCAGCTCTTTAGGCTTCTTAAATACCCGAGTGTCTTTAAAAATTTATCTGTCAGAGAACCACAGTTTTTATTGAATCATTTCCAGGGCATCATCCAATACAAAGCACATACCTAGGTACTGCCAAAGAACTAGGTGTCTTCAACAATCAGCTACTACAGCTTATTAAAGATACTCCCACCACTCCATCCCACCATTTCTTTCCCAGTCAGGCAGCCTTGGCCAAACTATATCCTTTATCACCCCAAAAATCAAAAGGAAATCTAGTTGTTTTTGAAACTAGCAAACCAGACTTGTTTTTGAGGGCCCTATTTCATTAAGAGAATCAATAATGTTTCTAATCACACTTTCCCTTCCTGGGCTAAAAATGTTTTAGCAACTCCATTGTCTCTTACAATGCTCCAGGGGGAATGAATTCCAGTTACTAAGGAGGGCAAATTGAGGTAAAGTCAATGAAGCCCATCTTTTACTGATAAGAAAAATAAAGCCTAGGAATGGGTAGGGGGTGAAAGTTATTAAGTAATCAATGGAAATGTTTCACAAACAAATGTTTCACAGAATGGACTGAGATAAATATGTTCTGTGTGAAGAGGTTTTTCATAAAATTGGAAATGAGAACTTATCAGGAAAATAATCCATTCTATGTGATTATTGATGGATTAGAAAACAGGTTCTCATCTTTCCCCTCTCTATTTTGTTCACTTATTCATTTACTCTTTAATTCACCAAGTAGTCATTAAGCTATTGCACTGCTCAAGTCACTCTTTTAGACAGCTTGGAAGAAACAGAAGATACAGATCATAAAGCCAGCCCTAAAAGAAAACTAAGTCATATTGGAGATTCTGATGCTGATGGTGATGCTGATTGTGGTAGTTGTTGTGATAAACTGAATTATAAGCAAAATATTTCAATGTAAAATAAAGCTATACTAATAATAATGATTTTCCATATCATGAATAATTTGTATCATAGCTTGTTATCACAGACATCTAGATAAAAGTTTCTAAATGCAATATTTTTCTAAATAAAAATTTCATGAGAATGGTCATGAAACTTGAATATCTGGACAAAGTTCTGGCATTGGAAATCATTATATTTTTTCTATTAAGTATAAGCTAAAAGATACTATAAGTGATCAAGTTACTGAATCCTCTTATTCTATAGATATTCCAAGTGAAAGCCAGAGAACATAAAATAGAAATACCTTCAAAAAATTAGGATTCTAATGATCTTGAGTCTCTAAAGTCATTACCTCTTTGAGCTTTCATTTCTCTTTCTGTAGAGATAGAGGGATGCACCAATGACATACTTAAGTCCCATTCATCTCTAACATTTTAGGAGAACAATGTATAAGCTGTGATTTGCTTAAAGTCATGCAATAGCATCTATCCTGTTTATTTCATTTTCTCACTTTTGAGAATTACAGGGAAAGGTTATAAGAGTTCTCATCAGGAATAATATTTGAGCATCATCATCATCAGTATAGTAATAATTGATGTCTATATTGCCTCTTAAATTTTAGAAATCACAATACATACAGATTATCATTGGAGCATTACAACAACACATTAGACAGTTTCTACGGGTATTACCTTCTCCATTTCATAAATTAGGAACTGAAATTCAGAGAGATTAAATATCTTAATCCTGATCAAAGTACTATAGTTATTCAAAGTTTTTCCTCTCATGATAGAATTCCAGCAAAGCTATGTTTCTTCTAATTTTTATTTGTAAAGATAGTGTTCTCCATTTTTTGCTGATTGTTATAATTAATAGTAATAGTAATATATCAGAGTAATATGGTACAAATGCTATGCAAAATCTTTTTTGTTTGTTTCTAGAATTAATTTTTTACTATATATATATACTAATATAATATATTACTATTAAATTAATAGACTTTAAATAATTTGTTCATCATCAATTCAAGATGATTCAAGATTCAAGATTCAAAGAAGAAAGTTGCCAAGTCAGAATTGGAATCCCAGATTGGAGACCAATGCATTTTCAAATGTACCTTATTGTAAAAGAGAATATAATGGAAGATTCAATAGAATGTGACCTCCTAACCCATAATACTGAAGTTTGACTTGTATCCTCAGTTGAAAGAAAGCACTTTAGGCTTACAAAGTTCTTGTTCTCAAATGTTCCTGGTATAAGCTTTTGGGTAGCACCCACAATTTGAATTCTTTATGAATGCAATGGGGTGTAGTAGACTCTGCTCATAAATTCTTCATTGTTTTTAGCTGTACACTAAATAAAAAATGACTTTGGCTTTTGGAGTTTAGCTCCCTAAACCCAACAACTATTGTTTCTATTACAGCAAAGAAAAAATGCAATTCTCTTTCTTTTCTACTTATTTATTTATTTCCTGTTATCCTTTAGGACTCTGCTTCTCATGAAACTCAGATGACTTAAGAGAAAACTGGGAGGGGGGGCAGGAAGGTTTGATTCATGTTTTCTCTCTGCCTGGAATGTTAGGTTCATTTGAGAAATGTTTGCCTCATCTGAGGAAATTTACACATACACACATACACACATACACATACACATACATTTATGCCAAATGATGGGAGATCATTGAAAATTAGAAAGAGAGCTAGTTTGGAATCCAGCAACTTGATTTCAGATTTTGTTTCTATTACATAGTTATGCATCTATGAATTAATTTCTTCAGCAATGTGTGCTTCAGTTTCCTCATCTAGAATGAATAATTCCAGAGATGATTAGAGTAAATTAACAGAGACTTCTAAGGCTACATGCAGTATAATAATTCCATCCTCTGCAACCATGGTAAAGGATAAAGGGTGCCAAAGGTTTTCTACTAAACTTGCCTAACCAAATGGCCTTCATAAATTTGAATTCCACCAGGTGGGAGCAGGTTACAATAGTTCTTCATAGTGTGGCAAGTCAATAACATGAGAACTGCAGAATAATAAACCCTTGTTATTCAAGCAATCAGACTTAACTGGAACTTAGGGTTCTTTCCAAATGAATTATCATATTAATTCTTATGAATTCCCTACAAATGAGATAGCAGGGATTAACCCTATTTGACAGTGAAAGTATATCTTACCTTAGTGAGTCAGCAAATTTCTGAGAGCAAATCATGGTCTTTATAAATTTATACCCAGAGAAAAATAATCAAATAACTATTTCTATTTTCTTAGTTTTTCAATAAGGAGATAGAAGTACACATAGGACTAAAAGGGTTAGAGTAACTACATGGTACAATGGATAGAGTCCTGGTACTAGTGTCAGAAAGACTCCTGATTTTGAATCTAGACTCAAATACTTACTAGCTGTTTGACTCAGGGCAAGTCATTTAAATCTGTTTGCCTCGGTTTCCTCATCTGTAAAATTACCAGAAGAAGGAAATGAAAAATCACTCCTTTATATTCACCAAGAAAACCCAAAATAAGGTCATGAAGATCAGACACAATTAAAAAACAACACATTAAAGGTGTTGTCAAAAGTTATTATACCAATTATACCCTTTTGAGAATCTGTGTGGCATAGTTGATAGTCAACTTGAGAAGAGGCAGTCCAGCCTGAGGACAAGTTCTACCTCTAACAAATACTAGATGAGTGACCATGAATTGAACTGCCTTAACATTTTGTCCTTTGCTTTATCTAGACCAATGATGGGGAATATTTTATTTTATATTATTCATGTACAAATAACTTATTTAGAATATTTTCCATGGTTACATGATTCATGTTCTTTCCCTCACCTCTTCCCTATTCCCTCCTGGAGCAGTTAAGCAATTCCCCTAGGTTATACGTGTATCACTTTTCAAAACCAATTTCCTTATTATTAATATTTGCAATAGAGTGATCATTTAAAGCCAAAATCTGATCATGTACCCATGTAACCATGTGATCAATTATATGATTTTCTTCTGCATTTCTACCCTCATCATTCTTTCTCTGAATGTGGATACATTTCTTTATCCTAGATCCCTCAGGATTTCCTGAATCATTGCATGGCTATTAGTAAAGAACTCCATTATATTTGATTGTGTCATAATGTGTCAGTCTCTGTGTACAATGTTTGGGTTCTGCTCATTTCACTCTGCATCAGTTTCTGGAGGTCTTTCCAGTTCATGTGGAATCCCTCTAGTTCATCATTCCTTTCAGAACAATATTATTCGATCACCATCATATACCACAATTTGTTCAGTCATTCCCCAATCAATGGACACCCTCTCATTTTTCAATTTTTTGCCACTATAAAAAGAACAGCTAAAAATATTTTTGCACAAGTTTTTTTCCTTATTATCTCTTTGGGGTACATTCCCAGAAGTGGTATTGGTACAGCAAAAGGTATGTGGTTTTTTCATATTTCCAAATTGCCTTCCAATATGGTTCAAAGTTCATAACTCCACTAACAATGCATTAATGTCCCAATTTTATGGTGAACCTTTAAGATACAGAGTACTAGGCCCTGCCTTCCAACCCCACTTCAGACCAAGTGCTGTGCCCCTCTCCCCTAATGAGTGCCAAGTATGCCCCACTACCATTATCCCTTCACACCACACAGGGGTAGGAGAGGGCACTCCCATTTTGCAGCTAAGGGAGAGGAGTGGGTGAAAAAAAATGATGTTAGGCACAGTGGAGAGGGAGAAGGGAACATCTCTGCCAGAGTCCTTCTGCCTTTCAAGTAACAAACTCTTGAGGGTGAGGGGAAGGGAAGCCTAGAGACCACAGAGAGTGTTCCATGGGTCACCTTTGGCACCCATGCCATAGGTTCACCATCACTGATCTAGAAAATAGAGAGAATGATACCTCTAAGTTTCTGTCAGATTGTGATGAAGTTCAAGCTAAATAATGAATATAAATTGTTTGATGAATTTTAAAGCCCTTTAAAAATGCTATTTAGTAAGTATAAGTCTAGTTTGCTCCTCATCTTTTTATGGTACATGTAGAAATGTGCCCATTTGGATATGGCTGCATTACGGCAAATAGCCAAAACAATCCTGGTTGAAACCAGGTCATCCAAAATTATCAACTTTTGAGAATTGGCTAAATTAAATAAAGAAAATTTCCTCTGACTCACAATAGGCAGAATTATCCAAACTAATTATCTCACAAAGATTCTTGCAACATATTCAGTCTTTGAAAATGGTATTTTAATGAATTTGAAAGGTAAAAGAAGATAGGGAAATTCTCCCACTCAGAGGGGAAAAAAGTTTGCTTATCCTACTTAAAGGAAGCCAGAAGAAACAGTCTGACAATTTTGGATGAACCTAACTGATGCTTCAAATATTTCCCCATGTTACTATAGGCAGAAGGATCTGTCTATGAATGGAAAGGTTTTCAGTTTTGAACCATAAGCTAGGCCGACTCTATATATCTCTAGTGAAAACCTGTGACATTATTGAAGAGATTTTAGGAAATATTCCTGATATGCAATTTCCCTATGAAGAGACTTTAAGATTACCTAAAATTCTCATCATTTCAGAAATCACTTTGAATATAATGTTTTACAGCAGAAGTTTCTCATAAGGGAGCCAGACACTCCTGAGTATTGCTTCAACCATTTTTGTCCATCCAATCAAACTCTCTTTGGTGTCCTCCCATCAATTTACCTCAAAGGTTGATCCAATAAGCAGGTTGGGGCAAAAAAAAATAAATGATAAAATGTCTCTATCATATTCTGTCCCTCTCTTTCTCAGATTTGATTTCAATTCTAGCCTTAGACATTTAGTAAATGTGTAATCATGGAAAAGTCACTTAAACTCATATAGCCTCAGTTTCCCAAATGATAAAATAGGAACAATGAAAACACTTACTTCCCAATGCTTGAATGAGATAATGTTTCTTAAATTTGTTAAGTGTTTAATACAGAGCCTGACACATAATAGATGCTTAATAAAAACTTGTTCTCTTTATACATATATCCCATATTTATTGAATACTTCAAGTTTTCAACTTAGCTGTTTCAGACATGAGAATTGTACAGTTAAGGAATTTGTCTAGCTAAGTGTTAGAAGTAAGACTTTTGCCGAAATGTTCCTGTTTTTAAAGATAGCTCTCTGGTCACTGTATTGCTTTATCTCTCGCATTTAATAAGGAGAAATGAAGGTGAAAAAATGCATTCCTGTATCTTCTAGGAAGTTACCATTTTTAAATGGGGATTATAATCTAAAGGCAGCTGTGTGGTACTGTATACAGATTGCCAGGTCTGAAGGCAGGTAGACTCAACATCACAAGTTCAATCTTGCCTCAAACATTTACTAGTTGTGTGACCTTGGGCAAGTCCTTTGTCTCTTTTGACTTCACTTCCTCATCTGTAAAATGAACTGGAAAAGAAATTTCAAACCACTCCAGAATCTTTGTTAAGAAAACCCCAACTAGGATCACAAAGAATCAGATATAACTGAAAAGAAAATGACTGAACAATAATAACATGAAATAGAGGGGGATAGATGTATATGAATAGGCAGGGATCAATGAGCAAATATTTATTGACATGAAATACTGTAATATTCAAGGAAATTTTTGTAACTTCTGAAAAAAGGAAACTGAAATCATATAATGACTACATGGATTCTTCAAGATCAAATCTTGTCTGGCTAAATTTGTTTTTGTCTTGACAGTGTTATTAGTTATATGAGGTTATATTAGATTAGAAGTTCTCTTTAGATATAGTTTACTTAAAAATTTTAGTGAATTATTTTACAAAGCAGTCTTATGTTTTTTATGATAAAAGGACAGTTGTGAGATAATCAATTGTACTACATTTTAATAGATTGAGTACTGGTTGAATTGTAGGATCTGAGGTGTAGCAAGTATTGGTCTCAAGCAAGAGCAACAGAAAAAACAATAAACAAAATCTTACCCAACATCTAGGTTTAACAAAGCAATATCACCAATATTAAATGGAGGCATAACTGAATGATGGTTCATTTGAAAAATTCAAGTGCTTATGGTTTGATGCAAGTCAGCAATTTTAGAACTGTCCACTGCCTATTAAAATGCCTATCTGTTAAATAGGGAAGATCAGCATAAAAATGTTAGTGAGGATGTTGCTAATTATGATTTTCCTTTCTGGGATTCCTATTCTGGAATCTTGAGAGTCTGTAAAGGACAACCACTAGAATGTTAAAGAATCTCACTTACAAACCTTTCCCAAGGTCATCTTCTTAACTTCAGTTACTATAGAGGGCAAGTAGCACCATCTTCTCTAAGAAACACAACTTTGTCATCCCCATCTCTCACACTCCATATCCAATCTGTTGGTATATCTTTTTGATTAAACTTCATTACATGTCTTCATGCCCTTTTCTCTCAACTCCTTTGACACTGCTATCATTCACACACCTTGATGCAAGGTCCTCATCCCCTCTTGCCTGAACTATTATGATAAACTGCATACTGGTTGGTCTCACTGTAAAAAGTCTCCATCCATTCCAGTCCATCTTCCACTTAGCATCAAATTGATCATCCTAATGCATATTGAACCATATCAACTCCTATTCAATGAAATTTAGTGGCTCCCTTTTGCCTTCAGAGTCAAATGTAAAATCCTTTATTTAGAATGAAAGCCATTCATACATTTGTCTTCCCTCTTCCTTTCTGTATTTTTTTACAGCTTTTACTCCAATTTAAACTGTTATAGTCACAATTGTCACCCTTGTTGTTCTTAACAGTCAGGCAATGAATATTTAATTCTGATTATGTTCCAGATACTCTGTTAAGCATTAGGAATAGAAAGGGAAGGAAAAGACTGTTGGTGTCCACCTTTGAAATCCTCACAATCTTCTTTGTATTATGCATTCCAGCTATCAATTCTGGACATTTTCAATAGCTATCCTGTATACTAGGAATCTCCTCCCTGTTTATTTCTGCCTTCTGAATTCATTGGCTTTTTGTCAAATTGCCATCTTATAAAGAAAGTCTTTCCTGATTTTCCTAGATTACAGTATTTTCCTTTTTTGATGACCGCTAGTTTATCTTGTATATATTTATATGGTTTGAATTGTCTACATGTTTCCTTCCTATTCCACTGTGAAATCCTTGAAAGCTGGAACTTTTCACCCCTCATTTTTTTTTTAAGAATTGTCATATGAAAGAAGGATTATTTTACATATGTGTTACAGAGGGCAGAATTAGGAATCATAGATACAAAGATGTAAGAAACCAATTTGGCTTTTTATGAGGAAACATTTATTAAGAATAAGAAGGATCCCAAACGGAGTGAGTTGCTTCAGGACGCAAGGCCATCCCATGTAGTGTCTCAGAAAAGGCTGCCAGATAACTTTTAAGTATAATAGAAGATATATTTTAATCACATAAAGACTACACTAGGTAACTTCTTAATTTTAATTACCCATGATTTTTATTCTATTATGAATGTTGTAGAAACAAATTACATCATTTGCAAATTAAAAATCAAGTAAGTGAAAGTTTTCTTACTCATCCCAATAATAAACTAAAGCAATGTAATGTTCTAGCAAGTAGAAAAAGTTCTATAGGGTAAGTTGCCTTCAAAAGATAAAGCTTTTCCCAATTACTTAAGATGAATGGAAATTAAAGCTATAATGGGTGACAACTCAATGAAATCACTGACTTCCAGGACACTTTGTTGTCTTCCATGGGAAGTAGAAAGAGACTTCCTAATTTTTTAGACTGTTGTTATCCTCAAGGCTTGAAGAGGAGGTAGGTTCTATTTTTTGGTTGGCTTTGCCCAAGGACTTATATTAAAGAAAACAAATCAGCACTATCCAATATTCCTTATATAAAGGAAGGGAAAGTATAGGTTCCCATTCACTCTGCCACCATAGTACTCAGTATTCTTCACTGTTCTAAATATAGCAGCAAATATGCAAGAAATATGTCTATCCTTTTTCTTAAGAGCTTTTTTTAAAGCTACAAAGGCAGACAGACAACAGATCACTCAGTTCAAGAAAAATCAAATGGAGATGGAGATTTCACAATATTGAGGAGAAAGTACAACAGCAATAGTACATCATAGAGAATTTTTGGATCTTTTTCCTAAACCACCTAAAAATGCCATCATATCTTTGAGACTACCATTCTGATGAAGTACTTTACTAAAAAGACTGAAGTGTAAGTTCATAATAATAAATGAGGCAGGGGCTATTTTTATGTAAGTAACTTGGTTTTTCACAGACTGGAAATCCCAATTCTAAAAGAGAGAATTAACACAAAGCATTCAAAAATTGAACAATGCATATATGATCATAAAGCAAATAGGCATCTCTTCCATTCTTAAAATATTTTAAATATTATAAAGTGCCCACAGTGTATTTTATGACATCTAGAAATATACAGAATTGGTAATGTTTTTGCTAGACTCAAAGAAAACACATTCATTTCTTATTCTCATTTGAGAGGCACATGATATTTTAGAACACACATTTATTTATGTGTCTCCTTTGTATTATTAAAAAAAAATGGCAAAAACAAAAGATGGATAGATTAAATAGCAAATATTGATAATTCTAAGATTATTCTTTCATTGAATTCAGGAGGTGATTTTGAAAGACATATTTCTCTCTACTTAGAGAAGGATTAGATGTTTATATATAGTCAACTTTCATAATGATTTTGTCATTACTGACAGTCATAGTATGTCATTAATTTCATTCATACCTAAACATATATAATTACTTGTCTTCTTTATATCTGCACTATTCCTGTGATAATGTAATGAATTTAGAAATGTTCAATTGGATTCAAAGAACTGGAATACATTATATCATCATTACCCCTGGGGTTATTGCAAAAAAAGACCTCATGGATGGGGAGTTCTGGTCAAGATGGCGGTTAGAGAGAGCTAAAGTTTACATCTCAGGAAACCCCTTCCTTACCAATCTCAAACTGTATGCTCCTAGGACACCAGAATTCAAAACAAACAACAGGATAGATCCAGGGAACCCTCCTCCTGGACCTAGACCTGGATCAA
The DNA here is from genome assembly GCF_027887165.1 of Monodelphis domestica. NCBI lineage: Eukaryota > Metazoa > Chordata > Mammalia > Didelphimorphia > Didelphidae > Monodelphis > Monodelphis domestica. The sequence continues at coordinate 728,762,498 of NC_077227.1, forward strand.
AAGGTACGGCACCTCAAAAGCCAGAACCCGAGATCACTTGGATCTAAGGGATAGGCAGAAGGAAGGTCCCAGGACCCATCCCCCAACCCAGAGCACTGAGTCCGAGGCAGCAGCGGGAACCTAAGAGCCAGCAAAAGGACCCCAACCCAGGGGAAATTAATCCTATCAGGAACCCTCAGAGCTCCGGGAAGCCACTACCCCTCCCTCCTCAGAGTGCAGGCTATTCTGAAGGCCGCACACTGAAAACAACCTGAGGCAGTCGCAGGGGCACCCAGACAGCCAGGAAACAGAGAGAGAGACAGAGGGGAGCTTGTAGCCCCCTGGCTGGATCCTTCAGTCCTACTCTCAGGGAAGATCCCTGCTTTAAGACACACTCAATCCAACCCAGGGGAAGTTAATCCTATCAGGAGCCCTCAGAGCTCCAGGAAGCTTTGGCCCCTCCACCCTCAGAGTGCAGGCCTCTCTGGCCCACAAAAGCTCTGAGATACCTTGGGGACAGTGCAAAGCCAGGCTTAGAGCTTGGGACTAAGGGAACGAAGAAGCATCGGGAGGGAACTGAGGGCAGTAACACCCATGAATGGACAATTTGCCTGGGGCTAAAGCCTCAGAACACCAGACAGAGATAAGAAAAGCTAGACCTCCCCACGCAGATGGAGATGGCAAATAGCACAGAAAAGCCTTAACACTCCAAGAAAAACAAGAAGAAGGGGGACTTTGGACACATTTTATGGAGCAAAAACACAAAATACAGAGGAGATAGAAGAGGAAACACTAGCAAATGCTCAGAAAAGTTCCAAAGGAAACAGAAACTCTCAACAAACCCATGAAGAATTTGAATCGGAAATGATAAAAAAGATGGAAGCCTTTTGGGAGGAAAAGTGGGAAAAATAATGCAAAAGAAATTCACGCATCTACAAAACCACTTTGACCAAACTGAAAAGGAAAGCCAGGCTTTAAAAGTCAGAATCAGCCAACTGGAAGAAAACGAGCAAGAATTAATAAAGCAAAGCCAAAAGACCAAGAAGTTAGAAGAGAACATAAAATATCTCAACAACAATGTCATAGACTTGGAAAATAGAGAGAGAAGAAACAATTTATTTATTTATTTTTTTTTTAATTTTTGTTTTATTTTATTTTATTTTAAACATTATTTTATTTGGTCATTTTCATACATTGTTCATTGGAAACAGATAATTTTCTTTTCCACCCCCCCAAACCCTCCCACCTCTTCCCTAGCTGACGAGTGATTTGTCTGGGTATCACATGTGTCCTTCCTCTGAACCCATTTCCTTGTTTTTGGTATTTGCATTAGGCTGCTCATTTAGCGTCTCTCCTCAATCATGTCCCCTCAAACTCTGTAGTCAAGCAGTTGCTTTTCCTCAGTGTTTTTACTCCCTCAGTTTGTCCTCTGCTTGAGGATAGTTTTTTTTTTCTTGTAAATTGCTGCAGGTTGTTCAGGGACATTGTAAAGCCAATACTAGAGAAGTCCATTACATTCTCTTGTACCACAATGTATCAGTCTCTATGTACAATGTTCTCCTGGTTCTGCTCCTCTCGCTCTGCATCACTTCCTGGAGGTTGTTCCAGTCTCCATGCAATTCCTCTACTTTATTATTCCTTTTAGCACAATAGTATTCCATTACCAACATATACCACAATTTGTTCAGCCGTTCTCCAATTGAAGGGCATCCCCTCATTTTCCAATTTTTGGCCACCACAAAGAGCGCAACTATAAATATTCTTGAACAAGTCTTTTTCCTTATTATCTCTTTGGGGTACAAACCCAGCAGTGCTATAGCTGGATAAAAGGGCAGACAGTAAGTTATTGCTCTTTGGGCATAGTTCCAAATTGCCCTCCAGAATGGTTGGATCAATTCACAACTCCACCAGCAATGCATTAATGTCCCTACTTTGCCACATCCACTCCAGCATTCATTACTTTCCATAGCTGTCATGTTGAACAATCTGCTAGGTGTGAGGTGATACCTCAAAGTTGTTTTGATTTGCATCTCTCTGATTATAAGAGATCTAGAACACTTTTTCTTGTGCTTATTAATAGTCTTGATGTCTTTAACTGAAAATTGCGTATTCTTGTCCCTTGACCATTTTTCAATTGGAGAATGGCTTGATTTTTTGTACAACTGGTTTATCTCTTTATAGATTTGAGTAATTAGACCTTTGTCAGAAGTTTTTTTATGAAGATTGTTTACCGATTTGTTGATTTACTTCTCATTTTAGTTATATTGGTTTTGTTTGTACAAAAACTTTTTAATTTGATGTAGTCAAAATAATTTTTTTTTTTGCATTTTGTGACTCTTTCTAGGTCTTGCTTGGTTTTAAAATCTTTTTCTTCCTAAAGTTCTGACACGTATACTATTCTGTGTTTACCTAATTTACTTATAATTTCCTTCTTTATATTCAAGTCTTTGTCCATTCTGAGTTTATCTTGGTGTATGGTGTGAGGTATTGATCCAAACCTAATCTCTCCCACACTGTCTTCCAATTTTCCCAGCAGTTTTTATCAAAACTGGATTTTTGTCCCAAATGCTGGGGTCTTTGGATTTGTCAAAGACTATCTTACTGAGGTCATTTACCCCAAGTCTATTCCACTGAACCTCCTTCCTGTCTCTTAGCCAGTACCAAATTGTTACGATGACTGCTGCTTTGTAATAGAGTTTGAGATCTGGGACTGCAAGGCCACCTTTTTTTGTATTTTTTTTCATTATTTCCCTGGATATCCTTGATCCTTTATTCTTCCAAATGAACTTTGTTATGGTTTTCTCTAATTCAGTAAAATAGTTTTTTTGTAGTTCAATGGGTATGGCACTAAATAGATAGATAAGTTTGGGTAGGATGGTCATTTTTATTATGTTAGCTTGTCCCACCCATGAGCAATCAATGTTTTTCCAATTGTTTAGATCTAGTTTTAATTTTGTGGAGAGTGTTTTGTAGTTGTGTTTATATAGTTCCTGTGTTTGTCTCAGCAGATAGATTCCTAAGTAGTTTATATTGTCTCGGGTGACTTTAAATAGAATTTCTCTTTCTAATTCTTGCTGCTGAACTGGGTTGGAGATATAGAGAAATGCTGATGACTTATGTGGGTTTATTTTGTATCCTGCAACTTTGCTAAAGTTGTTGATTATTTTGATTAGTTTTTTGGTTGATTCCCTGGGATTCTTTAAGTAAATCATCATATCATCCTCAAAGAGTGGCAGCTTGATCTCCTCCTTGCCAATTTTAATACCTTCAATTTCTTTTTCTTCTCTAATTGCTACTGCTAGTGTTTCTAGTACAATATTAAATAATAGAGGTGATAATGGGCATCCTTGTTTGACTCCTGATCTTATTGGGAAGGCTTTGAGTTTTTCCCCATTGCAGATGATGTTTGCTGATGGTTTTAGGTATATACTGTTTATTATTTTTAGGAAAGGCCCTTCTATTCCTATACTTTCTAATGTTTTCAATACGTATGGGTGTTGTATTTTGTCAAAGGCTTTTTCTTCATCAATTGAAATAATCATGTGATTTTTGTCGGTTCACTTGTTTATATGGTCAATTATGTGGATGATGTTCCTAATATTGAACCATCCTTGCATTCCTGGAATGAATCCTACCTGATTGTGTAAAGATGAAAATTTTGGGGGGACTGAGGCAGTTGGAAATTAGTTTCTTTCTGCAAGGAGTATTATATTTTTTAGAGGTTTATTAAAGATTAAAGATTAAAGAAAATACAGGATAAGAAACATGTGCCTAGGCCAGAGGCCTAGACCAAATAACCTCACATCACGGAAGAGACGCCTCTGCTCCAAAACAGAAGTCCCAAAAAAAAGAGCCCGCCTACGGGGAAGACCCTTTAAATAAAATTTTGTTCTCATCACAGGTAAGAATTTAGTGAGATTAGAGGGCATTCTGGGAGCTAGCAAAGACTCTTGGGGAATGGATTCCAGAGTTCAAATCTCAATTTTACAATCGTAGTGGATAACCCTTGTGATAATTTGTTGGAGTCTTTTTGCTAGTATCCTATTTAAGATTTTTGCATCTATATTCTTTAGGGAGATTGGCCTATAGTTTTCTTTCTCTGTTTTTAACCTGCCTGTCTTTGGGATCAGTACCATTTTTGTGTTTTAAAAAGAATTTGGTAGAACCACTTCTTGGCTTATTCTGTCAAATAGTTTGTATAGTATTGGGGTTAGCTGTTCTTTGAATGTTTGATAGAATTCATTTGTGAATCCATCTGGACATGGGAACTTTTCTTAGGGAGTTCTTTGATGGTTTGTTCAATTTCTTTTTCTGATATGGGGTTGTTTAGGTAATTTATTTCTTCTTCTTTTAGTCTAGGCAATTTATATTTTTGTAAGTATTCATCCATAGCACTTAGATTGCCATATTTTTTGCCATATAATTAGGCATAGTAGTTTTTAATGATTGCCTTAATTTCCTCTTCATTAGAGGTGAGGTCTTCCTTTTCATGTTGGATACTGTCAATTTAGTTTTTTTCTTTCCTTTTTTTAATTAGACTGACTAATACTTTGTCAATTTTATTTGTTTGTTCAAAGTACCAGGTTCTAGTCTTATTTATTAAATCAATAGTTCTTTGACTTTCAATTTTATTAATTTCTCCTTTGATTTTTAGGATCTCTAATTTAGTCTTCATCTAAGGATTTTTAATTTGTTCACTTTCTAGTTTTTTTAATTTGCATGCCTAATTCATTGACCTCTGTCCTTCTTAATTTGTTTATATATGAGCTCAAGGATATAAATTTCCCCCTGAGTACTGCTGTGGCTGCATCCCATAGGTTTTGAAAGGATGTCTCACCATTGTCATTTTCTTCAATGAAGTTATTAATTGTTTCTATGATTTGTTCTTTAACTAACTGGTATTGGAGGATCATATTGTTTAGTTTCCAATTAATTTTTGAATTATCTATCCATGTACCCTTACTAATTATTATTTTTATTGCACTGTGGTCTGAGAAGTTTGCATTTATTATTTCTGCCCTTTTGCACTTGTTTGCAATGATCTTGTGCCCTAGTACACAGTCAATTTTTGTGAATGTACCATGTACTGCTGAAAAGAAGGTGTATTCCTTTTTGTCCCAATTTATTTTTCTCCATATGTCTACTAACTCTAATATTTCTAAGATTTCATTTGCTTCTCTCACCTCTTTCTTATTTATTTTTTGATTTGATTTATCTAGTTTGGATAGGGGAAGGTTCAGATCTCCCACTAGTATACTTTTTCTATCTATTTCATCCTTGAGCTCCTCTAGTTTCTCCTTTAAAAATTTGGATGCTCTGCCATTTGGTGCATACATATTGAGTACAGATATTTCTTATTTGTGTATACTGCCTTTTATCAGGATGAAATTACCTTCCCTATCTCTTTTAACTAGATTTATTTTTACTTTGGCTTTGTCCGATATCATGATTGCTACCCCTGCCTTCTTTTTATCATTTGATGCCCTATGGTTTTTGCTCCATCCTTTTACTTTCACCCTATGCATGTCTACCTTCCTCATGTGTGTTTCTTGCAGACAGCATATGGTAGGATTTTGGATTCTAATCCACTCTGCTATTTGCTTGCGTTTTATGGGTGAGTTCATTCCATTCACATTCAGAGTTGTGATTAATAGCTGTGTATTTCCCAGCATTTTGATTTCTACTACTGGTCCTGTCTTTTTTTTCTTTCACTATTTCCTTCTACATCAATGTTTGTTTATAGTCAGCCCCTCTCCCCCACTCCCTCCCTTATTTTACTTCCCTTTCTACCCCCCTTCTTATTCCCTCCCTTATTTTCCCCTGTAGTCTTTTTTAAAATTTCCCCACCACCCTCTCCCTCCCTTGTACTGCTTCCCTCCCCACCAGTCCATTTTTTACCCTTCTACTCCCCTATAGGGTGCAAATCTATTCTCTTTCCCAATGGATTGGGTTGTTCTTCCCTCTTTGGGTCAGTTTCAAGGTATGTAGGAGTTGAGTATTTCCTGTCTCCAACCTCTTTACCCTTCCAGTGTATTGGTGTTCTCCCCCCCTCCCACCATGAGATTCTTTGTGACATATAAATTTACGCCCATTTGTTTCTTTTCCCATTTCTTTTAGTCATAACCTCTTTTCTTTTTTAGCTCTAGTCATGTATATATATATATACATATATATATTTTATATCTATATACCTATTTATGTCTTTTCCTTTCATCCTATACAGTTTGTCACTGTTCCAGCAGTCAATGAGGATGGGTGGGGAGCCTGGGCTTCCCTGCATTCTGGAGACTTTTGATGGCATTAGATTCAGCTGGTTCTTTCAGAAGACTCTGCTTTCTAAGGGGGAGGGGTGGTGGCCTCCCTGGGCTCTGAGGTCTTCTGATGGGATTAGGTTCAGCTTCTTTGTACTGAATGAGCCCTAAAGCAAAAAAAACCTCCTCCTCCACAATATGTGTTGAATGCCCAGAGACTGGCCCAGGTTGCTTCCAAGGTAAGCCCTTCCCTGGCCCTTTTTCTATTCTTTCAGAAGCTCTGAGGGCTCCTGATGGGATTAGGATCAGCTGGTGTGGCCCAAATGATCCCTGAGCCAAAAAAAAAAAAAAAGAAAAAAAAACCTCCTCCTCCACAATCTGTGTTGAATGCCCAGAGACTGGCCCAGGTTACTTTCAAGGTAAGCTATTCAGAGCAACCCCTTTGCCTGCCCTAAGATTTCTCTCCTTTCAGTAGCTCTGAGGGCTCCTGATGGGATTTGGTTCAGCTGGTGCCCTAAAGCTGGGACCTCACTTGAGATTCAGTTGGAAGGATCCAGCCAGGGGCCTACAAGCTTCCTCCTTCTCTTTTGTTTCCCTGCCATCTGTGTTGGGAGTCCCTGAGACTGGCTCAGGTTGCTTTCAAGGTGAGTCCTTCAAAATAGCCAGCCCTGGGGCCATCAAAATAATTGGAAATTAAACAATATGATACTCCAAAATCATTTAGTTAGAGAAGAAATCATAGAAACAATTAATAATTTCATAGAGGAAAATGACAATGGTGAGACATCCTTTCAAACCTTTTGGGATGCAGCCAAAACAGTAATCAGATGTAAATTCATATCCCTGAGTGCATATATTAACAAACTAGGGAGAGCAGAGATAAATTAATTGGAAATGCAAATAAAAAACTCAAAAGTGATCAAATTAACACCCTTCCAGCAGAAAACCAAACTAGAAATCCTAACAATTAAGGGAGAAATTAATAAAATCAAAAGTGATAGAACTATTGATTTCATAAATAAGACAAGAAGCTGGTTCTTTGAAAAAAACAAAATAGGCAAAGTACTGGTCAATCTAATTTAAAAAAGGAAAGAAGAAAAGTAAATTAACAGCATCAAAGATGAAAAGGGGGATATCACATCCGATGAATAGGAAATTAAGGCAATCATTAAAAAGTATTTTGCCCAATTATATGGCAATAAATACACCAATTTAGGTGATATGGATTATGGATGAGCATATACAAAAATACAAACTGCCTAGACTGACAGAAGAAGAAATAGAATTCTTAAATAATCCCATATCAGAAAATGAAATCCAACAGGCTATCAAAGAACTCCCTAAGAAAAAATCCCCAGGGCCTGATGGATTAACAAGTGAATTCTATCAAAAATTCAGTGAACAGTTAATCCAAATATTATTCAAAGTATTTGACATAATGAGCAAAGAGGGAGTTCTACCAAACTCCTTTATGACACAAAAATGGTACTAATTCCAAAACCAGGCAGGTTAAAAACAGAGAAAGAAAATTATAGACCAACCTCCCTAATGAATATAGATGCAAAAATCTTGAATAGGATACTAGCAAAAAGACTCCAGCAAGTGATCAGAAGGGTCATCCACCATGATCAAGGAGGATTTATACCAGGGATGCAGGGCTGGTTCAATATTAGGAAAACCATCCACATAATTGACCACATCAACAAGAAAACCAACAAGAACCACATGATTATCTCAATAGATGCAGAAAAAGCCTTTGATAAAATAGTACATCCATTCCTATTAACTAATATCAGAAGGGAAACAATAAATTGGGGAAAAAATCTTCATAAAAACCTCTGACAAAGGTTTAATTACTCAAATTTATAAAGAACCAAATCAATTGTAGAAAAAATCAAGCCATTCTATAATTGACAAATGGGCAAGGGACATGAACAGGCATTTCACAGCCAAAGAAATCAAAACTATTAATAAGCACATGAAAAAGTGCTCTACATCTCTTATAATCAGAGAGATGCAAATCAAAACAACTCTGAGGTATCACCTCACACCTAGCAGATTGGCTAACATGACAGCTATGGAAATTAATGAATGCTGGAAGGGATGTGGCAAAGTGGGGACATTAATTCATTGCTGGTGGAGTTGTGAATTCAGCCAACCATTCTGGAGGGCAATTTGGAACTGGGCCCAAAGGGTGCTAAAAGACTGTCTGCCCTTTGATCCAGCTTTAGCACTGCTGGGTTTGTACCCCAAAGAGATAATGGGGAAAAAGACTTGTACAAAAATATTCATAGCTGCGCTCTTTGTGGTGGCCAAAAATTGGAAAACGAGGAGATGCCCATCAATTGGGAAATGGCTGAACAAATTGTGGTATATGTTGGTGATGGAATACTATTGTGCTAAAAGGAATAATAAAGTGGAGGAGTTCCATGGAGACTGGAACAACCTCCAGGAAGTGATGCAGAGCGAGAGGAGCAGAACCAGGAGAACATTGTACACAGAGACTAATACACTGTGGTATAATTGAATGTAATGGACTTCTCCATTAGTGGCGGTGTAATGTCCCTGAACAATCTGCAGGGATCTAGGAGAAAATACAGTATCCATAAGTGGAGGACAAACTGTGGGAATAGAAACAACGAGGAAAAGCAACTGCCTGACTACAGCAGTTGAGGGGACATGGCAGAGGAGAGACTCTAAACAAACACTCTAATGCAAATACTAACAACATGGCAATGGGTTTGAATCAAGAACACATGTGATACCCAGTGGAATCATGCATCAGCTATGAGGGGTGGGGGGAGGAGGAAAAGAAAATGATCTTTGTCTTTAATGAATAATGCTTGGAAATGATCAAATAAAATATTATTTAAAAAAAATACCTCATGGCCGTATTAAATATGCTGTGATCTGTGAAGATATGATTAACTCTCTCCTTGCCTATTTTTAGCTAATCAAATCAAGAACTTAAAATACCCTCACTGGACACTAAGAGAGTTCACAAATCACTTACTGGGATAAGCTTACACCTCCAAAGGTCATTGCCCACCTCCTTGGGCAGTACTAGGCTAAATGGTTCCTATAAAGTTGGGGAGCAACAGAATGTAACATTGAGAAAACTGCTTTTAAACAGCCAGCCTGAGGACTTATTCATTCTCTCTGTGCCAGTGAGTCACACTGGAGGAGGAGACTCTTTCCCTGGATCCTGAGTTGGCTTGTGGTGGTGAGTGGAGTAATTCCTTCCTTGTTTCTTCATTGAAGAGCTCCTCTCTGCTCTTTTGTGGTTTGCTGGGGCATTACCTTCAGTGTGAGTTCTGGTGAGATTCTTGGTGGTCTTAGCATCATGCGTACTAAACGTGCTCAGGCAGATTCTTTAGCATCTCCTGGTTATTCAGATTTTAGTTTCCTAGTTAGGACTTTGGATTCTGGTGAGATTTTTTTTTTTGGATTTACATTTGCAGTCTGGAGACATTAGGATTAAACTTAAGGTACTTGTAGTTAGGTATTACTTTCTGTTTCTTTATCTACATTTTTCCACTTTAATTATTTCCACCTCTTTGTAAATAAAGCTGCTGAAAGTCATTTTGAGTAAAGTTGTAATATTTTTTAATCTATGACCATAATATTACTTTAGAATTCCCATATTTAGCATAAAACTTAAATTTAAATTCTTACAGATCTTTAGACATGTAAAATAAGGAAGAAATGACAGAACAGGTCATTTTATCAGTCGATAAATACTTATAAATTTAATGCCTACAATGTACCAAACACTATTCTTAGCACCAAAGAAACAAATAATAAAAAAAGAAACACAATTACTATGGTCAAGGAGTTTACAATCCAATGTGTTAGGACAACATACACACATACACACACACATACACATGGAAGGTTGTGAATTTTAAAAGTCTCCATCTTGGTCTAGCACCCAAAAATTGTACACACACACACACTACACGGGCATGTGCTAGTCAATGACAAATCAGAAATAACTAACTGCCCACCTGGGCTGTCCTAAGCCAAGCTAGAGCCAACCATTGGTATTTGTGAGACACAGGAAGTGAGGTAGGGAACAGCCTCTGGAATTCGCTCACTTCCTGTGGAGAGAGCTAGACGCCAGTTGGTGTTAGGAGCTTGAACAGAGAGGGCGCCCGCAGACAGCTTTCCTTCAGATCGGTCACGTGAGTTAAGGACTGATTCTTTCCACCTGGGCCTTTGGGCCTAAAACTCCCTCTGCCTTGGTCAGAGGTTGAGTAGCCCCTTTCCCTTTTCTCTTCTCTCCTTCTCTCCCTATCCTTTTCCCTACTCCCAGTGTGATTAAACCTCCATAAACTCCATTCTGACTTGAGTGTTTCATTTTTAGGAATTTCATAAGTAAATTCCTTGGCGGCCATTGTTCAATATTACATAAATCCTATAGCCACATTCTTAACCATTACAATATTATAATCTCTCCCAAAAGCCCTAAATTTCTACCATTACAAGGTGAAGCTTTCACAGAGGCATGATTAAGTTTAATCCAGAGAAATTCACCTAGGTAGGAAATGAAGATATACATAATTGTAAATAAGTCTTCAAATGGTGGCCTTGGGAGTTGTTTGCCCATTCTCCAGCTTCCAATGAAAGGGGAACAGGTTACTAAGGATGTTGATGAGCTACAACTACAATAACTAAAATTATAAGAATGATGATGTTTCTGGAGACATGATAGAGTCTAAAGGGGGCATCTTGCTGAGAAATAACAGTAAAAAAAGAACCAACAGTTTTCACTAATAACATGAATTAATTTGCTCTATTAGGCCACAGGACTATCAAATGATATTAGAGGTATCATGAAATGACCCTTGAAGATATGTAAATCAATGGTTTTATTTTACAGGAGAGAAAACTAAAGCCCATGAAGATCAATCCATTTTTCCAACAGGTAAAAAGTTTCAGAGACATATTTGAACCTTGGTATTTAGGTTCTAGAGATAGTATTCTTTTTTTAATATACCACAATATAGATCCATTCATAATGCTCCTGCCTTACTAAAAGTATAATATCCAAATAATTAGAAGAAATTGACATATTGAATTTCATTCTCATGTTAGATCATACTTAAAGTATTGTGTTCTTTTCTGGACATCATATTTCAAAATGGAAACTAGAAGACTATATTATATCAAAAGAAGAGATACCAGGATGGTAAAGTGTCTGGAAACAATCTAATTATCTGAAGGGGGCCTAAATGATTTGGAGATCATTAGCATGAATGGGAGGATGCTACAAGGAGGTGATACTCTTGTGCTTAGAAAATTTGGTGGATCAAATAATTCACCAACATGAGTACACTTTCAACTACTGCAAAGGAAATACCAGCCAGAATTATTCATATAATTAATTTAGGCAGCTTAAGGCCATTCACTTATCCCTTCACTATGTCTGAAGATATTTTAATATAACAAGTATATAGCCTCATAAATGGCAAGAGTTAAAGAACACTGAAAAGTCCCTATTCCCTATGAAATATTTTCCTTTTTATTTTGTCACAGTGACTATATATTCCATTTTTAGGGATAACACATTTAGAGATTTAACGAACTTGTTAAAGTTAAATTTAAATCATCAGATTTGTTATCTCACTGACGCCTAAAAGATAACAATAATAAGGAAAGAAATAAAAGATTGCTGTGTTTAGAAGGCTTATTTTTTGTGGGGGACATAGATCTTGGAAAATATAGGCAATGGTGTGTTGGAATTAACTGGAATAAAAAAAATGAATCACTATATTATAAGCAAGTGTATTTGCACTTCAGATATGAGCAAACACTAAAAATTGGGCTCTACTTACTGTTTTGTTGGTTGTTTGGAGTTAAGAAAACGTTGGGAAAAAGGAAAAAATGTTGATAATAGAGATTAAATTTAAATATGTATGCATTTCTTTTCCCATGCCATGAGCATATCACTGGGAATGGACATTCACAGAACCACCACTAATATATAGCATAGTTACATTTTGAGGAGACAAATATAAATTACACATATCTGGGCTTGTTTATTAAATTAATTTCCATGAAACCATTTAAAAGTCTTCCATTCTTCCACCAAAACAATAAAGTGTTAGATTCCTGGTTGCCTACCAGGTTAAGATCTCTCACATAAGTAGGATCTATCACATTTACTTATCAAAATCAACACTTTAAAACTTGAAGGATGAGCATATTTGTCCCATGTAACCAACCCTCTCTTTCAATTTCCAATCCTCTAACCTTAACCCTGTTTTAAATTAAATCTGCATCCTAACTATCTCAGTTGTCCCACTAATGTTTTCCATAATTCCTTGGTTTTGATGCTTCCAAATGAATTTATTTCCCATACAGGGATAACCAGGAAGGGAGAGGTTTTAAGCATTTTATGTCATACTGGAAGCAGTGCACCATGACTGAAATCCTCTAGTAGGAGTGTTAAAATGGGGAAGAACATATAGCTGTTCCTCACCATGACTTTCATTAAAATATCATCTATGATTCATAATAGTTGCATGCCCTGGGCAAGTCACTTAACTGCTTTGGCCACAGGCAACTTACTCAGACTCATCTTACAAGTAATATGCAATGAGGGATAATGAGGACATGGAGGAAATAGGTATGGCTGCCTGTGAGCCCCAAAGCACCTTTATTCTCTTCCTAAGGTTTTTTATGAGCTCCAAAAATGTCATTTGCATTCCAAAGTCTTCATATCTGCATCAGTGGAGGGAGTTTCTATACTTGGATATCTCTATTTAGTGAGAAATACAGATTCTTCACATATTCCTGATATAATTTTCATGACATTCATTTCAAATCAATACCAACTCTACATTAGCCATTAGATATAGCACTTGGCTTATGTAAATCATTTGCTAAGCAACGGAGAAGAAATAATAGTTTTGGGGGCAGCTGGGTAGCTCAGTGGATTGAGAGCCAGGCCTAGAGATGGATGGTCCTAGGTTCAAATCTGTCCTCAGACACTTCCCAGCTTGTGACCCTAAACAAATCACTTAACTCCCAATGCCTAGTCCTTACCACTCTTCTGCCTTATTGATTCCAAGACAGAAGGTAAGGGTTTAAAAAAAAAGAAATAAAATTTTCATTCAAGGTAAGACTTGCAAAAGGCCATAATTAAAAGTCATAGTTATTTCAATTCTCTCATTTTTTCATCCTTTTCAAGATAATACAGTGAATAATTTTTATATGAGAGGCAAGAATTTAACATGCAAAATAATTACTCAAGTTTTCAGATTTCTTATTATAAGTAGGTTAGAAGATCCAACACATGTAAGAAAAGCCAACTGATACAACCAAAATTAAATTAAAAGGTCATATCAAGTGTGGTAAGTAGTCTGAGAAGCTCTTGTTGTCTTACCCATTAAGATTTAATACCTTTCCAGCTTGTTCATATATTATTCCATTCCATTTGATTAAACAAATATGAATTGTGTCTATTATTTGTCAAATACCATAATAGATTCTGGAGATGTAGCCATATTCAAAAGACAGCTATTTAAGCTATTACTGTAGGTCAAACACTATGCTAAATTCTAGGGATACAAATAAGAAGAATGAAAAGAGTCCCTTACCTCAAGGAACTTTCAATCTAATGAGGAAGAACAATGTAAAAAAGAAAACTAAAAAGGGAGAATCCCGAACATAGGAAATTGATTAAAAAGATAATAATGTGTATAGCCAGATGGGATTTGGATGTCTGAGAAGATATTTGTCCTGTCCTCTCTTCTATAATAGAAAAGTTCATTTTCACACTCTCTAAGCAAATGGGGTCGATAGTACTGATAATGTTTGAGTACAAAGGCTGATTGGAAGGTGAAGGACCATAAGTGCATCATATAAACTGATCAAAATCAGCATTACCAGTAAAGTTCTCTGCTGACTCTATTAATATGAAGTAAAAATGTCATTAATAATATAAATACCAATGGCCAGCATTTCTAAAGTTCTATGAGATTTACAAAGCTATTAAATGTGTTATGTAATATTATCCTCACAATAGTTACAGAGGTAAGTATTATAATTAATCCTATTTTACATAAGAGGAAACTAAGGTTAATAGGTTAAATGATTTGCCTGAGTCTGCAAACTATTAACTGTCTGTGAGAGGATTTCAATTCAGATTTTCTGGTGCCAGGCCCAAGGTTTTATCCAGTAGGCCATTATATATTTTAATTATAATGATCAAGCTTTGAACCAAATAATAAGATAAAATCTACACCTGCCTCTATTTCATTAAAAAAGGCAGGAGACTATTGAAGTTAACAATAACAGATACTTTCAGTTATGACAATTATTCACCTAGTTCTGATGAACCATTTTTAAAAAAAAATCTTTTCTTTTTTTAAGTTGTGGTTAACTGCATGGTGGTGATGGTTGACAAGGTTATATATTTATATGATATATGTACATATATAATATCTTACATATGTTTATATGTGTTATTAAATGAAGATTCAAAGTAATTTCCAAAGGGAGAGAGTATTAACCATTGGGGAAATGAGGGAAGAGCTTTTGCAGTACATGGTGCTAGAAATATTATGCTTTGAAGGAAACTAAGTATTCTCTGGTGAAAAGGTGAGATACTCTTCAGACACTAAGAATCTCTTTGGAGAAGGAACAAAGATGGAATGATCTATATAGAGAATGGCTAAGCAATCAAGTTGATTGAAGAGAGAATGTGTGAAAGGCAGACAGGAAACTGTAATGAAAGTTATTTGGGAGCCATGCTGTGATGTTCAGTAAACACAAGACTGAGGAATCAATATGTTATCCTAAGAAAAATGAGTGCCCACAGAAAATTTTTTGAAATTCAGTTTTGAAATTCTAATATTTCTTTTTTCTCCATTCCCCCCAAAGTTACAAGGTATATATCCATCAAATAACAAAGCAACCATCAGCTTTGTCAGAGAGAACATTCCTAGCTATTGGTTCATTTCAAAATAAAGGATATTAATAATTTGACAGGTAATTTATTACCACCTCCTTTATAAACCTGTGTTCTATGTTCTGAGCTAATAATACCAAATCTTAGGTATATTGTTTGAATGATTTTAAAAGAGAAGGATATTAATGACTTGCTTCTGTTAAGTAAGTCAATATTTACAAATATCTATTTCTGTACAGACAATAAAATAAAATGTTTCCTCATAGAAAGTTATTTAATGGATCAAATAACTTTTTTTTTCTGAAAAAAGGAGGTAGAATAGGATTGTGGATAGAGCAGAAACATTACTAGGCATCTTATTTTCTTTTTTCCATTTATTTATTCATCTATTTCTTTATTTATTCTTTGTTTATGTTTGTACAATGGCCAAATATTTCAAATGGGACCTTAAGCTTGTAATATGGAAATAGCCTCACTTGAACATTTGGATACCATCTTCTAAAGAGGCAGGGGAGGAACTCATTCCAGTCCATGATTAGGTAGCTGCCATTTTGGAAGTTACTGCACTTCACATTGGGAAGGATTGAAATATAACTTTGACAGTAGCCAGGTGACCTTTTCTGCCTAGAGGAGTCATTCTTTAATGAAACTTCCTCCTTGCTTAGGTGACTAATTCCTTAATCATATATGTCCTAAAATATATGTTGATTCCTACTGTTCTGGTAGGTCTCATGAAATAGCAGATGATGGTTGGGAGGGAGTAGGACTTCTTTCCTTCCCATATACCTGCTAACATTTGGTGGAAAGGTAGAGGATTGCATTCACACTGGAACTCTTTGAATATTCAACTTAAAATACTGCAATTATCCAGATATTTAAGTCACCCACAGGCTAGTTTTCTCCCTATTTTTTCCTGTCAGGCATTCTCTTCATGATCAATCCAAAGAGAGTTCTATCAAAAGGAGATCACAGAGAATGATTAAAATCTCATTATTATTTTATTATCTTCGGTGGTTATATCAGTAGAGCTGGTATCCTCCTTTATGTGATGAAGGAATGAGTTATTAAAATTCAACTCAATGAGCTCTCACAATATAGCTAAATATATAGATATATATGTACAGATGTATATATACATATACTTATATATATAATAAAGATAATATATTATAACTAAAATTGCTCATTTCTGAGTATTGCTTTGAGGATACTAAAACAAGTAATAAATTTTAAAAAAGTCATTGGTTGGTGAGAAACTGCATGCATGGATAAACAAATACAAAATAAAAATGTAAATAAATATTAATTTAGAAGAATAGGGAATTCATTAAATGAAGATATAAGGAAAGGGAAGAATTAAGAAATTACATAATATCTATGTCTTAAATTGTTTTTAAAATTACAATAGATATAGATGAATATCATGGATGATATATTTGGTGTACTGGGTATAGAGAACAGAAAGAACTTCAATTTGGAAAGAACAAAACCTAGTAATAGAATCAATGTTAAACAAGTTTAGAAAGATAAGAAATTATAGAAAATTATTATAGAAAAGGAAGTATCATGTAGTAGAGAAAAAATGACTTCAAAACTAGGAATATCAGTTCAAGTGATGCTTCATCAAAAACAAAGTGTCATCATCTTGGCTGTGTTATCCTGGGTAAATTACTATAACTATCAATGTTCTCTCCAAGATAAGAAGTTGTAGAGAAGTAGCCAACTTGTTCCAGTAGATAGAGTTCATTAAAATAATGTAATCACAGGTCTAACCTCCAGTCATTTTCCCTAATGATTATAGTGATAATGATATTGCCCACTTCCATATAATACTTGAAAGCTATGAAAAAGTTTTCTCTACTTTAAATCATTTGATAACCACTAATATCTAGTAAGTCAGATAACATAAATGCTATTATTCCTATTGATGGAAATTCTGAGACTTGGGGAAATTGCTACTTTCCCCCCACCCCCAAACATAATCTTTGTACTTTCATCAAAGACAAAGTTTATGCTTTGCATTCTAAGAAGCCCCTCTTGAGTCAGGGGAAAGCAACAATAACTTAATTTACTCTGCTAACCAGTAAACATCAGTCTTCTTGCTGTTCTTTGCACAAAACATTGCATTTTCTAATTCTGAGAAATATCTGTCCTTCATTCCTGGAGCTCTTTCCCTACCCACCTCCACCTCCTAGATTTCCCCATATTCATTCAAAAGAAGATTTTACCTTTCCTCTTTAACCTTAATTTCTTCCATTTTAGATTATCTCCAATCAACACTGTATTCATTTTGTATATTCAGATTTTTTTTCTCTTCCAATGAACTGAGAACTTCTTGAAAGGGATTGTTTTTGTTTTTCTTTATATCCATAGTATTTAGGAAAATACCTGTCACATAATAAGCCCGTCATTCATACTTGTTGATATGGCTTAAAAATACATGCTATTTCATACCCTCTCCATGATTCTATACTTATTCCCATTAATGATGTATTTCCTGCTTTGAATTTTTTTTCTTTTCCAACTACTTTGGTAGCAAAGATAGTCACTATATTCAGTCCACAAATGTCAGCTCTAATTATTAAACATTAGATTCTGCTCCTAGGGAGCTGCTCTAACCTATTTTTCTCCTTCAAGGAGACTGATCTCGATATAATGTTGATTAAGGAAAGCATTTTCACTAACTATTATTCCATTTTTCTACTCTCATGCTTGGCCTTGTAATTAGAAAATTTTGTAATTACATAAGCTTAAGGCAACTTGGTTCTCCTAATTTTATCATGAGAAGTAGGGAAATATCTTCCAAGAACAATTTTGTTGAGCCCCAACTGTCATCTCCTTCCATGGCCTTCAAATACAAAGGAAAAAAATTCCAGTATTTCAAATTAGTTGTTTTGGAAAGATTAATAATTTCTATACAGTGTGAGTTTCATAAGAAATCAATGGGGAGATAGTATCACAGTATTTTGATAGGGTCTTTATTAAATTTTAAATTATAAATCCTAAATAATTAAAGGTGAGAATAAAAAATTGAATATAAGAAAAGAGTTTAATAAATAAACAAAAGTAAGTTGATTTTATGAAAAAGAAAAAAAATTAGAAAAATCATTTGTTAATATGATTTTTGAAAAAAAAGGAAATCTAATCATTAACATCAAATATAAAAAATTTGAATTTAACACTAATGAAGATGAAATAAAAACAATTATTAGAAGTAATTTTGCCTTATTATATTTCAACCAACTTAATAATGTATTTATTAAAAATAAAAACTTAACTTATGTCATGGAATCAGTACTGTGTATTGGTTCTGAGGAAAAAGAGCAATAAGAACTAGGCAACATGGATGAAATGACTTGCCAAGGGTCATACCTATAGGAAGTCTCTGAGCTCAGATTTGAAAATAGAAATTTCCTCCTCTAGAACTGCTTCTCAATACACTGAGCCATCTGGCTGTGCCTAAATTTAATAATATAAGAAAAATGAGTGAATACTTATAAAATATAAAATGCCTAGAATAACAGAGAAAATTACTTTAGAAAAAAGAAATTTAATAAAGTATAGAAGAACTTCTTAAGAGAAAAGCATCAGGAACATGTGGATTTACAAGTGATTTTTGCCAAACATATAAAGATCACCTAATTACAATATCAAATAAATTATTTTAAATAGTTGGTAAAGAAGCATTCCCACCAAACTCCTTTTATGCAACAAACATGGCACCGATACCTAACCCAAGAAGAGTAACAACAGAGAAAGAAAATAATGGGCCAATTTCATTAATGAATATAGATGCAAAAATTCTAAATTAAATTTTAGCTAGAAGGCTACAATAATACACAACAAAGAGTATACATTATGATCAAACAAAATTTAATCCAGGTATTCATGGATGACATTATGAGGAAACCTATTAACATAGTTGATTACTTCACTAAAGCATTTTTAAAAACATGATTATAACAATAGATGCAGAAAATGTTTTTACCAAAATACAACACTCATGCCTATTAAAAACACTTGAGGGGGGCAGCTGGGTGGTTCAATGGATTGAGAGTCAGGCCTAGAGATGGGAGGTCCTAGGTTCAAATCTGGCCTTCTACACTTCCCAGTTGTGTGACCCTAGGCAAGTCACCTGACCCCCATTGCCTAGCCTTTACCACTCTTCTGTCTTAGAGTCAATATACAGTATTGACTCCAAGATGGAAAGTGAGGGTTTAAAAAAAACACTTGAGGGAGCAGCAAGGTGGCTCAGTGTATTAGGAATCAAGTGTAGAGGTAGAAGAACTTGAATTCAAGTCTGACCTCTGAAAATTCCTTGTTGGTTGACCCTGGACAATTCATTGAAACTCCATTTCTTATTGCTTACTGCTTGTTTACCTTGAAGCCAATACACATCATTCATTCTAAGAGAGAAGCCAAGGGTTTAAGATAACACACTCGAAAACACATATATGAATTGATGTTTCCTTTGATTAATAAACAGTCTATTTTAAGACCATCAACACACATTATCTGTAATGAGATAAGTTAAATATCTTCCTTATAAGATCGGGTACACTCATTATTAACAATATTATTTAATATTATACTAGAAATTCTAGCATTAGAGATAAGAGGAAAAAAATGAACACTTTATAAAAATAAAGTAAAATTTAGAATCTAAATCTAAATCTAAACCCCAAATCTAAATCATCTAAATTTTAGATGATTGGAAATTATTGTCTGTGAGTAGGCAGATCCAATAAAATTAAAATGACAATCTTACCTACACTAATCTACCTATTCAGTGCCATACCAAAAAATTTTAGTTAATTGAGCTAGATAATAATGATACAATTCATTTGGAAAAACAAAAAGTCATGAAGGTAAAAGGAACTAATGAAAAATATTAAGAAAGGAGGTCTGTCAGTATCAAATTTCAAACAATATTATAAAACTATTACATTATCTGATTATCTGATACTGGCTAAGAAATAGAAAGCTGATAAGTTGACATTAATATATATACAACAAACAGTCATGAAAAGTTATAGTAACCTTGCATTTGACAAATGTAAAATTCCACATTTTATGAATAAGAATTCACTATTCATTAAAAATTGTTGGGAAAACCTGGAGAGCATTTTGATAGAAACTAGACAGACCACTATCTGATATTATTTTCCAAGACAAAATCAAAATGTATACCTGACATAAGTATAAATTAAAATATTATAAACAAATTAGAAGAAAAGGGAGCATATTGTCTTTCAGATTTATGGATAGGAAAATAATTTATGAATAATCAAGACAAAAAAATTGTGAAATGTAAAATTGACAATTTTGATTACATTAAATTGAAAGGTTTTTTTTACAAGTAAACCTAATGTAGCCAAGATTAAAAGAAAAATAATAAGTTGGGAAAAGATATATAGATAGTTTCTTGGATAGGTTTCATATTTAAATATATCAAGCATTATATATATATATATATATATATATATATATATATATATAAGCCATTCCCCAATAGAAAAATTGCCAAAGGGTATGAACAGACAGTTTTTGGATAAAGAAAGCTAGGGCAAGGGGCAATTCTAAGAGTTGAGTGAAGGGGAAGGGGGATACCAGCAATAGTATAAAAAAGTGCAATAGAACTGAACTGTATCATAGTAGAGGACATTAGGCTTTTAGGCATCCCAGAGCAAAAGACTCACCTTTTTCCCACCCAATTTTTCTACCTTTTCAAAATCTGAAGGAAGCTCTCTCTCTCTCTCTCTCTCTCTCTCTCTCTCTCTCTCTCTCTCTCTCTATATATATATATATATATATATATATATATATATATATATATATATATATATATATATATATATATATATTTCACACACACACACACACACCACCACCACCACCACCAACAACAACAACTTGAACTCATTCATCATATCTTAGAAAACTCTAAACTCTGCAAGATCACTACAGGCTCTGCAACCCCACCTTCTGACTGGATGACTCCTCTCCAAGCTTCCATTAAGGATGATGCTCAAGCAATCACAATTTCTTAGTAGACTGTAATCTATATACTTTCTTCATGTTCCCCTATCGTAGTGATAGCAAATAGTTTAGAGATAGAGTGTCATGCCTGTCCCACCCTTATCCCACACAGGGGAGGGAGTAAGCACTCCCATTGGGTTTCTAGGAAGAGGAGTAGGTAGAGAGGGAGAAGGGAGTTCCCTGAGCACTCTACTCTCTTCCAGCTCTTCCACCTGTGAGATTCCCATCTTAGCCTCATGTACTTCCATTGAGCTGCTGAACTGAGGGGTGTATGATGTGCAAAAATGTCATCAGGCATAGTGGGGAGGAGGAAGGGAGCAGATCAGCCTTTCTAGTAATGAACTGGGGGTAGGGGGGAAGAGCAGGCACATGTCAACAGACAGAACCCTTCATGCCATCTTTGCCACTTGTGTCATAGGTTTGCCATCACTGCCCTATCAATTTTATTCTCCTCTTTCAAGCTTCCTTCTGTTAAGGTTACAATGGGGAGTCTGACTGTAGAATTTAATATTTATTATGGTTTATTAATGTAAAGAAGAAGGTGAGAAATGAGAGAGAGTGAGAAGCTGGAGATAGATTGATCTTAGAGAACGTTTACCTTAACCATGGTGTACCAAGCTGATACCAAAATGCAAGTGGAGAGCCCTGTGTATGGTGGCTCAGGATTAATAAACTCCTTGGATCCACTCTTCATAATTGCATTGTAAGTTCAAGATCTGACTGATACCAGAGAACATTGTCATCAGGGGATACCAGGTTGCCATTGTGGATGCTGTGAATGAGGGTGGAGCTATTTTTCCTCAAACACTTTCATGTTACCTTCATTCTTTAGGATGTAAGCAATTTGGGCCAAGAATGTCTTTCTTTTGCTTATATTTTTATTCTCAATATTTAGTACTTTGCCTAGCACACAGTAAGTAATTAAAAATGCTTGTTAACAGAATAACTAGCTATGGTAATCTGGGAAATTCTTGTAAATATTTCATTCCTCATTTTCTTCATCTGTAAAATTAGGGGAACCATATCTAAGTCCTCTAAGTTCAAATTTTCAAAACTATGATACAATGATTATGAAATGACTAAAAATAAGCTAAATTAATACAATGCATTATTAGTAAGCTGTCATGAATAAAGAATAAAGAAGAGTATGAGAAGAATCATCTGCCATAAACATACTCCAGAAAAACACTCACACAATGACTATAATAATTTAAATGAAAAAAGAAAGAAAATGGATGCTTTATATTTAACCTAATTAATAAATTTTGTGATCAATCTTGGACACTCTAAAATTTTTATGAAAAAATACTGGCTCTAATATTAGTGTAGGAGAAGGGCAATAAATGTGAGACACTATGGGATGCAAGATCTTTAATATGTTAATTTTCTGTACTGCTTTGTTATTTTTTTCTTAGTAATTATAGTTCATATAATAAGAAAATATATTAAGAACATTTAATTAACATAATAAAAATGTTTAAGTGTTTACAACTAGGTTGATCCTGCATACAATTATTAAATTATTTGTCTTAAATACATATTAAGACTCTCCTCTACTCAAAACTCTATAATGGCTCCTTATTCAATTTGAACTATTAAATTATATTTGGAAAGGAAAGAAAAAAAAAGTTTTAAACATAATGTTCCTTTCACAGTGATTCATTCCTTTGGCTTAAGGCTTCATCTTCCATTAGAATGAAAATATTCCTAGAAGAGGTAACATATTATATTTTATGAATCATTTAAAATCCAGTTTAAACCCCTTTATCAATTTCCTTCTGTGAGGAGTTCTTATGATGAAAAAGATAGGAGTACAAAAATATTGGATACTTACTCTGCAAGAGACTGCTTGAGACAGAAAAGGAAAAAAGGAAGGTCAACACACTTGTCCAGTTTTGCTGAGTTATATTTCTATGGGAAGTCATGAGGTTTTAGATTTAGCTTGAATCAATTATAGTTGAATAGCCTGAACCAAAATCTACAAACAAAAAGACAGACTACATTTATGACCCACCTTGGGAAAATTATAATGAGGGAAAAAATCAAATGAAGAACAAAAAAAGGTTCTTTAAAATAACAAACCAAAACACCAATTCACTAGAATACCATTTCATGGAATTCAGACAATTCACTTTGAAATCCATCTGTTTCACTAACTTCATCCTTGGTATTGTTTTGAGCTCAATTTTGTATGGACATAATTGAAGCTCAGCACATCCAATTAAAGTCAGCTTTTAGGAGCGACATTGACTTCCCATTTTGACAGAATATCTTGTTTTTTTGATAAAAAATACCCTGATTTCATGTGAATTCAATAGATATTAGGGGATAGAGAACAATGTTCTGCAAGAGATTGAATGAACCACCTACATTATACTTTGTAAACACTTTAACCCTCCCTGAAAAAATACTCACCATATATAGAAATATTACAATTGAAATCATAAGACAAATGAAAAGTAACACCAACAAAATAAAATCCATATGGATTAATTACAGAATTTGAGTCCTTAAGACATTTAATCAATGATGTTCTTCTGTCCTTCTCAATGTTTCTTCACAGAGACATAAGGTAATTTGATTTTTTTTTTCTCCTGGGAGTTCCTCCATGACAGTTAACAACAGCAGAATCTTTCCTGATACACATAAAGCCATTCAAAAATAACGGGCATCAAATTTTGCACAGTTATGTAAGGCAAAATGGGAAAGATGGAGTATGCACATATATCAACTTCATTCTATCCCATTTGTTTGTGCTGCCTGTAATTACAGTATTCATTATACTATTGTTCTTCAGTCTTTCAGTCATGCCTTACTCTTCATAACCCAAAGGACTATAGATAGTCATAGTATTTTCTTGGTAAGGAATCTGGAGAGATTTTCCATTTACTTCTCCAGTAGATCCAGTGGATCCTTTTTTTCAGGTGGGTAAATTGTGGCTTGCCCAGGATATATACATCTAAAAGTGTCTGACAGCAAATTTGAATTCAGATCTTCCTAATTTCAGACATAACACTCTATCTCAAAGAATTAACAAGCTGCTACAGTCTATAAAAATATTTAAGGTGTATAAAGATTAAAAAGGGAGTCTCTCTATAGATGGCTCATTATTGTTCATTAACAGAAAGGAGGAGAAAAAGATGAGAGAGAGAGAGAGAAAGAAAGAAAGAGAAAGAGAGAGAGAGGTAGAAAGTAAGATTAATCTGATCTCAGTGTCTCCATTTAGAGAGTTCTACAGCAGCAATGTGGAGCCCCAGCCAGTCCCAATATGGGAGTAGAGAGACTAAGTCCAATTAATAATTTCCTTCGCACAAGGATATGTCAAGGTTTTGTACTTGTTATTTCAATTACCCTTCCCCTTTTTGACTTTGTTATGAAAGACTCTATGTGAGAAGTAGGGCAGCTAGGTTGCACAGTGAGTGGAACATTAGGCATGAAGTCAAGATGACTCATCTTCCTGAGTTCAAACCCAGGCTCAGATATTTGGTAGTGACCCTAGGCAAGTCAATTGACCCTGTTTGCTTCAGTTTCCTCATCTATAAAATGATCTAGAGAAGGAAATGGTAAACTACTAGAGTATCTTTGCCATCAAAACCTCAAAAGGAATCTTGAAGAATTGGACACAGCTAAAATGTTTGAACAACAACAACAAAAAGTATGAAAAGTATAGGGAGGAATATATTGGGAAATGTGTTTGATTCATAATCCAATGGTTTTAAATGTATGAATGAATTATTTAAAATTTATGGGAAAATGAAGCAAATCTTCTTTTAGAAGCTCTAAGAAAAGACAGGATTTCCTAATGGTTAGGGTGTTATCAGATATCAGAAAAACACATACGAAACCTGGCTCCAATCCCAGCTGTGTTACTCTGAACAAATCCCTCAATCCTTCTCAGCCTCAATTTCATTATATTTAAAAAGAAGAGTTCAAGATGATGACCCTTGAGAGGACTTCTGGTCAAGATGGCAGCTTAGAGAAAGCTAAAATTCGGAGTTCCAGAAATCCTTCCTTACCGATCTCAAATGGAATGCTCCTAAAGCATCGAAATAAATTCAAAACAAATAGCAGAATAGACCCCGGAAACTCCTCCTGGACCTAGTATCAAAAGATACGGCCCCCAAGAGTCGGAGCCCGAGATCACTCAGATCTAAGGGGAAGGCAAAGGGAAGGTCCCAGGACCCATCCCCCCCCAACCCAGAGTGCTGAGTCCGAGGCAGCAGCAGGAACCTCAGGTCAGGTAGGGGGGCCTCGGGAGCCAGCTGTTCTGAGGGCCACACCCTGAAAATGACCTGAGCCAGTCATGGGGGCACCCAGACAGCAGGAAGGCAAAGAGAGATTGGGGGGGAGCCTGTAGCCCCCTGACCAGAACCTTCCATCTGGGTCTCACTGAAGGTCTCTGCCTGAGGGCATACTTAGTCTGAGGTTAATCCTATCACCAGCCCTCAGAGCACCGAGAAGCCATGGCCTCTCCCCCCTCAGAGTGCTGGCTCTTCCTGCCCTGGGGCACAGAAACAAGGGCCAAGCCATAGAACAGACAATCTGCCTAGGGCTAAAACCTCTGAACACCAGACAGAGATAAGAAAAGCTAATCCTCCCCTCTCAGATAGAGATGGCAAACTCCACAGAAGCACAAAAAACCCAAAATTCCAAAAAAAAAAAAAAAAAAACAAGAAGAAGGGGGTGACTTTGGACACATTTTATGGAGCAAAACTACAAAACACAGAGCAGATAGCAGAGGAAAGACAAGCAAATGTTCTGAAACCTTCCAAAGGACATAGAAACTCTCCACAAACCCATGAAGTATATGAATCAGAAATGATCAAAAAGATGGAAGTCTTCTGGGAGGAAAAATGGGAAATAATGCAAAAGAAATTGGTGCATCTACAAAACCAGTTTGACCAAACTGAAAAGGAAAACCAGGCTTTAAAGCAAGAACTAATAAAGCAAAGCCGAAAGACCAAGAAATTAGAAGAGAACATAAAATATCTCACTGACAAGGTGACAGATTTGGAAAATAGAGGGAGAAGAGATAATTTAAGAATAATTGGACTTCCAGAAAATCCAGAAATAAACAGCAAACTCGACATTGTAATACAAGAAATAATCAAAGAAAATTGCCCAGAGATTCTAGGACAAGGGGCAATACAGCCACTGACAGAGCTCACAGAACACCCTCTACACTAAACCCCCAAAAGACACCTCCCAGAAATGTAATTGCCAAATTCCAAAGCTCTCAAACAAAAGAAAAAATCCTACAAGAAGAAAGAAAAAGACAATTTAGATATAAAGTAATGCCAATCACCGTCACACAAGACCTTGCAAGTTCCAATCTGAATGAGCATAAGGCATGGAACATGATCTTCAGAAAGGCAAGAGAGCTGGGTCATCAACCAAGAATCAGCTATCCAGCAAAACTGACTATATATTTCCAAAGGAAAGTATGGGCATTCAACAAAATAGAAGATTTCCAAGTTTTTGCAAAGAAAAGACCAGAGCTCTGTGGAAAGTTTGACACCAAAAAACAAAGAGCATGGTATACCTGAAAAGGTAAATATGAAGGAAAGGGAAAAGGAGAAAAATGTTATCTTCTTCTTTTATTCAAACTCTCTTCTATAAGGACTACATTTATATCAATCTATGTATACTAACATGTGGGGAAAATGTAATGTGTAAATAGGGGGAAAAGAAAGACCAAATAGAATAATCTTTCTCACACAAAGATTCACATGGGAAGGGGAGGGGAAGGAAACTCCTATAAGAAGGAGAGGAAGAGAATTTTTACTTAAACCTTAATCTCAAGGAAATCAACTCTGAGAGGGAAAAACAACCAGATCCATTTGGATCTTGAATTCTATCTTACCCAACAAGGGTAGGGAGAAAAAAAAACCAAGGGGGGGGGGAGGGGGGAGGGAAAGAAAAATAAGGGGGAAGAGAGGAGGGAGGGGGAGAGAACAAAAAGGGAGGGACTAAAAAATGAAACATATCAAGGGAGGGGACAAGGGGGACTGATTTAAAGTAAATCATTGGACTAACAGGTAGAGCTGAAGAAGAAAAGGTTAGAATTAGGGAAGGATATCATAATGCCAGGGAATCCACAAATGACAGTCATAATTTTGAACATCAATGGGATGAACTCACCCTTAAAACATAGACGAATAGCAGAATGGATTAGAATCCAAAACCCTACCATATGTTGTCTTCAAGAAACACACATGAGGCAGGTTGATACCCACAAGGTCAGAATAAAAGGATGGAGTAAGACCTTCTGGGCCTCAACTGACAAAAAGAAGGCAGGAGTGGAAATCATGATATCTGATAAAGCCAAAGCAAAAATAGACCTGATCAATAGGGACAGGGAAGGTAATTATATTTTGTTAAAAGGGACTTTAGATAATGAGGAAATATCACTAATCAACATGTATGCACCAAATAATATAGCACCCAAATTTTTAAAGGAGAAACTAGGAGAATTGAAGGAAGAAATAGACTGTAAAACCATATTAGTGGGAGACTTAAACCAACCATTATGAAATTTAGATGAATCAAATAAAAAAATAAATAAGAGATAAAGGAAGTGAATGAAATCTTAGAAAAATTAGAATTAATAGACATATGGAGAAAATAAATAGGGATAAATAGGAATACACCTTCTTCTCAACACCACATGGCACATTCACAAAGATTGACCATACATTAGGTCACAGAAATATGGCACACAAATGCAGAAAAGCAGAAATACTAAATGCAGCATTTTCAGATCACAAGGCAATAAAAATAATGTTCAGAAATGGTACATGGAAAACCAAATGAAAACTAATTGGATATTAAAAAATATGATACTCCAAAAACGTTTAGTTAGAGAAGAAATCATAGAAACAATTAATAATTTCATCGAGGAAAATGACAATGGTGAGACATCCTTTCAAACCTTTTGGGATGCAGCCAAAGCAGTAATCAGAGGTAAATTCATATCCCTGAGTGCATATATCAAAAAACTAGGGAGAGCAGAGATCAATCAATTAAAAATGCAAATAAAAAAACCTGAAAATGATCAAATTAAAAACCCCCAGCAGAAAACCAAACTAGAAATCCTAAAAATTAAGGGAGAAATTAATAAAATCAAAAGTGATAGAACTATTGATTTAATAAATAAGACAAGAAGCTGGTACTTTGAAAAAACAAACAAAATAGACAAAGTACTGGTCAATCTAATTAAAAAAAGGAAGGAAGAAAAGCAAATTAACAGCATCAAAGATGAAAAGGGGGACATAACCTCCGATGAAGAGGAAATTAAAGCAATCATTAAAAATTACTTTGCCCAATTATATGGCAATAATTACACCAATTTAGGTGATATGGATGAATATATACAAAAATACAAATTGCCTAAACCAACAGAAGAAGAAATAGAATTCTTAAATAATCCCATAATGGAAAATGAAATCCAACAAGCCATCAAAGAACTTCCAAAGAAAAAATCCCCAGGGCCTAATGTATTCACCAATGAATTCTATCAAACATTCAGAGAAGAGTTAATCCCAATACTATACAAATTATTTGACATAATAAGCAAAGAGGGAGTTCTACCAAATTCCTTTTATGACACAACATGCTACTGATTCCAAAACCAGGCAGGTCAAAAACAGAGAAAGAAGACTATAGACCAATCTCCCTAATGAATATAGATGCAAAAATCTTAAATAGGATACTAGCAAAAAGACTCCAGCAAGTGATCAGAAGGGTCATCCACCATGATCAAGTTGGATTTATACCAGGAATGCAGGGCTGATTCCATATTAGGAAAACCATCCACATAATTGACTACATCAACAAGCAAACGAACAAGAACCACAGGATTATCTCAATAGATGCAGAAATAGCCTTTGATAAAATACAACACCCATTCCTATTAAAAACACTAGAAACTATAGGAATAGAAGGATCATTCCTAAAAATAATAAACAGTATATATCTAAAACCACCAGCTAATATCATCTGCAATGGGGATAAACTAGATGCATTCCCAATAACATCAGGAGTGAAAGAAGGATGCCCATTATCACCTCTATTATTTGGCATTGTACTAGAAACACTAGCAGTAGCAATTAGAGAAGAAAAAGAAATTGAAGGCATCAAAATAGGCAAGGAGGAGACCAAGTTATCGCTCTTTGCAGATGACATGATGGTCTACTTGAATAATCCTTGAGATTCAACCAAAAAGCTAATTGAAATAATCAACAACTTCATCAAAGTTACAGGATACAAAATAAACCCACATACATCACCAGCTTTTCTATATATCTCCAACACAGCTCAGCAGCAAGAACTAGAAAGAGAAATCCCATTCAAAATCACCTTAGACAAAATAAAATACCTAGGAATCTATCTCCTGAGACAAACACAGGAACTATATGCACACAACTACAAAACACTCTCCACACAACTAAAACTAGACTTGAGCAATTGGAAAAAAATTAACTGCTCATGGGTAGGATGAGCCAATATAGTAAAAATGACCATCCTACTCAAACTTATTTATCCATTTAGTGCCATACCCATTGAACTCCCAAAATATTTCTTTACTGATTTAGAAAAAACCATAACAAAATTCATCTGGAATAACAAAAGATCAAGGATATCCAGGGAAATAATGAAAAAAAAAACACATATGATGGGGGTCTTGCAGTCCCTCACCTTAAACTATATTACAAAGCAGCAGTCATCAAAACAATTTGGTGCTGGCTAAGAGACAGAAAGGAAGATCAGTGGAATCGACTGGGGGCAAGAGACTTCAGCAAGACAATATATGATAAACCCAATGATCCCAGCTTTTGGGACAAAAATCCACTATTCGATAAAAATTGCTGGGGAAATTGGAAGACAGTGTGGGAGAGATTAGGAATAGATCAACACCTCACACCCTACACGAAGATAAATTCAAAATGGGTGAATGCCTTAAACATAAAGAAGGAAACCATAAGTAAATTGGGTAAACACAGAATAGTATACATGTCAGATCTTTGGGAGGGGAAAGACTTTAAAACCAAGCAAGACATAGAATCACAAAATGTAAAATAAATAATTTTGACTACATCAAAATGAAAAGCTTTTGTAGAAACACAACCAATGTAACTAAAATCAGAAGGGAAACCACATATTGGGAAAAATCTTCATAGAAACCTCTGACAAAGGTTTAATTACTCAAATTTATAAAGAGCTAAATCAACTGTACAAAAAATCAAGCCATTCTCCAATTGATAAATGGTCAAGGGACATGAATAGGCAATTTTCAGATAAAGAAATCAAAACTATTAATAAGCACATGAAGAAGTGTTCTAAATCTCTTATAATCAGAGAGATGAAAATCAAAACAACTCTGAGGTAGTACCTCACACCTAGCAGATTGGCTAATATGATAGCAAAGGAAAGTAATGATTGTTGGAGAGGATGTGGCAAAGTAGGAACATTAATTCATTGCTGTTGGAGTTGTGAATTCAGCCAACCATTTTGGAGAGCAATTTGGAACTATGCCCAAAGGGTGATAAAAAACTGTCTGCCCTTTGATCCAGCTATAGCACTTCTGGGTCTGTATGCCAAAGAAATAATGGAGAAAAATACTTGTACAAGAATATTCATAGCTGTGCTCTTTGTGGTGGCCAAAATTTGGAAAATGAGGGGATGCCCATTAATTGGGGAATGGCTGAACAAATTGTGGTATATGTTGGTGATGGAATACTATTGTGCTAAAAGGAATAATAAAGTGGAGGAATTCCATGGAGACTGGAACGACCTCCAGGAAGTGATGCAGAGCGAGAGGAGCAGAACCAGGAAAACATTTTACACAGTGACTAATACACTGTGGTATAATCGAACGTAATGGAATTCTCCATTAGTGGCAGTGTAATGTTCCTGAACATTCTGCAGGGGTCTAGGAGAAAAAAACACTTTTCATAATCAGAGGACAAACTGTAGATATAGAAAAACCAAGGAAAAGCAACTGCCTGACTACAGTGGTTGAGGGGACATGACAGAGAAGAGACTCTAAACAAACACTCTAATGCAAATATTAAGAAAATGGCAATGGGTTTGAATCAAGAACACATGTGATACCCAGTGGAATCACGCGTTGGCTATGGGGGGTGGGGGGAGGAAAAGAAAATGATCTTTGTCTTTAATGAATAATGCTTGGAAATGATCAAATAAAATATTATAAAATTAAAAAAAAAAGAAAGTATATAACAGAAGCACATTTTCATCTAGGTATTTTTGCTCCATATCACTCCCCCATTCATAATGTCTTATGCCTTCATTACAGTAAAATACATGTATATAGGTACAAATATATACATATTTGACTATTATGAGGTGTTAAATCTTGGGGGGGGCAGTAGATTGATTAAAAGCCAATACACAGTTTATTAAATGTAAAACAGTTTGTTATTAGGAAATACAAACAGGAAATAGGAAGCATGAAAGTGAAAGCCATCTTAT
Source organism: Monodelphis domestica (assembly GCF_027887165.1). Classification (NCBI taxonomy): domain Eukaryota; kingdom Metazoa; phylum Chordata; class Mammalia; order Didelphimorphia; family Didelphidae; genus Monodelphis; species Monodelphis domestica. Next base: position 728,794,178 of record NC_077227.1, read on the forward strand.
AATGGATTATAATAATACCTCAGAATCCCAAACCTAACTAAATTTTTCTAGAAAATCCTATATCTATTTGACTCAGATGGCAGTATCTTCTGCTAGGTTGAAGCCCTTGCTTACTCTTTTCATCAAATAATATAAGTACTATTTACCTGTCTTCCCAAATTATTAATAATTAATTGAGGCTATTAAGGCCTTAAATCAGCTTCTCAGTCTCCTCATAATACCTCAGAGAGTAAGTCACACACTCCTCTCCCCAGGGTACCCAGAGACAAAAAGGCCTTTCCAATGGTCTGCAACTTACAAACCACACTCAGCCACTCTTCTAACTGTCACTAACTGACAAGTGGCATAGTAAGGCGTCTATAATTGCTGACCTGCACAGCAGGGCATCTCCTACTGAAAATAATATTACTCCTTTTCCTTTTAAGTATAAAAAGTAGAAATGAAGAAAAACTATCTAAACAATATTATATATATATTATACTTATTACTACAGTGTGTGGGAAAATCTGCAATTTTCTTAATACTTTTGCTGTCTTAATACTTTTGCTTAATACTTTTTGAATATAAACTTGTAATTACTGGTCTTAGAAGGGCATATATGGAACATTGCTTTTTGTCTTTAGAAATATTTTTCATATGATACATGCAAAAATCAGTGGAAATGCTCATTGATCTAGGAGGGGTAAGGGAGAAAGGGAGGGAAAGAACATGAAACATGTAACCATGGAAAAATATTCTAAATTAATTAAATACAGAAATAAATTTAAAGAGAAAAAAAGAGAAAAATATGTTTCTTTTCTTTGCAGGTGGCTCTTTATAGATTTTTCCCCATTGTGTATGTCAGGGAAAAGGAAGAAGAAAAATTGTGTCTTAGTTGAGCAATTATTATATGCCAGGAATGTCACACAACTTTGAAAAGGAAAACAGTGATGACAGAAATACACATATACCTACATATAAACAAAAAGCATACGTATTTGTGATTCTGATTTAGAAACATGTATTACTTATCTGCTCTGTACTTGGAATTCTTATTTTGGAGTAAAGCTAAGCATCTTTTCTCCTTTATATATGCCAATTGGGCTAAAGAAATTATGATTCAACTTTAATGGGAAATATAATATACCAATAAAACCAAAATATGTTACCTAAAGGTCAAAAATAGGTTTACAAGTATTATAAATAATTTCTCTGTTTAGGAATCTGTCTGTCTACTATTCTAATTTCTAACAGCTACTTCTAAAATATTAAATAAGATATTTTATTATATACACTTGAAAACTATTATTCTCCATTCTATAGCTCAACAAATTTTCTTATTTTAATATTTGTTAAATTATAATATTTTATTTTTGCCTTTGGGGGAAAGGTAACTTAGTTGAGATAAAATAGGAACAGCTCTCTCTGATGGGATAGGGGAGAAACTTGGTAATAGTATGTGTATGTGAAGAGTAGTATTTTGAAGGGAGCTAAATATGACCAAATGAAATGGAACATATTTGGAGAAGTTCAATTATCATTATCAGTATGTGTATATATTTTGCAAGTTTACTAAGAGTAATATTCAGATCTCATAAATATGGTCTTAAAATACTATGTGGCCAAAAAGTATACTGAATTTCAATTTGAATATGTGAGCTCCAGTGACATCTCTATCATCTTTGTTCACCTTTTATTTTCAGAGAACCAATGACATCACAGAGTGCTATCTTGACTTGTCTATGAGTTGGATTAAAGTGAGGAAGTTTGGCAGAAAGTCATAGGCCTCACTCTCTCTCCCAGTCATTCAGTCATCTAGGTCCAGTGGCAAGACAGAAGCCAGGATGGCAGGTGACAAATTAGGTTGTAGTCGATGACTGGCTTCTTTGACGTGAAGCTTGGCTCCGTATTGACTGCTTCACTCACTTTCTTTGCTATTGGAACAAATTGTTCTCATTTGTTCATCATTTGTTCATGTCCATGCCACTGGTGGGAGTGGGTAATGTCTTCACATGTTTAGGATATACACCTCCCTAACTCACCAGTGATTTTGAGATTTGTTGACTATCCTCAATCTGCTTTAACTCACCTGCCAAGATGGTTTACTGAGGTGTGGCTGCTATTCATTCTACAGATTCTTAGAACCACAGATGAAAGCTGGGTAGCTAGGAGGCTCCAAAGGAAGAGAATAGCCCTAAATATAAAGTGCTTTTCAAGTCCTCACAACAAAGGATCTAGTCTTCCCTGAACTAAACTCAAAGGTATGATAATGATAATCATATGTCAATGGTATAATAATAATGATGATGGTGGGAATAATGGATGCTATTTTATACCACTTTATTTTTAACATAACACCCTGTGCATATGATTTCATTAGACTCTCATGATCACTATGAGGTAATATTAATATATAATTTTACAGATGAAGAAATTGGTACTTGGTATTGTTTGTTTGCTCATGTTTATATATCTAGTAATAACTATCTGGAGCATCATTTTATTGCAGTTCTTTAATCACAGTTCAGTGTTCTTTGTGAAATAAATGAAGATATTGTTCTTTAATGAAATAAAGCTCCCAAATACATAAATGAGTCATGCCCATGGAAAGTTGTGAATATAACTATAAATGAACTTCTTTAGAAGTTTGAAAGTCCCTTGAAATTCTAAGTCTCTATATAACTCTAGGAAGCTATACAAGGTGGAGATCTGAGGACTGGTCCTTCTTTGCAGAAAAGAGACAGAAACTTAAAGTATGTGATAGGATTGACTGAAAAGTGTAGGTAGGGATTCAGACAAGTCTTTGTGGAGGATTTATAATTAACAATGTTCTATGTTTTGTTTTGTTTTATTCTTTTTTCCCCATTTTATTGTATATCCATTCAATTTCAACCTCAAGAGGAGAGTGCCTTCTTATCCATGCTGAAAATTTGATTTTTCTACTTCTTTTGCCATCTTTGAGAAAATTGAATAGTGAGGGACATACAAGCTCTGTAACTTCTAAATGAGCAAAAATGTCTTAACAGGTTAAAAAAAGATACTCTTCATATAGGTGAGGGTGGAGAAAAGATTCTCCCCTCAAAAAATGATAACTTTTCCCTCTTTGTTCCTCTTTTTCTTCAATAGGAAATGACAAATAAATTATTTTGGGCTTATGGTAATGTATATTAAATTTCATCCAGAAAAGTAATCTATTATCATCCCCTTTTCAGAAATAAGTATGTATCTTAACTTTTTTGGGAATGTTGTTTAGTATTCTATTTTTATTTTAAAGAAGTCATTTTTGATAGATTTCTTTGTTTGTACTGGGCTAGGAATTTCCCCTGATAGTACCTGTCTTTGACAGATTCTAACTTACACTGATTTTGTATGTTTGTTTTTGAGCTAATATTTTCCCCTTAGCATATGTGCTACATTGTCTACACTAAAAGCATTTCCTTTCTAGAGGAAAAAAATCATTACTGTGCAGAGTTGAGGATCCAGATAGTTTCACATATCGGGACTATATGACTCTGAATTTGCTATCACCAATGAGATTTGGGATGCAAGCCGAATGGATAAAATTATGGGCTTAATCTGAAAAGTATAGAATAGGGCTAGACATATAGATGTGATAACCATATGCAGGAAAAATGATAATTGAAATCCTAAAAACATAAGATAATCAAGGGAAAGAATATAAAGGGTGAAGAGGAAAGTGCTAAGCACAGTGTATATAGCAGGACTATTAACTCATGATTAGTATAGAGAATAGAGAAAGAACACAATAATAGATAGTATGTCTTAGAAACAAACAAAAAAATGATCTGAGTCTAAAAGAAAATAATGTCCCAAATTTGAAAGAAGAGAGATTATCCAGGATTATACAGAAGAAAGATTAAGTCCAATGGATTTAATAAGCCAAAGATTTTTGGTGCTCTTGGAGAGATAACTTCCCGTATAGTAGAAGAGTTGGGAACCAGATTACAATTACCTAAGAAGGAACAAACTGAGAGATAACCAAGAAGAGTGCCTAGTTATAGGTTGGTGGTGGTAAACCTTTTAGAGACCATGTGCCATGCCCCCTCCAGACTATTTGCAGTGCCCTATCTATCCCAGAGACCCAAGTGCCACCCCTGCATTTGGGGGTGGTACCTAGGTTCCCAGACAGCTTGTGCTGGCTGCAAGCTGCCTTCTGTCACCACAAGGACCTTCAGCTGCTCCAGAGGCCAAGCCAAGTGAGGGAGCTGATGCTGTCCTTTGCTCAGGTGGAGAAGATTAGTAGGGCCTGGAAGGAGAATGAAGTCTAGAGGAGGACTTTGCTTCTTATTACAATGTGGGGTTCATTTCCTTGTCAAGTCCAATTCAAATGCAACCCCATTCAGCACCTGCTTTGCTCTCTCACAGATATTCAATCTAGGTGCCTTTTAGGCTGTTTATATTGGCCTAACAATGGTCCACCCCAACTTCCACATCAGTGTTGGGAGTCTGGTTGCCTATTGGGCTCCAATCCACATGGAGGTGGGAGAAGAGGGTAGAAAAAGCACAGTTAGCCTTTGGGTGACTGGGTCACCCCCAAGACTTGAGTCTGATGGGGAAGAAAAAAATGTAAGTGGAGATCTTGTAGGGATGTGGCTCAAGCAAGAGAGGAGACCCACCCTTCCCACCCCACTCCATTCCTAGTCCTAGACTGGAGAAGGGAAAATGGAGGAGATAAGCCTGAGTGTTCCACTCAGAGGAGAGAGTAAGCAAAGAGGAGCTGGGAGGTTCATTGGAGAAGGGGAAGAAAACAGCTCTGACAGAGTCCCTTTGCCTTTCTAGTAACTAACTACCAGGATGGGGCTCATGACCACAGAGAGGTCTCTGCATGACAATTTTAGCATGCATGCCATAGGTTTGCCATCATGGGTATAGATGAACCTTTTTGGGAGATTAGTCATAAAAGAAAGTATAAATGTTAACCTCTTGATGGGATGGCAGGGTAAAATGATGATTAAAAGATATTACGCAGACATAAGGGCACTTTTTCTGTATAACTACACCTTCAATGAAATAGAATTGTTTTTTTAATCATCTAGGCTTGCTCAAAAATATTTATTAGGTCACTTATTATTGTGTTACTTGCCTTCTTAGAATAGTCTCATTATGTTGAAATCTAAGATAATACAGGGATATAATGTTCATTAATTACTCAATTTCATATAAATATATAAACTTTTCATTTAGTTTTTTAACTAGTTTGGTGTTAAGTGCTGTATACTTAATAAATGTGAACTCTCATTTCTCATAAACAATCTCTCCTCTCTCCCCATTATCTCTCTCCCTTTCTCTCTCTCTCTGTCTCCCTCTTTGTATATGTGTTTATATACACACATATGTATAAATATATATACACATTTGCATTCTTTTGGATATATATATATTTATATATTGAGAGAGAGAGAGAGAGAGAGAGAGAGACAGAGAGACAGAGAGACAGAGAGACAGAGAGACAGAGAGACAGAGAGAGAGACAGAGATAGAGAGAGAGTGAATTGAAAAAAGTGGGAGCTCTAGTGTCTCTGTCTGGGTCATGCTATAAGGCCAGTCTGGAAGGCCTTAGATGTAACCCTAAGATGAGACACAAATCTGACTACTTTCCTTAAGCCCAAAAGGTTTATTCATAAAGATTAAAACAGGGGAAAAGGAACGGCATGGGAAATTTCCCTAACTAATTCTCTATTCTCCTTTCTCTAAATACTAAGAGAATCACATAAGTCTGTCTTCTGATCATGAAGTTATGTAGCACCCTGACCTCTCTGTCTGTAACCCAAACTCCCTAATCTAGCTTTCCTGAGTATGGTCTTTCCCAAAATAGTCTTTGTAGAGAGAATATAGTTCAGGTAATTCAGATAGGGTGGAGGAACTGGCCAAGTTCCCCACAGGGTCCAGTCAAGAGGCTGCAGGCTTCAGAGGATGACAGACAGATCTTAGTTTCTCAAGTTGGCTCCTGTCAATAAATTGGATATATTTAAGACTCTGGAAATCAGGAAGACAACTGTCAGGAATAGATGATCTCCAATGGATAAATCTTTTGGTGTTGATCAAATAGATGGAAAAGAGAAGATTCACAAAGGCAAGATCTAACAGCTTCACTCAGAAAGTCAGTTAGTCCTCTCACAAGAAGTTGTCTCTCCTTCAGCTCCACAAAACAGGAACCCAAAGAGATTTTCCCAGTAAACTGGTCTTCTCCCTTAAATATTCCCAACATTCCTTTAGAACCTTCTTGTGTTCCATGGCATGAGCTGTATGAGCCAACTGCAAAGAAAAAAGCAAACCTCTGACTTTGTAGACTTCATGCAATCTCTATATTATAATAGAATGTATGTTAGTGTTAACTAAATATAAAATTGCAACCTATAAAAATAATTAATGACATGAAAATCTTTTTAAAAACTTAAAAGTCACAATATTTTAGTTGTCAAAAGATCAAAATTAGGATGATTTTTTTTCTATTACTCTAACTACAGATATCTTTTTTCTTATCTCTAGAAACATGATCCCACCAATCTAATTCGCTCATGATACCAAGAAAAGCCCATCATAAAAATGGTTCTTACCTTCCCATGCCAAATGTTAAAATATTTAAATAAAATAAGGCCTCACAATTATCTTTATTTTTTTCCTAGTCATGAAATGATAATACTTTCAACCTATCACCCTTAAGAGTTTCGCTCTTTAGTCATTTGTCCTAGAATCTTCTTCTGAGTATTTCTTCATAAATAACTGTTAAGGCAATTTCCCCAAGATTTTGTTCTTTATTCTTTTATTCTCTCTCCCTGAATTCTCCACAATTCTCTTCAACCATTCCCATTAACTCCCACTTCTCAATTTCTTTTCTAAGTGCCTTTTTTATGTTATAAGCAAACTTTCATAGAATGACAGCTTGAATTGTTACTCTTCAACCTTTCTTTTCTGAAATTGGACCGTAACAATAATGATACCCTGTGTAGGAGAGAGTTTTGAAACAAAAGGATAGGTACTATTATACTATGCAAGACCATAAGCTTTAGAGTCAGAACACTTGGGTTCAAGTTCTTCCATCTGGCTACAACTCTTTATTTTACAAAATCACACCAGTCCTAGAATTCACAATGGTCAGTAACTACTCCATATCCTCTAATTTTTCCTAATTGGAGGCAGAGGCTGGTCTTCCCAGAACCACAATTTAAGGAAAGAGCCCAGGTCTCTCTATTTATTTCTCTATGTGATGCACTTCTCTGTATTTCTCCATCATAGTCCCTATTCCAGATGCCTTTCTCCCAACCTTTTCTGACATGTTTATAACTTGACTCCCCACATTAGAATGTAAATTCTTTGAAAGCAGAGGCTGATTTTGTCTTTATTTGTGGTTGTGAGAGTCCCAAGAAACAGTCAAAAGGTATTTCTTAAGTACTTACTATTCATTATTTATTTAACATATAGTTATCTGAATTATAAGATATTTTATTACATGTTATATACTTTGTTATTTTTTATGTATTATATTGCTATTTATTAAATATTTCCCACCAGGAACTGTACTGATTAGTAGTATGTCAAGAAATAAGTATAGCCTCTGGTCGTCAAGAACTCACAATCTAAAGGTGGAGATAACATGTAAAAAATAATGCACCAACAAGTTATATAAAAAAAAATATAAACTAATCTACAGAGGGAAGATACAAGAAAAAAGCAGGTACTGGGGAAATATTTTCTGTAGAAAATGATATTTTAATTTGGATTTTAAAGAGGCAAAGAAATAGAAAAAGGGAAGAAGAATATTTTATACCTGAGTGATATCCACTAAAAATATCTTAGACAAAGAGACAGAGTTTCCTATTTGAAAAATAGCAGGGGTTAAGTGTATTTAAATATACATAAAAGGTATAAGAAGAAAGGATGTATAGAATAGCATAGGGTTTAAATATCAAATAGAAGATGTCATATTTAATCTTAAAGGTGATAGAGAACCATTGGAATTTCTTTTTTCCCTTTTTTACATTTGAATAAGTTTATTTAGTCAATTTAGAACATTATTCCTTGATTACTATAATCACTTTATTTCCCTCCCTCCCCTCCACTCACTCTACCCACAGCCAATGCACAATTTCATTGGTTATTATTTGTGTCCTTGATCAGAAACTATTTCCATGTTGTTGCTTACACTAGGATGTTCATTTAGAATCTATGTTCCCAACCATATCCCTTCGACCCATGTATTCAAACAATTGTTTTTCTTCTGTGTTTTTACTCCCACTGTGTTTCCTCTGGATGTGGATAGTGTTTTTTCTTGTAAGTTCCTCCAGGTGGTTCATGGTTATTACATTGCCACTAAGGGAGAAGTCCATTAAATTTGATTGTACCACAGTGTATCAGTCTCTGTGTACAATGTATTCCTGGTTCTTCTCCTCTCATTCTACATCAATTCATATTCCAGTCCCCATGGAATTCTTCCACTTTATTATTCCTTTGAGCACAATAGTATTCCATCACCAACAGATACCACAATTTGTTCAGCCATTGTCCAATGGAAGGACAGCCCCTCATTTTCCATTTTTTGCCACCACAAAGAGCTCAGCTATGATTAATTTTGTACATGTCTTTTTCTTTATTATCTCTTTGGGGGTACAAATCCAGCAGTGCTCTGGCTGGATCAAAGGGCAGTCTTTTAGTGCCCTTGGGGCATGGTTCCAAATTGCCTTCCAGAATGGTTGGATCAATTCACAACTCCACCAACAATGCATTAATATTCTGACTTTACCATATCCCCTCCAGATTTCAATACTTTCCTTTGCTGTCATGTTAGCCAATCTGCTAGGTGTGAGGTTGTACCTCAGAGTTGTTTTGATTTGCATTTCTCTGATTATAAGAGATTTGGAACACTTTTTCATGTGTTTATTAATAGTTTTGTTTCTTTAACTGAAAATTGCCTATTCATGTCCCTTGCCCATTTTTCAATTGGAGAATGGCTGGATTTTTTGCACAACTGGTCTTTATAGATTTGAGAAATTAGACTTTTGTCAGAGGTTTTTGTATTGAAGATTGTTTCCCAATTTGTTGCTTCCCTTCTAATTGTGGATGCATTAGTTTTGTTTGTACAAAAACTTTTTAATTTGATGTAACTAAAATTATTGATTTTATATTTTGTAATTTTTTTCTAGCTCTTGCTGGTTTTAAAATCCTTCCTTTCCCAAAGATCTGACAAGTATACTATTTGGTGTTCACCTAATTTGCTTATAATTTCCTTCTTTATATTCAGGTCATTCAATCATTCTGAGTTTATCTTGGTGTAGGGTGTGAGATATTGATCCAAACCTAATCTCTCCCATAATGTGTTCCAATTTTCCTAGCAGTTTTAATCAAATAATTGGTTTTGGTGGGATCTGTGAGTTTATCATAGACTGTCTTGCTGAGGTCATTTACCCTAAGTCTATTCCACTGATTCTGCTTTCTGTGTCTTAGCCAGTACCAAATTGTTTTGATAACCACTGCTTTATAGTATAGTATGAGATCTGAGACTGCAAGTCCTCCTTCTTTTGTTGTTTTTTTTCAGGATTTCCCTGGATACCCACAATCTTTTGTTCTTCCAAATAACCTTTGTTATGTTTTTTTTTTTCTAATTCAGTAAAAAAGTTTTTTGGTACTTCAATGGGTTGGCAGTAAATAAGTAAATTAATTTTGGCAGGATTATTATGTTAGCTTGTCCCACCTATGAGCAATCAATGTTTTTCCAATTGTTTAGATTTAGTTTTAATGGTGTGGAGAGTGTTTTGTAGTTGTGTTCATAGTTCCTGTGTTTGTCCTGGCAGATAGATTCCTAAGTGTTTTATATTGTCTAGGGTGATTTTAAATGGAATTTCTATTTCTAATTCTTGCTGCAGAAAAGGGTTGGAGATATGAAGAAATGCTGATGATTTATATGGGTTTATTTTGTATCCTGCAACTTTGCTAAAATTGTTGATTGTTTCAACTAGCTTTTTGGTTGATTCTCTAGGATTCTTTAAATAAACCATCATATCATCTGCAAGGACTGATAGCTTGGTCTCCTCAAAGCCATTTTTAATACCATAAATTTCTTTTTCTTTTCTAATTGCTACAGTGAGTATTTCTAGTACAATGTTAAATAAGAGGTGATAATGGGCATCCTTGTTTCACTCCTGATCTTATTTGGAAGGCTTCTATTTTATCCCCATTGCAGATGATGTTTGCTGATGATTTTAGATATATACTGTTTATTCTTATTAGGAAAGGCCCTTCTATTCCTATACTTTCTACTGTTTTCAATAGGAATGGCTGTTGTATTTTATCAAAGGCTTTTTCTGCATCTATAGAGATAATCATGTGATTTTGTCAGTTTCCTTATTAATATGGTCAATTATGCTGCTGGTTTTCCTAATATTGAACCATCCTTGCATTCTTGGTATGAATCCTACCTGGCCATAGTGAATAACCTTTGTGATGACTTGCTGGAGTCTTTTTGCTTGTATCTTATTAAGATTTTTGCATCTATATTCATTAAGGAGATTGGTCTATAGTTTTCTTACTCTGTTTTTGACCTGCCTGTCTTTGGGATCAGTATCATGTTTATGTCATAAAATGAATTTGGTAGAATTCCTTCTTTGCTTATTCTGTCAAATAGTTTGTATAATATTTGGGATTAATTGTTCTTTGAATGTTTGATAGAATTCATTTGTGAATCCATCTGGACCTGGGAATTTTTCTTAGGGAGTTCTTTGATGGCGTGTTTAGTTTCCTTTTCTGATATGGGTTTTTAAGGCAATTTATTTCTTCCTCTGTTAGTGGAGACAATTTATATTTCTGTAAATATTCATCCATTTCACCTGCATTGGCATATTTGTTGCTATATAATTGGGCATAGTAATTTTCAATGATTGCCTTAATTTCATCTTCATTAGTGGTGAAGTCTGCCTTTTCATCTTGGTTACTATCCTTTTTTTTTTTTTTTAATTAGACTGACTAGTACTTTGTCTATTTTGTTTTTTTTTCAAAGTATCATCTCCTAGTCTTATTTATTAAATCAATAGTTCTTTGACTTTCAAATTTACTAATTTCTCCTTTGATTTTTAGGATCTCTAATTTAGTCTTCATCTGACGATTTTCAATTTGTTCGCTTTCTAGTTTTTATAATTTGCATGCCCAATTCATTGACCTCTGCCTTTCTTAATTTGTTAATATATGAACTCAAGGATATAAATTTCCCCCTGAGTACTGCTTTGGTTGCATCCCATAGGTTTTGAAAGGATGTCTCATTATTGTCATTTTCTATGAAGTTATTAATTGTTTCTATGATTTGTTCTTTAACTAACAAGTTTTGGAGAATCATATTGTTTAATTTCCAATTAATTTTTATTTACCTCTCCTTGTACCCTTACTAATTATTATTTTCATTGCATTGTGATATGAAAAGGTTTCATTTATTATTTCTGCTCTTTTACACTTGTTTGCAATATTTTTATGCCCTAACGCATGGTCAATTTTTGTGAATGTGCCATTTGCTGCTGAAAAGAAGGTATATTCTTTTTTGTCCCTATTTATTTTTCTCCACATGTCTACTAACTCTAAATTTTTTAAGATTTCATTCACTTCTCATACCCTTTTCTCATTTTTTTTGATTCATCTTGTTCAAATAGAGGAAGGCTCATGTCTCCCACTAGTATAGTTTTTCTATCTATTTCATCCTTGAGCCCCACTAGTTTCTCCTTTAGAAATTTGGATGCTATGCCATTTGGTGCATACATGTTGAGTACGGCTATTTCCTCATTGTCTATACTGCCTTTTATCAGGATGTAATTACATTCTATATCTCTTTTAACTAGATTTATTTTTACTTTGGCTTTGTCAGATATCATGATTGCAACTCCTGCCTTCTTTTTATCAGTTTATGCCCAATAGATATGGCTCCATCCTCTTAGTTTCACCCTATGTGTATCTGACTTCCTCATGTGTGTTTCTTGCAGACAGCATATGGTAGGGTTTTGGATTCTAATCCATTCTGCTATTCACTTGCTTTTTATGGGTGATTTCATTCCCTTCACATTCAGAGTTATGATTACTAGCTGTGTATTTCCTAGCATTTTGATTTCTACTCCTGATCCTGCCTTTTCCTCCTTCACTATTTCCTTCTACATCAATGTTTGTTTTTAATCAGTCTCCCTAGTTCCCACCCTTATTTTATTTCCCTTTCTACCCCCCTCCCTTCTTATTATCCCCCTTATTTTTTGTGTTGTCTTGATAAAACTACCCCCACCCTCTCTCTCCACACCAATCCATTTGTTATCCTTCAACTCCCCTATGGGGCACAAATCTATTCTCTGCCCCAATGGATTGGATTGTTCTTCCCTTTTGGGTCAATTTCAAAGTATGTAAGAGTTGAGTATTTCCTATCTCCAACCTCTTTACCCTTCCAGTGTATTGATGTTCTCCCCCCTCCCACCATGAGCTTCTTTGTGACATATGCATTTACCCCCCATTTGTTTCTTTTCCCATTTATTTTAGTATTAAACACTTTTTACCTCTACTTGTAAATATATATATATACATATATATATATGTATATGTACATACATATATATGCATTTATGCATGCATATATCTATATACCTATTTATCTCTTATCCTTTCATCCTATATAGTTTTTCACTGTTCCCACTAAGAATAACTCTTCTAGCTGCCCAGGAGATGACAACAATTTTTAAGAGTTACCAATGACCTCTTTTCTTGTAGGGATACATATCATTTTACCTTATTGAGTTTCTTAAAAAAAGAGGTGGTTGTTTTGTTTTGTTTTCCTTTTTTCCCTCTTTTTTATTTACCTTTTAATGGTTCTCTTGAGTTCTATGCTTAGACATCAAATTTTCTGTTCAGGTCTGGTCTTTTCTTTACAAATTCTTGGAATTCTTCTATTTTATGAATGACCATACTTTCCCCTATAAGAATACATTCAGTTTTGCTGGGTGGTTGATTCTTGGTTATAGACCTAGTTCCCTTGCTTTCTGGAAAATCATATTCCATGCCTTTCAGTTCTTCAGTGTGGTTGCAGTCAGTTCCTGTGTTATCCTCACTGTGGTTCCATGGTATCTGAATGACTTCTTCTTGGCAGCTTGTAATATCTTTTCTATTGTCTGATAGTTCTTGAATTTGGCTATAAAATTCCTGGGTGTTGACAGTTGGGATTAAGTACAGGAGGTGATCTGTGGATTCTTTCAATCTCCACTTTTTCCTCTTGTTCTAGAATATCAGGGCAGTTTTCTTGAATAATTATCTATAGTATTATGTCCAGGCTTTTTCTTTTGTCATGTTCTTCTAGTAGACCAATGATTCTTAAATTGTCTCTTCTCAAAAGATTTTCTAAATCCTCTGTTTTGTGAATGAAATGCTTCATATTTTCCTCAATTTTTTCATTCTTTTGGTTTTGTTTTATAGTGTCCTCTGCCTTGTGAGGTCACTTAATTCTAGTTGTTGTATTCTGTTTCTTAATGTCTGGATTTCATCCCTGGTTTTTGGTCATCCTTCTCTTTCTGGTATTATTTTCTATGGAGTTTATCTTTCATCCTCTTTACCTCATCTTTCATCTCCTTTGCCTCATATTTCATCTCCTTTGCCTCATTTTCCAACTGGATGGTTTTGGCTTTCAAGACACTATTTTCTCATTTTAGTTCAAGTGCTTCTGTTTACAGATGACTTATCTTAAGTTTTAATTTATTTCCCCAATCGTCTTCAGCCTCTCTTAATTGTGTTTTGAATTGCATTTTGATTTCTTCCAATGCATAGATCCAATTCGCTAGGATTTCTGATTTATCATTTGCTGATCCTTCCTCCTCTCTTCTGTTTGCTGTATGGAAGCTGTCTATTGTAATTTCTTTCTTCTTTTTTCCATTGTTTGTTCATATTCACTCCTTCTTTGCTCCCTGTATTTGTCTCTGTGCTTTATCTTCTCATTTTTTTGGTTTTGGGGACTTCTGTCAGTCTCCCCTTTTGGAGTTTTGACAGAAGAGGTCTCAGTGCAATCTGTGGTGGAAGGTTGGTGGGGTTTGAACTTCCCTGTCCTGTGGAGACTTTTGATTGGATTAAAGTCAAGCAGTCAATGAGGGAGGGGTGTGGAGCCTTGGCTTCCCTGACTTCTGAAGACTTTTGATGGTATTAAGTTCAGCTGGGTTGGGCTGGTTGTGCTCTGAGGCCAAAACCTCCTGGAAGGCTGGAGCACATGTGGACAATCTCCACAACTCTGGCCAGGCTGCCAGCTCTATGCTCCCTCTCCTGCTCCTTCTGTTTGAGGTTCAGTGCTCTAGGTGGGTGAGGGGACGCATCCTGGGAACTTCCTTCTGCCTTCCCCTTAAACCCAAGTGGTATCAGTTTCCAGCTTTTTTTGGGGGGGTTATACCTTTTGAATTGAGTCCAGCAGGAGAGTTCTTTGGCTCTGTCTTGTTGTTAGGTTTGATCTTCAGTCCCCTAGGAGCATTCAGCTTGTGATTGGTAAGGAAGGGTATTCAAAGGTCTGTACTTCTGCTCCTTCTAGGCTGCCATCTTGACTTGGCCTCTGGAATTCCTTGAGTAAGGGAAGGGGTGAGGTAGTTGAACTTGAATTTTAGGGAAATTATTTTAGAGGCAGAATGGAGTACAATTTTGAGTTGGGAGAGGCATGTGGAAGGCAAATTAAGCATCAGTCCCTGCCCTCAAGAAACTTAGAACCTAACAGTTGAGATAGCATGCAAATGGATATATCAAAGAAAGTTATGCACAGGAGTATAGGAAATAATTAATAGAACAAGAGGTACTAGAATTGAGAAAGTTTGGGAAAGACTTCTAAAATAGAATTTTAGTTGGGACTTAAATAAGCAATTAAGCAGAGTAAGAGACTTTGATCTCTGCTCCCTTTTATTTTCAAGTATGAAGGTAATAAAGGATTGGATTTTTTAATGTTTAATCTGATCCAACATGTCCATCAATACTCACAATTTCCTGACTTGAAAGTCAAAAAAGTCACTTTGTTATGATCTCCAACCTCCTGATAACCATATAACACTTAGAGTCATCAAAAATTTGAAGTTTATCAATCTGATGCCTAGCATGATTCACCTTTCCCTATAATTCAACTAAGATAAAATCTCAGTTGTACTTTGTTCCTGGTATCTCATTTGCCAAAATCTGTGACATCAGTGCTGTCATCTCCAAGTAAAAGTCTTCTAAGTTGCTATAGTGAGTTCTGACATACTAAATCTCTCTAGCAATGGCAAGTTGGGGCAACAAGGTAATGGGAAAAAAGCCACACATAGCTGTTCAATTCATTTTTCTTCTTTTATCCACCAAAAAAATAGTTGAACTGGAAAGAACAGAGCAAAAGTACTATAATATGTGATGTGTTGTTAAACCCAAGATAAGTGAAGAGAAAGAGAAAAACATAACTGTCTTTGATAGTCTACAATCATTTGTGTCAGATGAAATATATCCAAGTTTTCTGCATGACTTGGCAGACTTAATCACTGAACCCCTATCAGTTATCTTTGAAATATCATGAGAGATAAGAACCACAGAATTAAAAAAAGAGAACCTCAGGATTGGTGAAGTACATATGTTGTCACAATTAAAAAAAATGAATGAGAAAAAAATCTGAAAACTTTTTGTTCAAGTACCTTAACTTTCATGCTTAGAATATTCTGGAATGTATATTATAAGGATAGTTTTTAATATCTAGAAAGTGAATTAAATGAGACTTTGGAGCTTGCCCTATTCACTTATAATAGAGTCATCTACATGAGAGATACCAGAGATCCTTTCTGGGAGAAGACATCTTTTAATGGATTATCAAATAGATAGGAACAGTCTCTTTCAATTGAATATATAACCAGAAAAAGGATTCAAATATACCTGGAGGAGGCATAGCCACAGATTTTTTTTTTCCTGGTAGTGTACAGGACTAAAGGACATCACTTACATCAGGGATATCATGCATTAAGCTGAGAAGCAGAAGGACTCCCTTCTTCTCTTTAGGCCCAGCAGTCTTTTGGTCTGATATAGTTTTTTTTTTCTTTTTCAAATTAAGGGAATATTCCAGAAACTTATATATATATACACATACACATGTATATTTTCCATGAACTACTGTATTATACAGATCCACTAGACACAGAATAAAGAATTTTACAATAATAATTTTTTTATAATAAGGAACCAATCAAGACTTGGCAGTAATCCTTATGTCTTGCTCACTCCCAGACATCTTGATGGTATTTACTGATGAATCTTGCTGAGCTCTACATCACAAACTTTGCCTAAAACTGCCTAAAGTGAATTAAATCAGCCTTGTGGTCAGTCATTGATACCAAATGTCCTGCTTCTATATTCTATCTGTTCCTGGAAGAAGTTGATCATTCTCTGCTCCCACCTCCTCTCCAAACCACTCCTTATGGTTTTAAAGAATGGATTCTCTCAACTTTTCTCTGGCTATGAAGTTTCCACTTTGAATGGCCTCTGCACACATGGCTATATTTTCTCTTTTAACAAATGATCTTTTTAACTCAATTGAGACTCCTCTATATTTGATGGATGGGTCTTACAGGGTAGATAAGTCCCATGTGCTGAAACTGGAGTCTTAGATCTGGAAACTCAAGTCATGGAAACCTTCTAGCCTAAGTCTCTAATCTAGATTTTGGAACTAGCATAGAAGAGAATCCCTGACAAGAAAAGATCTCTGAAGTTAGCCTGGTTTCTGGGCATGATAAAATGAGAATTTGGTGGAATGATGTTCTATAGCAGCAATGATAAACCTTTTAAAGACAGAGTGCCAGGCCCTACCCTCAACTCACCACCCAGACCATATGCCATGTCCAGCCTCCAGAGACCAAGTGTCATGCTCCTCCCCACCCAAGTACTGGGTGAAGCCTGCCCCCCTTCCTCCACAATGGGGAGGGAAAAAGCACTCCCATTGGACTGCTGGGTGGAGGGGCAGGTGAAGTGAGGAGTGTCCTCAGCAAATGTACAGAGGGGGAAGGGAGTGGACCAAAAGCTCTTATCCCTTCCAGCTCTGTTGCCTATGGGCTGCAGGCTTACCTCCTATGAGCTCCCATTGGGCTGCTGAGTAGAGGGATGGGTAATGTCAAAAAATGTCATCAGGAACTGTGGAAAGGGGAAAGGGAGTAGGTCCCCCTGAGTCCCTCCATTTTTCTAGTAACAAACTCTGTGGGAAGGAGTTTAGCTGCATGCCCACAGAGAGCACTCTCTGTGCCATTTTTGGCACCTGTGCCATAGGTTCACCATCACTATTCTATAGGAACTGAGTTAAGATGTGAATCTAATTTATTTCTTGATATCTATGGGGTAGACTTGATAATTCCTCCCTCAAGGTGATGGAAGAAATATTTGCATGTTTTTTTTTCTTGTTTTACCTTTAAATTAAATGTTTCTTTCTAAAAGTGAATCTGGCTGTAAAGGGAAATTGGGATATTTACAAATCTAAACATAAATGAACATATTGGTATATAAACCAATATATGAGTTTATGTTTTGTTGCCCTTCTATAATTTCCTATCTGATACAATGATTTTTGATGCACTCTTCTCTTGGCCTTCCAGTGGTATACCCATGCATAAGTAGGCACTGACTCTATCAATCCACATAAAAAGGCAATATGAAAATAGTTCTATTTTTCTTCTGCATGGGACTGACCCTACAGGAAGCAACAGGAGACATGCAGAGACTTTGCAGGCATCATTTATCTTTCCCTTCCCTAAACAATGAAAATTGTCTGGTGCTGAATAAATCTCACAAGAGACTTAAAGGATCAAAGGACCTATGTTAAGGGGCCAATATATTTGGCATCACATAGCTTGAAATAAAAGGTCTAGAGTATATCTAAGACCAGTTCTGTACCCACAGTGCCCACAGTAAAAAAAAGGCCAGTAAAAAACAAATTCCTAATCATAAGAGTGTACTGAGAAAGTTCAGCTTCAGGAAGAATATTTTTTCATCCATGATTTTTAAAATGTTGATTGAGTAACAAATATAAGTAAAAAAATCTTAAAATCCCTCCAAATTTCAATAGAAAGAAAATCCAGTTAAAAATCTAGAATGCTAGCACAGAGGGAAGGTTCTAAAATTAGATGAGAAATAGGCACCAATATATCTAAAATACTAAAAAACTCTCTAATATTGCAAAACAAAAGAAACTTAACATACTGATTTAAAACCGAATCCTTTGTATACCCAGGTTAGTGTGTAGCCATATTAAATGTTTAATAATGGTTCAAGAGAAAAAAACACAGAAGCTCTAAAAAAATCAAACATTTACCATCTATGTGACCCTATAGCTACCACAGCTGCCTCATTTGTAAAATTAGCTGAAGAAGGAAATGGTGAATCACTCCAGTGTCTTTGCCAAGAGGACCTTAAATAGGGCCTTGAAGAGTCAGATATGTTTGAAAAGACTGACAAAAAAAAGACATCAGAGGGGTAGAGGGATAATAATGCATGGCCTGTGTAACAAAGAAAAAGCATGATAGCTAAGTTTTAATATACAATGACAAGTTTAATCAAAGAAGTATGAATGGACAAGAAATTGGAACATGAACATACAAGGAAGGACAATTTGTAAAAAGAGAAGCAAGAAAAACCCCATCTATAACATTAAATGAAAATACAATCTATATACAAGGAAAGCCTATTGATCTTTAAATTGACTGAATGGCCATATGAAAAGGGGGAATGCAAAACTTAAATAAATGTAATGAAAACCTGTTTTTTTTGCACTCTATGAAGATGGGATTAAATCAATTTAAAAGCATGTCTTTAGTAGAAGGCCACAGATTTTTGATGTTATACTATTTTACATTTTATCAGTGACTTGGTTTCAGAACAAAGACCAGTTTTTAAATTTTACAAATAAAAAAATGAGAAGAGACAGAATCAGGATAAAAATAAAACTGGTAAATGATCATTGAGCTAAATCTTCACTCTGTATATCTCTTTCTGTCTCCCTCTATCTCTGTCTTTCACTCTGTCTCTGTCTCTGTCTCTGTCTCTGTCTCTGTCTCTGTCTCTGTCTCTCTCTCTCTCTCTCTCTCTCTCTCTCTCTCTCTCTATATATATATATATATATATATATATATATATATATATATCTTTCCCTTACTTCCCACTAAGTGTTGAAAGGAAATGAACTGAAAGTTAAACAGAGAATAGAGAGATTTGAGCTAAACTAATTTTGCAATGGGCCCTAAAATAATGCAAGGGAACAGAAGACAAAGTAAGTTTATGTGTCTGGGAATCTCAATAAATACTGTATTATAAGCCTAATTAGGGGTGGAAATATTTATTTATATTTTTCTCTTAATAACTCCAAGATTATGAATAATGCTTGGCCACATGGCAAATACTTATTAAGTGCTTAATTTATTCAATTTTATTCAATTTTCTTTAATTTGAAGGTGGGGCAGAGAAATAAATTGGAAAGCTCATGAGGTTCTGTCACAAGTCTTGACCCTACAAAACTTGTTTCAATGGATCATCTTTCTCTGTCTCTTTCCTTTGTGGATGACTGGTTACAAGAACAGGTGGCTAATGATGGACTTATAAATGTGATCCAAGCCAAGAAACAAATAATGATGATATGCCATTCATAAAATGGTATATTAATTACTATTGAGCAAATGCCTGAAATTAAAACTAAGCTCTATTATTGTGTTCTTGATCCCATATAGCCAACCAAGAAATTGTTGTTCAGTCCTGCATGATTCTTTGTGACATTATTCAAGGTTTTCTTGGCAGAGATAATGGAGTGGTTTGCCATTTCCTTCTCCAGTTCATTTTACTGATGAGGAACAGAGACCAACAAGGTTATATTATTTGCCCAGGGACACACCACTAGTAAGTGTCTAAGATCATCTTTGAACTTGGGAAGGAGATTCTTTATGACTTCAGACCCAGTACTCTATTCATAGTATCACCTAGTTCCGGTGGCATTGGGAAGTAGGGAGATTCAATGCCTACTGTGATATGACTATGAGAGTACTACATGATAGCATTGGACATAGAATTAAACAGAGGGCATTGGAGAGAGTGCTTTATTTTTAATTACTAGTCCAAGATGGCAACAGAAATGAGATATGTTTGTTCATTATGTTACAAAAAGGTACTGTCAACTAATTTCTCCATATTTGGAGATATGAGAACAATCCCACACTCACTTGTCAAATTTATGTGGAAAACATTCTTTTCAGTAGATAAAATTCCTTTCTAGGATACCTCCTGTCCAAGATAAAGCTTTCGCAAGTAACCTTCTTAAAATATATTAAGGTAGGAATTAATACTTCTAGACCTAAAACTTACATACTTATGTATGTTGATGATGTATGATGATGACCTGACAAATGACAATTATGTTGCAATTTCACATAGTAGGAGATCTGAGGTCAGAATGAAAATTTCCATAGAATCACCTAATGGCATTTCCACTGTGCAAGAACAACTCAACAAGGAACTCATAGGTTTTACAACATACTAATGCTGTTTGGAAGAGGGGCATAGCTACTTATCAATTTCTAATTTTTGTTCTCTTTGTTTGGATGGGAGAAAAAGGTTTTCAATAAATACTTCCAATCAGGCCTCAGACATTCTGTAGCTGTGTGACACTGGGCAAGTTACTTAAACCCCACTTGCCTTGGAACCAATACACAGAGCATTGTTGCTAAGATGGAAGGTTAGGGTTTTATTAAAAGAAATAAACATCAAATGATTGATCAACTTGAGCCAGAGAAAATCTTAAAGTTTAAAGATACTATGGAAAGTCTAGCAATAATGATAGTTATACTGGGCCTTTAATAACTTCAAGTTTAAGAATGCAGGACTATAGTTCAATTGAAAACAATAATATTTTAAACTCCTTTTTATTTCTATTTATTAGTTCTTTCTGTGGAGGTGGACAAGAATGTTATTCTTCCAATTATACTTCTGTTGAACCAAGTTCTCCTTGTTCTGCTCATTTCACTCTTCCTAATTTCATGTAGATCTTTCCTTGTTTTGTTTTTGTTTTTGTTTTGTTTTAATTAACCTGCCTGTAATTTCATATGACATAGCAGCTTGTAGAGGGAATTTCATCCCCTTCTCCTCCTGGACTACCTACCCAGTCCGTTCCAGTTTTACATGCCAGTCCTGAATCAGTGAAAGTAATTAAAAGGGTTTGGGTGGAGCCAAGAAGGGTGTATTGGGCACTCACAACTTTCTTGAGATGATAGGGGGAGAATCCTACAGGATGAGCAACATGTGTTCAGACAGAGTAAGGAAGATACTTTAAATCGATGTTCATCTACCTTTCCTATTTTAAGTGATTATTAATAAACTTTTTGTAAAATAAGAACTTGTAGATATTAATTTAAATATGATAGCAGTATTCCATAAAACCCTATAGTAGAACTTGTTTAGCCATTTCCTATTTGATGAGCAACCCCACATATCTGTTCTTTGAGACCACAAAGAAAGTTATTATAAATATTTCATATCTTTTGGGCTCTTTCCTTTTTCCCCTGATCACTTTAGGAAACAGACCCAACAGTGGTATTGTTGAATCAAAGTGTACCCACTGTTGTATAACTATTTGGATATAATTACAGATTGTTCTCCAAAATGATTAGATTAGTTCACAGTTCCATCTACACTGTACTGGTGTCATTTTGCCGTTTTAACATTTTAGCCAATCTGATAAGTGTGAGATAATATCTTAGAATTGCATCAATTTGTAATTCTTTAATCAATAATGATTAAATTAAAAGGAAGTTTTTAGACAAATAAAGTTCCAAAAATTAAAATTAATGTAGCCAAAATTAAAAGGAAAATAGAAAATCAAGGAAAAACTTTTATAGACAGAGAACAATGATCTCATACCATTAATTAATTCAGGTATAGTGATAAACAGATCAGTAGCCCAAATTGAACTGGGTAAGAATTAACAAAAGAATGATGTAGAGAAACTTGGTTTTTTTTGAGGATATAACTCAAATTCTACCTTCGACAGAAGGCCGTTTACATAATTCTCAGATGACAGATCTTTCATAAGATTATCTTCCATCCAGTCTATATAAACCTTTTATTTATCTGTTTATATTCATATTAGAATGTGAGGATCTTTTTTTTTTGACTTTTTAAATATTATTTTATTTGGTTATTTACAAACATTATTCATTGGAAACAATGATCATTATTTTTTCCTCCCCCTGTCCCCTCCCACCACATCTCCCATAGCCGGCAACAATTCCCCTGGGTTTCACATGTGTTCTTGGTTCAAACCCATTTCCATGTTGCTGGTATTTACACTAGAGTGTTCATTTAGAGTCTCTCCTCAGTCATTTCCCGTCAAACCCTGTAGTCAAGCAGTTGCTATTCATTGGTGTTTTTACTCCCACAGTTTATCCTCTGCTTGTGGATAGTGTTTTTTAAATCCCTGCAGAATGTTCAGGAAAATTACACTGCCACTAATGGAGAATTCCATTACGTTCGATTATACCACAGTGTATTAGTCACTGTGTAAAATGTTCTCCTGGTTCTGCTCCTCTCGCTCTGCATCACTTCCTGGAGGTTGTTCCAGTTTCCATGGAACTCCTCCACTTTATTATTCCTTTTAGCACAATAGTATTCCATCACCAACATATACCACAATTTGCTCAGCCATTCCCCAATTAATGGGCATCCCCTCATTTTCCAGTTTTTGACCACCACAAAGAGTACAGCTATGAATATTCTTGTACAAGTCTTTTTCCTTATTATCTCTTTGGGGTACAAACCCAGCAGTGCTATGGCTGGATCAAAGGGAAGACAGTCTTTTATCGCCCTTTGGGCATAGTTCCAAATTGCCCTCCAGAATGGCTGGATCAATTCACAACTCCACCAGCAATGAATTAATGTCCCTACTTTGCTGCATCCCATCCACCATTCATTATTTTCCATAGCTGTCATGGTAGCCAATCTGCAAGGTTTGAGGTGATACGTCAGAGTTGTTTTGATTTGCATCTCTCTGATTATAAGAGATGTAGAGCACTTTTTCATGTGCTTATTAATAGTTTTGATTTCTTTGGCTGAGAACTGCCTGTTCATGTCCCTTGCCCATTTATCAATTGGAAAATGGCTTGATTTTTTGTACAATTGATTTAGTTCTTTGTGAATTTGAGTAATTAAACCTTTGTCAGAGGTTTTTATGAAGATTGCTTCCCAATTTGTTGCTTTCCTTCTGATTTTAATTACATTGGTTTTGTTTGTACAAAAGCTTTTTAATTTGATGTAGTCAAAATTATTTATTTTACATTTTGTGACTCTTTCTATGTCTTCCTTGGTTTTAAAGTCTTTCCCTTCCCAAAGGTCTGACATGTATACTATTCTGTGTTCACCTAATTTACTTAGAGTTTCCTTCTTTATGTTCATGAAAGTCACCCATTTTGAATTTATCTTGGTGTAGGGTGTGAGGTGTTGATCTAATCCTAATCTCTCCCACACTGTCTTCCCGTTTTCCCAGCAGTTTTTATCGAATGGTGGATTTTTGACCCAAAAGCTGGGATCTTTGGGTTTATCATATATTGTCTTGCTGAGGTCACTTGCCCCAGTCGATTCCACTGATCCTCCTTTCTGTCTCTTAGCCAGTACCAAATTGTTTTGATGACTGCTGCTTTGTAATATAGTTTGAGATCTGGGACTGCAAGGCCCCCTCCCTTTGTATTTTTTTTTCATTATTTCCCTGGATATCTTTGGTCCTTTGTTATTCCAAATGAACTTTGTTATGGTTTTTTCTAAATAAGTAAAGAAATTTTTTGGAAGTTCTATGGGTATGGCACTAAATATATAGATAAGTTTGGGTAGGATGGTTATTTTTACTATATTGGCTCATCCTACCCATGAGCAGTTAATGTTTTTCCAATTGCTCAAGTCTAGTTTGAGTTGTGTGGAGAGTGTTTTGTAGTTGTGTTCATATAGTTCCTGTGTTTGTCTCAGGAGATAGATTCCTAGGTATTTTATTTTGTCTAAGGTGATTTTGAATGGGATTTCTCTTTCTAATACTTGCTGCTGAGCTGTGTTGGAAATATATAGAAATACTGATAACTTATGTGGGTTTATTTTGTATCCTGCAACTTTGCTAAAGTTGTTGATTATTTCTATTAGCTTTTGGTTGAATCTCAAGGATTATTAAAGTAGACCATCATGTCATCTGCAAAGAGCGATAGCTTAGTGTTCTCCTTGCCTATTTTGATGCCTTCAATTTCTTTTTCTTCTCTAATTGCTACTGCTAGTGTTTCTAGTACAATGTCAAATAGTAGAGGTGATAATGGGCATTCTTGTTTCACTCCTGATCTTATTGGGAATGCATTTAGTTTATCCCCATTGCAGATGATATTGGCTGATGGTTTTAGATATATACTGTTTATTATTTTTAGGAAGGACCCTCCTATTCCTATTCCTTCTAGTGTTTTCAATATGAATGGATGTTGTATTTTATCAAAGGCTTTTTCTGCGTCTATAGGAATAATCATGTGATTTTTGTTGATTTGCTTGTTGATATGGTCAATTATGTGGATGATTTTCCTAATATTGAACCAGCCCTTCATCCGTGGTATAAATCTTATTTGATCATGGTAGATGACCCTTCTAATCACTTGCTGGAGTCTTTTTGCTAGTACCCTATTTAAGATTTTTGTATCAATACTCATTAGGGAGATTGGTCTATAATTTTCTTTCTCTGTTTTTGATCTGCCTGGTTTTGGAATCAGTACCATATTTGTGTCATAAAAGGAGTTTGGTAGAATTCTGTCTTTGCTTATTATGTCAAATAGTTTGTATAGTATTGGGATTAACTGTTCTCTGAATGTTTGATAGAATTCACTTGTGAATCTTTCGGGCCCTGGGGATTTTTTCTTAGGAAGTTCTTTGATGGCTTGTTGGATTTCAATTTCTGATATGGGATTATTTAAGAATTCTATTTTTTCTTCTGTTAGTCTAGGCAGTTTGTATTTTTGTATATATTCATCCATATCACCTAAATTGGTGTATTTATTGCCATATAATTGGGCAAAGTAATTTTTAATGATTGCCTTGATTTCCTCTTCATTGGAGGTGATGTCCCATTTTTCATCTTTGATGCTGTTAATTTTCTTTTCTTCTTTCCTTTTTTAAATTAGATTGACCAGTACTTTGTCTACTTTGTTTGTTTTTTCAAAGTACCAGCTTCTAGTCTTATTTATTAAATAAATAGTTCTATCACTTTCTATTTTATTAATGTCTCCCTTAATTTTTAGGATTTCTAGTTTAATTTTCTGCTGGGGGGGTTTAATTTGATTGCCTTTGAGTTTTTTATTTGCATTTCCAATTGATTGATTTCTGCCCTCCCTATTTTGTTAATATATGCATTCGAGGATATGAATTTACCTCTGATTACTGATTTGGCTGCATCCCAAAAAGTTTGAAAGGATGTCTCACCTTTGTCGTTTTCCTTGATGAAATTATTAATTGTTTCTGTGATTTCTTCTCTAACTAAATGATTTTGGAGTATCATATTGTTTAATTTCCAATTAATTTTTTATTTGGTTTTCCATGTACCATTGCTGATCATTATTTTTATTGCCTTGTGATCTGAAAAGGCTGCATTTATTATTTCTGCTTTTCTGCATTTGTGTGCTATGTTTCTGTGACCTAATATATGGTCAATCTTTGTGAATGTGCCATGTGGTGCTGAGAAGAAGGTGTATTCTTTTTTGTCCCTATTTATTTTTCTCCATATGTCTATTAACTCTAATTTTTCTAAGATTTCATTCGCTTCTTTTACATCTTTCTTATTTATTTTTTTATTTGATTTATCTAAATTTGATAATTGTTGGTTCAAATCTCCCACTAATATTGTTTTACTGTTTATTTCTTCCTTCAATTCTCCTAGTTTCTCCATTAGAAATTTGGGTGGTATATTATTTGGTGCATACATGTTGATTAGTGATATTTTCTCATTATCTAATGACCTTTTTAACAAAAAATGATTACCTTCCCTCTCTTTTTTAATCAGGTCTATTTTTGCTTTGGTTTTATCAGATATCATGATAGAAACTCCTGCCTTCTTTCTATCAGTTGAGGCCCAGAAGGTCTTACTCCATCCTATTGTCCAAAGGTAGAATGGTATGGGCTAAGCAATGGGGGTTAAGGGATCTGCTCAGGGACCCACAGCTGGGGAATATCTGAGATTTTTTTTTTTGCAGTTTCAGGTTTTTTTTTTTATATATATTTTATTTGATCATTTCCAAGCATTATTCATTAAAGACATAGATCATTTTCTTTTCCTTCCCCCCACCCCCCATAGCCGACGCGTAAGTCCACTGGGCATTACATGTTTTCTTGATTTGAACCCATTGCTTTTTTGATAATATTTGCATTAGAGTGTTCATTTAGAGTCTCTCCTCTGTCATGTCCCCTCAACCTCTGTATTCATGCAGTTGCTTTTCCTCGGTGTTTCCACTCCCATAGTTTATCCTTTGCTTATGAATAGTGTTTTTTTCTCCTAGATCCCTGCAAATTGTTCAGGGACATTACACCGCCATTAATGGAGAAGTCCATTACGTTCGATTATACCACAGTGTATTAGTCTCTGTGTACAATGTTCTCCTGGTTCTGCTCCTCTCGCTCTGCATCACTTCCTGGAGGTTGTTCCAGTCTCCATGGAATTCCTCCACTTTATTATTCCTTTTAGCACAATAGTATTCCATCACCAACATATACCACAATTTGCTCAGCCATTCCCCAATTGATGGGCATCCCCTCATTTTCCAGTTTTTGGCCACCACAAAGAGCGCAGCTATGAATATATGAGGCCAGATTTTAACCCAGGACCGCATGTCTTTAGGCCTGGCTATCAGTTGGCTGAGCCACCCATTTGCCTCCCCAAATTGAATCTTTGGGCTGAATCTTTTTTCTGGCACACAGGTAAAATGAATGAAATTACCAGAACAGTCAAAAAGTATCCTTTTAAGCAGCCCATTGCTTAAAAGTCTGTTTGAAAAGTCTGTTTCTTCTCTCTCCCCTGCTATGAACTCCCTGTGGTCCATACCCCAATCCACGTGGAGGCTTAGCCTAAGGGAAAATTACCGATTCTCCTTTCCCTCTAGTCTCTCCCCTCCGCCCACATGGCCAATACTGTTATCAGCTGGTTGCAATGAGTCCTAATCGATCTGCTCCAAGGATCTGGGAGATGAGCCGGCTGGGGTCAAGCTCATGGGTCTGGGGCTGGGGTGATGAGCCGTCTGGGTTGGAGGCAAGATGGGTGAGAGACAGACAGCCGGGGTGGGTAGGGCCAGGAGCCGGAGTGCAGACAAGCAGGGCCTGGAGCTCGGGCACCAGGTGAAAGGCCAGGAGCAGAACCAGGAGCCAGAGAGGGTCACAGGCAGCAGATGATCAAGATGGTTTTCTAAAGAGCATCTTGAAGAAACGTGGCATTAAAAAATCATTATCTAGGCTAAAAAATTTGAGAAGTTCTCATCCAATCTAGTGGTCGCCAAAAACTGTAAAGATTAAAATTTAGAAGAGACTGAGGCAGATAGAAATTAGTTTCTCTCTGCAAGGAGTATAATATTTTTAGAGGTTTATTAAGGATTAAGGATTAAAGAAAATACAAGATTAGGAAATTGTGCCTAGGCCAAAGGCCTAGACAAGACCTCACCTACATTATGGAAAGAGCCATGTCTGCTCTAAAAAGGAAGTCCAAAAAGAAAGACAGAGGTACAAAAACCTTTGCTACCAGTTTAAATCCTTTCTCGATCTCGCCCATCTCAGAATTCTATGAGATTTCAAAGCATTCTGGGGAATTGGAGAAAGGGCTTGTGGGGATTGAAATCCAGAGTTCAAATTTCAATTTTACACTACCCGCCTCATGTGTGTTTCTTGAAGACAATATATGGTAGGGTTTTGGTTTCTAACCCATTCTGCAATTCGTCTATATTTTATGGGTGAGTTCATCCCATTCACATTCAAAGTTATGATTGTGACTTGTGAATTCTCTGGCATTTTGATATCCTTCCCTAATTCTAACCTTTCTTCTTTAGCTGTAAACTTTTAATCCAGTTATTTACTTTAAATCAGTCCCCCTTGTCCCCTCCCTTGATATGTTTCCCTTTCTAGCCCCTCCCTTTTTGTTCCCACCCCCTTTCCCCTCTCCTTCCCTCCTGTTTTGTTTTCCCTCCCCTCCTTCCCCACTTTGTTTTCCCTTCTCCCTACCCTTGTTGGGTAAGATAGAATTCAAGATCCGAATGGATCTGGTTGTTTTTCCCTCTCAGAGTTGATTTCCCTGAGAGTAAGGTTTAAGTTAAAACTCTCTTCTTCTCCTTCTTATAGGAGTTTTCTTCCCCTCCCCTTCCCATGTGAATCTTTGTGTGAGAAAGATTATTCTATTTGATTTTTCTTTTCCCCCTATTTACACATTACATTTTCCATATATTAATATATATAGATTGATATAAATGTAGTCCTTATAGAAGAGAGTTTGAATAAATGAAAGAATAACAATTTTCTCATTTTCCCTTTCCATCATATTTACCTTTTCATGTATTCCATGCTCTTTGTTTTTCGATATCAAAGTTTCCACAGAGCTCTGGTCTTTTCTTTGCAAAAAGTTGGAAATCTTCTATTTTGTTGAATGCCCATACTTTCCCATGGAAGTATATAATCAGTTTTGCTGGATAGCTGATTCTTGGTTGAAGGCCAAGCTCTCTTGCCTTTCTGAAAATCATGTTCCATGCCTTACGGTCATTCACAGTGGAATTTTCAAGGTCTTGTGTGACCCTGATTGGCATTCCTTTATATATAAATTGTCTTTTTCTGGCTTCTTTGTATTGGTTAAAATTTAGGGGAGACTGAGACAGGTAGAAATTAGTTTCTCTCAGCAAGAAGTATTATATTTTTTAGAGGTTTATTAAGGATAAAGGATTAAAGAAAATACAGGATAAGGAAAATGTGCCTAGGCCAGAAGCCTAGACAAGACCTCACCTACATTATGGAAAGAGCCACGTCTGCTCCAAAACGGAAGTCCAAAAAAAAAAGAAAGAGAGCCCAAAAGCCTTTGTAATCAGCTTAAATACCTTCTCCATCTTGGCCCACCTCAGAATTCCTGTGAGATTACAAAGCATTTTGGGGAAGTGGAGCAAGGGCTTGTGGGGATTGAAGTCCAGAGTTCAAATCTCAATTTTACATTCTGTAGGATTTTTTTCTTTTGCTTGAAAGCTTTAGAATTTGGCAATTACATTCCTGGGAGTTATCTTTTGGGGATTTAGTGTAGAGGGTGTTTGTTCTGTGAGCTCTTTCAGTGGCTGTAATGCCCCCTTGTTCTAGAAAATTTGGGTAATTTTCTTTGATTATATCTTGTATTATGATGTCGAGTTTGCTGTTTATTTCTGGATTTTCTGGTAGTCCAATTATTCTTAAATTATCTCTTCTTCCTCTATTTTCCAAGTCTGTCACCTTGTCAGTGATATATTTTATGTTCTCTTCTAATTTCTTGATCTTTTGGCTTTGCTTTATTGATTCTTGCTTTTTTACCTGCTCATTGTCTTCCAGTTGCCTAATCCTGACCTTTAAAGCCTAGTTTTCATTTTCAGTTTGGTCAAACCCGTTTTTTAGTTGCATGAAATTCTTTTGCATTAATTCTCACTTTTCTTGCCAAAAGGCTTACATCTTTTTGATCATTTTTTATTCAAATTCTTTAAAAGTTTGTGGAGAGTTTCCATTTCCTTTGGAAGGTTTCTGTGTATTTGCTTGTGTTTCCTCTTCTATCTCCTCTGTATTTTTGTATTTTTGCTCCATAAAATGTGTCCAAAATTGCCCCCTTCTTCTTTTTCTTGTTGTTTTGAGACTCTTTTGCTTCTGTGCTGTTTGCCATCTCTATCTGAGTAAGGGGGGCTGGCTCTTCTGTTGTCTGTGTGGTGTTTAGTGACTTTAGCCCCAGGCAAATTGTCTGTCTTCCCCAAGAAGCCTGGAATTGCTGGTGTTTTGGTGTTTCAGTGTTACTACCCTCCTCAGTTTCCTCCCGATGCTTCTCTGTTGCCTTACTTCTATGTTTTGCGCCTGGCTTGACACTCTCAGATGTATTTCAATGCCTTTGCAGAGGAGACTGTACTCTGAGGGGGCGGGGCCATAGCTTCTAGGAGCTCCAAGGGCTGTTGATAGGATTAACCTCAGACTGAGTATGCCCTGAGGCAGGGACCTTCTGTGAGACTCAGATGGAAGGATCTGGTCAGGGGGCTACAGGCTCCCCCCATCTCCCTCTGTTTCTCTGCTGTCTGGGTGCCCCTGTGACTGGGTCAGGTTGTTTTCAGGGTGTGGCCTTCAGAATAGCTGGCTCCTGAGGCCCTTTTGCCTGTCCTGAGGTTCCTGCTGCTGCCTCAGATTCAGCACTCTGGGTTGGGGGGGATGGGTCCTGGGACCTTCCTTTTTCCTACCCCTTAGATCCTAGTGATCTTGGGTTCTGACTTTTGGGGGGCCATACCTTTTGATCCAGGTCCAGGACGACTGTTCCCGGGGTCTATTCTGTTGTTTGTTTTGAATTTCAGTGCCCTAGGAGCATTCAGTTTGAGATTGCTAAGGAACGGTTTCTGGAGCTCTGAACTTTAGCTTTCTCTAAGCTGCCATCTTGACCAGAAGAAACAGAATGTGAGGTTCTTGAAGAGAGAGACTCTTTTGCCTCTCTTTGTATATTTAGGTAATAGGAAGTTAGCTGGCATGTAGTGCTTAATAGAGTTTGGTTGAGTGGTCAACATAGTTACACATTTAGGTTGATGATAACCCAAATCTTTATTGTGTAACATCTAACTTGGACATAACCATATAAATATATTGTTTAAATGACCACAATTCTGAACTATGCAACTGTTTTATAATTTTTACTTAATTTGCTTGATTAGATATATGTTATAGAAGTGCTATAGATTGAATTATCTGTTAGATAAGTATTGTATCATTTATATATATATATATATATATATATATAATTTATACCACTATTTAAGAAAATTCTGTTCTTTCTTAGGCCTATTGGTGTTATGTTGCTAGTTTATATTGTTTTACTACTTCACTTATTCTATTTCAGGTACAGTTCAGCTATATTTTCCAGAGTTTATTACCTATAATACTAGGGAAATTAACACTGTTCTTTTAAATGTTGATATATACGTTTTTGCAGCTGTATTTAGAGTTGAGGGGTGTATGGGGTGCTCAGGGAGGGGTAGTATCTCTGGTATCTCTGTTTCCAGAGTCTCCAAGTGATGGCTCTATGTGGTTGCCATAAGAATATTGTCTTCCTTGTTCCTGATTAAAGACATGTTCTGTTATAATTGCGTTCTGTTTGTGTTTTTTTTTTTTAATTTGGCAAAGGCAATTATCAATGAGTGAAGGAGAGAATCTCAGAAGTAACTAATAGCCATATAGAAATGAGGCTCTAGTGAAGATACTTCAAATGATCAACTCTCTAGTCATACGCTTTTATGCTGGTGGTAAAATCCCTTTTATCTGCTATCCACTATCTTCTCTTTCTTTGTGCATTTCTTATTTGGTAATTTAGTCAGATTTGAAGTCACTTATATTACTTCTAGCTTTCTTCCACTTTTGTCAGCTATTTTCATTTTTAAAATATAATTACTATAAATTGCATTATTTTATTCATTTGGTTATATGTTTTCATTTATTAGTGTTAAGTCTTTGTATGTGATTATTATAAATAAAATTTTATTATATTTAAAAATCTGTGCCTACTCTGTTTATGTGAAAGCTAGAAGGAAATATGCAAAATATTGTAGTTTTCCTTGTAAAATTCAAGTCACTGTAGAGTGAGATTTCCGATGGAGTGTTCAAGAAGCCAAATTCTATATAGGTTTAAATATATATATATATATATATATATATATATATATATATATATATATATACACATAAACACAAAAACATATACAAGCACAATACTTGGAAGTGGAATTTCTTTGGTCAAGTGAGACTGTTCATCATGTGGAAAAAATACCATTTCTATCCTTATTTTAAAAGTCTGAATTGGGTATGGAAGAAGAATGCATGCCTCTAACATTAAGGAGTCATTAAAAAAGTCCCTCCCCCTCAGGGAGAAAAAAATCTTAATAACATGTACACAGGTTTTATTGTTGATGGAGTACATAAATGACAACATAGTAATAATAAATGAAGACTAATCACATGAGGTTTTTCATATTTTTATTTTCTATTAGCAAAACCCAACCACCAGAACACAGTAAGGTTTCTGTAATCTCACAATGAAAAAAAAAATTAATTTATTTTATTTTGCTTGGATGATTTTGAAAATTGAGCTAAAGTTAGATCACCCTTTTTCATCAAGAAATAAAGGGAGGTAGGAGAAATTATTATTTTTTATTTTTAGAATTTTGAAACATAATTTTAAGTTTGTTTTTGATCCAGAAGTTTTAAAGATAAATTTTAGAAATAAATTCTGTTTTTAGTTTTGTTTTGCTTTGGTTTTGGTTCTCTATTATTTTATCTTTGTTTCCAGGTTTTTATTTTTACTTACCTCTCTAACAATCAGTCAATTGCATTCATATGATAGATATATCCTATTCGGTGTTTCTAATAATGTCATACATGTTGACTAAAATTACATGTCTGAACCAAGAATTGTTGTTTTAATATCATTTACTAGGTTTTTCCTTCTTATAGACTGTGTTCTTCTATCACTATTCAGTGTATAACTACTTTTTTCATTATATCCTAAGGGTACATTGCATAATGCATTGCTTTACCATGAATATATGTCATTAATGCTTAAATGTTTAATGCATGTTTAATATTTAACTCTCATGTATTGGTTACTTAAATGGTTTTATGGATTTTATAGATCAAGTTCTTTTTTAGCTGTGGAAACTACATTTGAAATGTATTTTTATAACGTGTATTAAGGTCTGCAGGAAACTACTTGTATTTAGTCTGTGCTCTGAGTAACAGAGAATATTGCAAAGGTTTGAAATGAAATTATAAAATAGTTTGGGGACTCTGGAAATGTTTATAATAGAATCAGGCCTGAAGTTCTCACTAAGAATGTGCCCTAAGAATTCCCAGATCAACTTAATCATTCAAAAAAATCCATATGAAATCCCAACAAGGAAATAGGTGAGAATTAATTTGTAAACCTTTCTACTGAAGAGTAGAGATTCTTAAAGAACTTTTCATCCCAACCCAAGAAATAGTTCATGGGCAGATCAATTAGAATTAGAAGCATCATATGTGAAGAAAGTTCACATGAACTTCTTTCTTCTAGAATTTGATGTCTAATCTGCAAGTGAATTACAATGTATATTCCCTTTGTCAAAAGCCTCATTGATTAACCTTCAATAAACTCATTTAATCCTCATCTGTGAGACATTCCCTGTAACATTACCACCAACAAAAGACAAAACAAAAGCAAAAGAAGAAAATGAATTTAAAAACAGATTTCTTTCAATTAATACATGGAAAATCTCACAATATTAATCATACTCAAGATCTGTTCCCTAACCTTATATCTCCTCTTTGAAGTACAGTGCATTCTTTGTAATTTTGAAATGTTGATTTTCAATTAGTTCTTGTTCCATCTTCTTTCCATTTTCTTTGTTGCAATTATTATGGGTGTTAGTTTTTGGTTATTAGTCAACACTGCATCAGTTCAGGTAAGTGTTTCCATTCTTCTGTGTATTCCTCATATTCACTATTACTTCCATCAAAGAAATATCCCATTATATACATGTAACACTATTTTCATAGTCATTCTGAAATGGATAAGGATCTAATGTGTTTCTATTTCATTTGAGAAAAGGTTTTCTTTATATTTGTATAAATATTTTTTAAATTACTTCCCTTCTTGCCAATAATATACAAAGCAAAGAAATGTGAGGGGTACAAACAAATAGATATTTTAGCCATTTTATTTTAATGATTGTATATTGTGTACTCTTTTAAATTAGTTCCCAGATCATCTTCAGCAATTAGTATCAGTTACCATGCCCATCTTTCCACAAACCCTCCAGTTCTCTCTCTATTTGTTGGGTATGAATTAAAATAGGGTTATTTTGCACTACATTTTTCTTTTATACTGGTGATGTACTATTCTTTCATATGTTGAACTGCTTGCAATTCTTTTGAGAACTGTTACTTCACATCCTTTAATATATTTCTATTAGATATTTATAGATCTCGGAAAAAAAGCACTCATTTGAGCAATGTGAAAGATCTATTATTTTCTCTATTCAAGCACTCATCATCTTTTCTCAGATGAAATAATTTAATTTCTGCATAAACTTTTTAATTTAAAATACCAAAAACTACATTTTTTTTCTTTTGTAACTGACCTTTTTGGTTAAGAATAGATCTCATAATTATATGTGGGAAGTACATAATCGGCTTCCTCTTCTAATTTTTTATCATCTTAAATATTATCACTTTTTAACCATACAATAGAATATGATGTAAGATATTGGTTTGGTCCTAATTTGTGCAAAACTATTTTTGCCCCCCCAAAAAATTTGTTATATACAGAATTATTTCCTAATGTAACCCTTGCCAAAGGTCATTTATAACCTAGGTGGTGTTATGGATAGAGTGCTGGGCCTCAAGCTGTGAAAGCCCATTTTCCTAAGTTCAAGTCTGACCACAAATATTTACTGTGTGGCCCTGAGAAAGACATTAACCCTATTGGCCTCAGTTTCATCATCTGTGAAATGAACTGGATAAGGAAATGGTGATATAATCTAGTATCTTTGTCAAGAAAACCTCAAATGATGTCATGATGGGTAGGTCACAATTGAAAAATGACTGAACCTCCTTGATGGAGATACATTATTTTACTATCCCATGCTTTCATGGGAAGCAAAGTTGTTGATGCTTTTAGAGGGAGATCTTGAGCTTCTGGCTTCACATTCAACAATGAAGGCAATCTGCTCCAGATTCTCTTCATGTCCCATAAGGTAGAGGAAGACTCTAGAATGAATCCTATGGAGTGTAGAATTTATCTTTGAATAATATCTGAGACTTTCATTTGGTAGAAATTAATTATTTAGCTTGTGTGGAGACAAATTAACTTTTCTCTGACCATTTTTAGATTTAATCACCAGAAGCATATATACTGCCATTTGTGCTTGATTGGGGAGGGGGGTCTGTGACCCACATGTGCTGTAGTGGGTGACAAATCAGAATTGACTGAGTGTCCCTGGATCAGTTCTAAGTAAAGCATTAGTTATAATTGGTACATGCAAAATGGAAGGAAGTTACAGGAAGTGATGAAAAGGAATGATCTTTAAAAATGCCAAGAACTGGGGGCAGCTGGGTAGCTCAGTGGATTAAGAGTCGGTCCTAGAGACGGGAGGTCCTAGGTTCAAATCTGGCCTCAGCCACTTCCTAGCTGTGTGACCCTGGGCAAGTCACTTGACCCCCATTGCCTAGCCCTTACCACTCTTCTGCCTTGGAGCCAATACACAGTATTGACTCCAAGATGGAAGGTAAGGGTTTAAAAAAATGCCAAGAACTTCCTCTGAAGAGGCTTTTTTAATCTTTCATCTTCAACTTGACTTTGGAGGAGCTCTGACTAAGGATCTTGAACTGCTTCTACTTTTTGTTAGAACTACCACATGAGGTGAGTGAAAAAGGCTGATTCTTTTCCTGGATTTACTGAAGGGACTAGCCTCAGGAGAGGCCTACCCTCTTAAGAGAGGTGTCCTGCATCCACAGGTCCTCAGATCAAGGCTGAGGCCCCTTCAGCTAAGGGCTAATTATCTCTGCCTGAATTGAGCCCAGAGCCAGAGCAAAATACTTATTGTGTAGGTTAGATATCTTACCCTATTCTCTTTATAATTTTCTTACTTTCACTCTTTCTATATTTTATGAATAAATCTCTTTGGAACTTGACTAAATTCCTGGTAACTCTACTCCTAAATAATCCAGCCCAACCTTTTATAAATAACCCCTTATATTCTTCCCCTTACACTTGCAATGAAAACACTCAATCATTTTATATGCTCTGGTATACTTTCATCTGACATTTCTTTTGATATTGATTTAGAAAAAGAGGTTTACTCACTGTTTTCTATTTGTATTTATTGTGGAAATGGCATTTGGAGGGAAGGGAATCAAACTTAAATAAATGTCTTAGAATACTGCTTATTAATTAAAGAATAGCAATCAATGGCAATATTTGAACCAAAAAACAAATATGTCTCCCACACTAAAAGTATTTGAAGGAGTGGATAGCTATTGTTGTAGTCCAGTTCATCTGTCTCTGAGGAGGTTATAGTGTCCATATAGCCCAAGATCTGGTTCTTTTATAGGCTTAGTCTTACTTGGAGAAGCTGTAGGGAGAAGACTCTAAGAGTGATCAATTCTTGACCTACCCACCATGAGGACATTCATAACCCACATTGTAAAAATCTCTCTCTCTCTCTCTCTCTCTCTCTCTCTCTCTCTCTCTCTCTCTCTCTCTCTCTCTCTATCTCTCTCTCTCTCTCTCTCCCTCTCCCTGTTTGCCTCTGTCTCTGTCTTACACACACACACACACACACACACACACACACACACACATACACACCCCAAATATAAACACACACTTAATTGCATGTTTTGGGGATTAGCAAATATTTAAATTATTGAGTAATAATTTATTTTACATTATATATTCAATTCTACAGATTCATTTCTCTATATAATTATATAATACATATATTTTTTCTCTAAACAATATTGAATTGTTTCGATGATTGATTTTCAATAATATAGCCTGTTTTGCTTTCTTTCCCTATATTATATTTCCATTGATATTTAATTTTTTATTCCAAACTATGTTATTGAGTTCTATTAATCTCCCTTGAGTGGATTTATGGATGAACCATTACAATTATAATTTTACATTGGCAATATTTTCTTCTTTTGTATTTTGGCTTGGTCCAACCATGAAAACTAAACAATTCTAAAGTATTTGACTTATTCTTTCTTTCTTTGAGAAATACTTTTTAATTGGATTCATAAAAGTATTATGTTTGCTTTGGTAGTCTACACATTTGATGATGCTAATGTTTAATTTCTTTGCTTATATACTAGGAATATATTGTCAATAAATAAAAGGTAGTTGTAGTTTCACTTTGTATTTCATTACAAATTTATTTCTGTTGTCTGGTTGTATTTTTTCATCTGATATATCATGGTCTTTAATTTTGTTGTTTTGCATTAGTCTATTTTCAATTTACTCATAGTTAGATTTTTTTAATTTTAGCTTCAGTATTTTTATTTTTTATTCATCATTTTTTAAAACTCAATACTTTATCCCAGTGTGTAGTTTGGCTTTAAAAAAGTTAATATAACATTATTCTCATAGATATTTTCTTTCCTTCATCTCCCAATCCCAAACCCAACTTCTTTGTCTTATTTTTTCATCATTTTCTTTTGGGAAGAGTTTATTTTTTAATTATTATATTATTCTCCTTCTCCCTTTCTTCCTTCTTAATTAAGTGGCTAATTGAATACCTTTTTTCATTATCTATTAAGTTTTAAATTTAATTTATTTCTCTTCTACACAACTTCTTTAATTTTTTTCTTCATTTTTTCTTTCCTTTCTGCTTATTAAATGCTTTAATTCCTAAAGGCATGGTCTATGTAATTATTTATTCTTTCTTTCTTTGTTTTTGCATGGAATGAAAGTTCTAAAATACTGTTGGATTTCCCTAATTTACTTTATTTTTATGCTTTCTTTAAATCTTGTATCTTTACTTTTTTATCTTTTCTCCCTCTTAGAAGTAAAAATTACCTAGGGAAATAAATGGGATATTATCATTTCCTTAAAATAAAAATATCCCCTGTGTCCTCAGTTTTTTAATCCAGTTCTTTATACTGCCTTCCTCATGATCATTTTCTCTTTTTAATTTCCCTTAGTTGCTGCCCTCTGATTCTTCTGGGTCCTAGTTGCCCTGAAGCTCTCTAATTTCCTTTTTCCCTGGGTACAGTTTTGTTAAAAGAGGATTAGTAGATTTATATAAGTGGTATCCTTCTGCCCCAATTCACTATAACTTTTGTTGTTGCTACTGTTCAATTTTCTATCATATTTTACTCTTTGTGATACAATAAATTACACTGTCAATGGAATTATCTTGGCAAAGATATTGGAATCTTTGTCATTTTCTTTTCCAATAGTTTAAATAGAGGTTAAGTGGCTTGCCCAGGGTCACATAGCTAGTAAGAGTTTGAGGCTAAATTTGAACTCTGTTCCTTTTTAAGGTACGCCCATCCTTCTATTCACTGAGCCACCTAGCTACTTCTTTATATTTATATCCTTGTGTAATTAAAAGGCATCTTTTAATTGTTCTTTTGATTATTTGGTGGAAAATAATACTATTAACAGAATGATTTATTCTTTTGTTAGCTTTACTTGGTAGTTATATTTATTTGCATTTCACACCTTTCTGCTTTTGAAGTATTTGGAAGCTAAATATTCTGATCACTATCCACCTCCCTTGGAATATCTCAAATGCTTTTATTTCATTTATTTATTTTGGAAAAGAACTCAACATTTATCTATCTTTATAACTGGTTACATTTAAACTAAATTCTTAACTGGGAATGTTAAACTTTGACTAAGAACCTGAAATATAGTCCTTCCTCATGTAAACCTTGAAATTTCTTAGACTTGTGAATGTTGGAAATTTCACCATTGGAAAGTTTCATACTTGGAAAAAATTTCCTACTGATAGTAAGAACTCTATTGGAATGTGAAACCCCTTGGCATGGGAGGATCCTTCTCCTCCCTACTTGGGACTACTTTAGGACAGAAACCTTTTGCTAAACAATGGAAAGGGCTTTGACCAATGCTTAAGCATAGAACAGGAAGTTCTTTGAGTCATGATTGATTTTAGAATTGATACAATAGAGATACTTGGAATGACAGAACCAGGTCTTGGAAAATACAATCTCCACCCTACTTAGAGTAACAGGATTTATGAAGGGCTGCAGCAAAGGATCAAGATTTAATTATTTGAGAATATGACCTTCAACAGACATGTGCAAAGGGGCAGACCTCTGGGTGGTCCTGGGTTTAGCTAGAGCCACCATTGGCACAGAGAAGACATGGACAGTGATTGGAAGATGTGAGAACTGAGGGGAGGAAACTTAGATGGGTTCCTTAAAGATAGTGGGGTTTGAGGACTAGGGGAGGTTTGAGAGGTTTTGCTCTGAGAGGTTGTGCTCTGAGAAGTTTTGCTCTGAAGGAGGCTGGAGGTGGAGGCCCCTGAGACTGTTTCTCCATTTTGGTCATGTGAGTGATAGGGACTGATCTCTTTTCTTTGCCTCAGTGATCTAAGGGCTTGGGCCTTTTGGCCCAGCCTAAACAGAGGGGGTATTTAAGCCCTATTCCCTTTTCCTCCCTTTCTCTCTCTCTCTCTCTCTCTCTCTCTCTCTCTCTCTCTCTCTCTCTCATACCTTTCTTCCTCCTGTTTGTAATTAAAAACTCCATAAAAGGTTGACTGCTGACTTGAGTTTTCATTTATGAATTACATAGCTGAATTCCTTGGCGACCTTAAATTAATATATATCAGTCTTTTAAAGTGATTTCCTTGTCACACTCACCAGTCCTCCTCCTCCAAAAGTCATAGGCAATTTACGTTTCAAAGTCCAGAAAACCATTTCAAGCCCAGTTTAAGTTCTGGCTCCTTCACCAATATTCCTTGATTACTTTGTCCTCCATTCATCTTTTTGAATTCTGAGGCAATTAAATTTGTGCCTATAGAACTGTGTACTTAACTGTATAACAAATTTCATGAGGACAAAGATGTCAGGTTTTTATATCTGTATACCCGGAGATTCCTGAACACAAGAAGGCACTCACTGATTGAACACCACTAGATGGAAGCATTCCCCACTTCCTTCTTTTCCCTCCCTGATGCTGTCCTTTTTGGCCACTCATGCCCGCCAACCCCCCTTTTCGCTTGCTTCCTGGGCCTGGGGATCCCTTTTCCTTTCCTCCCTGGGCTGAGAGGCCTCCCTTTTCACTGGCCCCCATGGCCCTTTCTGTTGCTCCCCTTGTTCATCTTCCTCTTCTTGGCAGCCTCTTCTTTGTCCTCCCTCATCTGCTTTTTGGTCTCCTATAGTCACATACATTTGGGGGCTTTTGGCTTTTCATGACCCTTATCAGCTCCAGCTGATCAAGTTGGGCTGGAACTGGTGTTCTTGCCAGGGCCCCGGGGCGGCTTCTGCTTGGGCAGCCTCTCCTTGAAGCACTCACTGAGGTGGTGAAGACCTTGGCCACCTGCATGGCTCTGCCCAGTTCTTCTCTGCTCTGCTGGTCGGTAGGGTGCATGCCTCCCTGGCTGGGGAGATGTACTTTGTGTGCCTGGGCGATATTGCGGGTCAGCTGGTTCTTGGCCTGAAGCCTCTTGGCAAATGATGGGTGCTGCTGGGTACCTCGATCAGCCAATCCTTAATGCCATCACGGGCCCTTGGTAGCCCCAGTGTTGTAGCCACTGCTTGCTTGCCTCATCCCACGCCAGGTTGTCTTCTTTTGGGGCAGGATGCCCTTCAACTGCCAGCGGGTGAGTGGCTTCACCTTGGGCAGTGGCTTCCTGAGGGGCAGGCACAGTCTAGGCTCAGGCAGCTTGACCATGGTGGCCTCCTCTACAAGCTCCATACGCAGCTGCCACAGCTGGTTGATGAGTAGCTGAGTGTGGTCTCAGCCAGTCCCAGAAGCCACTCTTCCAGCTCAGAGCTTCCTGCTGCCACAGGCCTGTTGGGGGATTCAGGTCAGTGGGCAGAAGTTGCCTAGGTCGAATTCGAGCTCTAGTTCCAGGTGAACCCTGATGAGCCGCAGCTTCTTGGCCTCTGCTCTCTCTGCCCTGGCCAGCACCTCTTCCTTACTGCTAGCAGCCATTGCTCACCTCCAGGCTGTATTGGTGAGGAAGCCAAATGCTTTTCTTATTAAAAGCATATTTTTTTTCATTGAAAATTAGATCTACATTTCCAGGGTACATAACTACGGACTTATTCTGAAGCTTTTTAGCATCTTCTGGGTGGTGAATCATTTTAAAATTACTTTTAGGAATCCTTTCTTTGAGAATAACTTTTGATTTTTAGAGAAACCACGATTTCTTTTAGCAACATTGTCTTTGCTTCTCTTCTCCAATTTGTCCTGGACTTCAGACTATTTCTATTCTAAATTTGTTCTTTTTCTATTGCTTCTTTCAAAAAAATTCGCCTCTCTATTTCCAATTCCTGCTTCGAATAGCCTTCTATCAATTTCTGCTGATTAGGGCATAAATTCTTTCCTGTGTTGTATTCTAACTTCTCTTAGAGTTTACATTGGACTTTACTATCATTCTTGACCAACACTATAAGGGGTTCTTCATATTCTAGAGAGTTCTTTGTTTCATTATATAAGTACTAGTTATCATTAGTACCAAATATTAGTTCAAATTCCTTTGATTAATAATATTTATTTTAAGAAGTTTTTAAGGATTTGGGAGTTTTCATTGTTTATTCTATTTTTTCCCTTCTTCCTGGTGATTTATTTGTTTAGACTTTCAGTATTTGATTGAATATTAATCATCTGCAAATATTTGCTGGTTTCAATCTTCATGTTCAGTATTTTCCTTTCTCACTTTCTGACACTTCCTCACTTGATGGTGGTCATGTCTCCACAGTTAAAATCCAAAGCTATTTCAGTTTCTTACCATGTTGAGGAATTTGGTCCTCCCCTAGGTAGCTTCTGGGAGAACAGGTCTGGGACCCAGCTTGATTTTAATGACCTTTCCTTCCAGTCTGATTCAATACTACACACTGTCCATTGTAATAAAAGCGGATGATCTGTGTGGAAACTAGGTCTGGTTATGGTAACTGGATACTCTGACTGACTAGAGGGATGCTACTAGGGGACACCTGAGGCTGCCTAGTTACAATGGAGATAGATAAGTGATGCTGCTAGAGAGATAGATGCAGCTAGAAGGGATTGCTCTGAAGCTGCCTATAGATCACTATTGGCTAATGAGTCAAATTATTTCCTACCCTCCAACCTTTACCTCCCAGTCTTCCACCCAAGGCCCTCCTGCCATCCTTTCCCCTCCTCTGGTCTTAGCTTAGCCAGCCACCTTCTAAGTAACCCAGGGGAACTATGAGATTTCAGAGAAATATTCTTTACTCTTCTATTCTCAGGCAAAGGGGTTCATTGTGAATAACAGGATGGAGAACTGAGGTGAGAGGGATGAGGGTTTCCCTAATCTATAATGAAAGATAGGAGGAATTATGGAATATATCAGTCTAGTCACAATTGCGACACAGAGACAGCCTGAGAGATGGAGGACAATGGTTAAATCTACTTCCTTCTTCAGACAGATAATTCAAGTCCAGACTCTGTCAAAAAGCTAGGTCAGGAAAAAGCCAGTCTCTCTTGGTCAGGAAAACCCAAAGAGCAGAGGTTTCTCTCCTGGTCAGTAAACCCAGAGCCAAAGTCCCAGTTTCTCTCCCTGGCCAGCTTCAACTGCCTCCTCCTGGGAACATTCCATTTGGAATCTTCACCTTGATTTTACAGATCAGGTCCCCAGCTTTGTTTCTTGCATGCTGGACTTGTCCTGCAAATCCTGTCTTTCTTCATGCCTCTTCCACACCCTTAAGGTAGTTCAGTGGTGCAGTGGGTAGTGAATTGGGACAGGATTCATGAATATTTGAGTTTAAACACAGCTTTAAAATATTACCATGTATTTGGACAAATTAAAAACTTCTTTATAAAATTAATGAACAAAATGTAATTTTTGCTTGACTCAGTTTCCTCAACTGTATTTGGGAGGTTTAAATGAGATGGGATTAGTAATGTGTTTAATACAGTATTAATACAGTAGTTGGTAATTAATCAATCTGTATTTCCTACTTTCCTGGTTTCCATTCATTCCTTAATCTCTGTCTGGGATAAATTTGTTTCTGCCATAGTTTGAAGTGATGGTAGAGTGTGAGGGTAAGTGTTTTGGACAACATTTCTACATCCTTGATCCTAGGGCAGTGATGGCGAACATTTAGGGATTCTGTGCCACACTTAACACTGCCCCTATTTTACCCCCGCGAGGGGAGAAAGCACTCTCATTGGGCTACTGGGCATGGATAAAGGGAAAAATTTCTCAGCATGTTGGAGAGGGGGAAGAGAGTAGCTCCCCCAATTCCCTCTGCCTTTCTAGGAATGAACTCTGGCAGGCAGTGACTCACATGCCCATAGAGAGGGTTCTGCTATAGGTTTGCCATCACAGTTCTAGGGTCTGCTTAGGTAGAAGGAAATCTATTCCCTTTCTTCTCCTCCCATCTTCTTCCACTTGTGGCTGAACAGAAGCAATATATTTTTGTACCACACCCATACCTACCCCTTCAAGGACTTAGGACCATTTAGTGAGGTCAAAAATTCAGCCTTTATCCCAAGACTCAATACTCTCATCTTGTTTTTTGTACATGAAAGTAAGATTTCAATCTAAGCTTCAAGTGAAAAATCACAGATTATTTTTCTATCTTCTGAGTGATATCAAATTTACATTTTCCCCTCTAAAAATGAATCT
Source organism: Monodelphis domestica (assembly GCF_027887165.1). NCBI lineage: Eukaryota > Metazoa > Chordata > Mammalia > Didelphimorphia > Didelphidae > Monodelphis > Monodelphis domestica. The sequence continues at coordinate 728,837,736 of NC_077227.1, forward strand.
TCCCCCTCAAATTTCAAGCACTCAAAAACATAAAAGAAATTAATGTTCTCCAGACACCAAATATCAAAGTTTCCACAATCTGAGCTGGGGAACATTCTATGGGGAAGAACGAGTTCCTGATAACTAGAAAATAGTCTCTAGAGAATGAAAACTATTCCAGTTTACAGAGGATCTATTTGGCCTAGCAAAGAGCAGTCCCCAGAAGGAAAAACAGTTAAAGCATCAAGGTAATTTTCCCTATTGCTCAGCCCCACCCTAGGGCTCCCTGAAGGTGAGGAAATTTAACAATTTCCAGTGAGCTTCCTTGATCTTTTCCTATCTATACCCACTGAGTGTCTAGGAGAAGAACAGCTCTGGTCACCTGGAAAGAAACTATGAGCCTGTGAGCTGCAAAGATGTCCAAATCACAATGTAGAGTATATTTCGTTAGGATTAATGTTAGCCCCCATTAGTTGATGAGGGAATTACCTCACTGAGCTTCTTATTTTCTTTTATTATGGATTGAGCTGTAGTTGGGCTAATTTAGATTCATAATTCCTTATTGTTGTTCTTTTTGCTGCTGCTGATTAGTTAGTGGGGACTAGGAAAGTATCATCTTCCTTATCTTTTTGGTTATACTATGATAAATTTAACACAATTTTGATTCTCCTCTAACATCTTTGAAATGACCTTTCCCAGTGTCCTTAAGGTGTCTGTTCTCTCTTTCCAGAGCATATTGTATCCTTTGATCTATGATCTCTCCTTCCATCTTCCTCAATGAAATTGGGGTCCAAAGTTGACTTTAGAGTCTAACTTTGCAAATGAATATTTTATACCCCTTGACATTCACATTTGTCCAAAATGTTAGTTAGAACCCTGTAGGCAATGAGATTTAGATATTAGTGAGCAATACCAGAATCCTCATGGAAAAAGAAAGGCTTGGGAGTGGTAGAAAGGACACACTAAATGGAAGCAGTTGCACAAGAGAGAATTTTAGCTGACTTCACAATATTACAAAGGTTAAGCCTTGCTTACCCAACAGAAACAGTTTATTCCTGCATTTTTAGGATGTTTACCTAAAGAAAACATCGAAATACCCAATGCAACATTCTTTGTGAAATTACAGTTTATTTATGGCTTGGTATTTGAAACCTATGGCTCCAACATAAGCACAATACATTTTGCTTACAAGCCCTCTACATATCACAGTAGCTGCTTGAGTGCTTGATAAGTAAGGCCACTGCAGGGGAAAATTTTTTTTTGAAGAGGTTTGTGATCGATGAATGTGAGAAATGAAAATTGTTTCTGGCAAAGTAAAGGAGGCACAGTTTGGGAAGAAAAAATGAGAAGAAATAAATTGTGGGTTGAATGTGGTCATGTTCTCTCTTCAGACTGGGGAACGTGGTATTCAGTGATCAATAAACAAACATGGACTTTCAAATTAGATAGGACATTCAACTTAGAGTAAAGGAAATAGAGTAAGGGAAATTGATGTTTTAACCCCATCTTATTCACATACTAGCTGTGTACTATGTGCAAGTCAGTTTCTCCCTATGACTCTGTTTCTTCATCTATAAGTTGAAGGATTTAGACTTGATGGTTCCAAAAGGAGTTTCTAGAAGTAAACATGTGATCTGTAAGGGCACTAGTATTAGTAAAGCATGTCCTTTCTTGATTTTAAATACAACATTTACAATTTTTGCCTGAAAGCTAAATAATGGCTTTTAGGATTGGGGCAGGGGAATTTTATAATAACCTATTGAAACCTCCATATTTTTTAACTGATAAAGAAATGGATATTGAAGCCTAACAAAGAAATGGCTTTCCAAATCACAGAGTGAGCAACTGGCAAAGACAGTATTTTGTCTCACATATTCTGAGATCATCATATTTTAAATTTTGCTCAAATTAATTGTGAGGTGAAACTTTTCACTTAAATCTTCTCTTCCCTGACCATTTCACTCTTGTCAGTACAACAACCTTTTACTTTGCTTACATATAACCTGTGATCTATTCTCTTCTACATTGTTAAGGGGAAGAGGGAGTCATAGGGATATATAAAATTTAGTGAAAGGAGTTCAGAATTTGAGTCATAGGATCTTAAAGGCAAAGATAATAGGGATCATCTGGGCTAACCATTTAATGTTATAAATGGGGAACCTGAGGCTCTGTGTGACTTTTCTGGTGTCATTCAGTAAGTAATGTCTGAGCAAGACTTTATCTAATATCTAATGCTTTTCAATGCTTTATCCACAATGCTATGGTCTTTCCACTTTAGAGTATGTGGGCTCAAATCCTTTTCCCAACTCTGGACATTTTTCACTGACTATAACTGATTTATGAAATGTTCCTCCTCCTAATCTCTGCCTCCTATATTCTATGGCTTCCTTCAATTCCCCTTTAAAATCTGTCCTCACATAGGAACTTTTCCTAACATCTTTTTATTCTAGTACCTTCCATACACATATATGTGTGTGTATGTGTATACATATACATAATTTCAAATTTATAATCTATATATGATTTGTACACATAAAACAAAGGTGGGTTTAACTTTCCTTACACTTAACACAGTGTCTGACACATAGTAGGTAGTTAATCAATATTTATTGTGAAGATTAAATTTACCTCTCCCCTGATTGTGAAAATGAAATTAAATGTCTCCCTGGTTATGAAGATTAAATTGTAACCCCTGCCCATTTTTAGATTTAATCACCAAAAGTATAAACACTCTACTTAAAAGCTGAGTGGGGAGATCTGCCCATTTTTAGATTTAATCACCCCATTCACACTTGATTAGGGGAGGTCTGTGTCCTACTCCTGCAATAGTGGGTGACAAATCAGAATTAAACTGACTGCCCCTGGGCAGTCCTAAAGCAAAACTTCAACTATGATTGGTAGATGTAAAATTAGGGGAAGGCACAAGAAGTGATGCAAAAGAAATGTCTTTAAAAGGGAGTGACAACTTCCTCTGTGTGTGTGTATAGGGGGGAGAAATCATCTGAGATTTGTTGGAGAATCATCTGAGATCTTCAGCTGAAGAAGAATTTGCTGACTGAACACCTTGTTCCTTGCTGACACCTTGTTCCTGGTGAAACTGTCCTTAAATCTCTTCCTTTGGACTGAATTGTGATGAGTGAAAAGCTAACTCTTAACTGATGGATTTTTTTGAAGAGACTAGCCTCAGAAGAAATCTGCCTCTTGAGGGAGACTTCCCCAGGTCCTAAGGACTAATTCTCCCTGCCCGGAGTAAATTACTTAGTGCTTAAGCTAGATATCTTACCCTAACCTCTCTGATTTTCTTACTTCACTCTCTATATTTTGTAAATAAATTGTAAGTAAATCTCTTTGGAATTAATATATAAATTCCAGGCAACCCTATTCTTAAATAATCCAGTTGAACCTTTTTATATTATTAACTCTTTTCCCCCCTTACATTATTAACTAAATGATTGACTGACCATGGTAAAGATACAACCTTTAAGGGCCCTAAGTATTTCTCTAGTACTTATATCTCACAGTAAATGCTGATGTAATTTGTTAAGGAAATTTCTTCACTAAGAGTTTCTCACTTGAATGATATTACACGAATGATCTAAATATAAACACATATCTGTATTCATCCATTATCTATCTTTTTACCTATCTATTGAATCTGTCATCTATCTAATATCCATTAGCTAGATTGGATAGGACATTTCTGTGATTTATCTATCCATCAATCTAATGTTATCCATCTCACCTATATACATAAACACACATTCAGACACACATCTTGCCTTCCCTAGAGAATCAAGCTCTTTATAGGCTATTATCCCATTTAATTCTAACAGCAGCTTTATGATTGTTTCCATTTTATAATTGGGTAAACTCAGGATAAAAGAGGCAAGGTGAATTTCCTAAGTAAATAACTGATGAAAAGGTAAGGCAGGAGAAGAACTCAAGTTTTAATTATACTCCAAAGCTAGGGCTTTTCCCACTAAACCATGCTGCCTCTCTCTTTGACTAGTGTTATTTTGTGTCCCTCATAGTAAGATTAAAAATAGGTAGCAATGCAAGCAATGTGGGTTGCTGTGACCTTAGAGCCTTGTTTAGAGCTAAAGAAGGCTTGTTTAGCCTACATTACTTTTGAACAAGTATATTCCTTACTGGGAATGTACTAAGCAGCATTTCCTAGCTTGGACTTCTAGATAGTCCATCTTCACATGACCGATCCCACTGGTCTCTTCCCTCCAGTAAGATGACTTTGTTCTTAAGGAAAACATGACTTGTTTGAGCTCTCAGAGACAGAGCCTTCCCTGACCTTGAAAGGATAACTAATCCCACCCGTTTGACCACAAAGCCGAAGTACAGCATCCCTGGGTGAAGCATACTAAATCAGAATGAAATCTTAACTGCCACAGTTCAGGAATCCCTGGAGCTGACAGCTTCTTGTGTTCTTAGAATGACAAAACATTGCTAAAGACTGCCTGTTGTATTGCTAGAGGCAAACTGAGGAATCAAAGGTAAGCAGGATTATTCCTTATTAAAGCGGAAAGCACCTGACTGAGTAAGTCTCACCTAGTGAAGTGCATATCATTGGGAAGAATATCTGACAAATGCCATAAACATGGCAAGGAGACTGGGCCTTTGGACAGGAACCTGCATTTAAAGGGTCCCATGAGATGTGATCACACACACACACACACACACACACACACACACACACACACACACACACGCACGCACACACATGTGCATATTCATGAAAGATATAATAAACATCATGCTTATCTAGAAGTTAAAATATAAGAAAGGTGGAAACAATTTACCAGTGAAATGTAGCTACTTTTAGTAGTTGTCTTCATTTATCCTTTTATTCATATTCAACAAAATTCTCCAAGGGGTTATGGTACTCTCAGAAATTTTCTCCATGATTTTAAACAAGTAGCTGAAAGTACAACATCATTGTCAAATGACCAAATAAGTTTTGCTCATAGCAAATAAGTCTTTTTCTTCAAACTCAGGTCAAATACTACTTTCTTCCAAATGTCTTTCATTGGTCTAGGCCCTAAGTTACTATTACTTTCTCCTATCAGGTTGACTTCCATTTATTCTGTATTTATCTTCTACATGTCTGTGGATGTACATTCTTCCTCTTCTAAAAAACAAGATCCTTTAGGGCAGAGATGATTTTTTTCTTTCATGTTTAGCAAGTGGCTTGGCAATGAGTGAGTTCTCAGTAAAAGGTGATTTATTCAAAAACAGTATTTAAGGTTTACAAAATATTTTCCATAATGACCTTCAATTTGGTTAAGGAACATAGATCTCAGAGGGAAAAAACCCTATATAATATAATCATTGAGTCTACTGGTAATTTGATTATATTCTTTCATTTATTTAATGAAATTAACCAGTGATTTGTCTATTTTATTGCTTTTTCATAAAACCTGGTTCAAGTGATATTTATCAGTTCAATTATTTTCACGCTTTCAATTTTGTAAATCTCACCTTTGATTTTTAGGGTTTCCAATTTGGTGTTTAATTGAGGATTTTCTATTTATTGTTTTCTCATTTTTTCTTTGGTTGCATGCCCAATTCACTCATTTTTTTCTGTTTTATTGATGTAAGTGATTAGAGATAGGTATTTCTCCCTAAATACTGCTCTACTTGTATCCCATTGGTATGTTGTATTATTGTTGCCATTCCCTTTAATAAAATTATTGTTTCTATAAAATAAAAAAGAAAATAAATGAATTAAATTCTTTCATTACAGAAGAGGAAAATGGGGCCCAGAAAACTGAATATATCTGCTGTTGAAGACACAGTATACTGATCATAAACAGGCTTGTAAATCTAGAGCCAGGAGAGACCTCAGATAATTGGTTCTTAACTGTTGTATAATGAACCCTTTTTGCAGATTGGCTAATCCTATGAAATTCGTCTGAGAATATTTAAAATGCATAAAAATGCAGACTTACAATAAATACCAATTTTATTATTAATAACTACTAGAGTATTTTACTTTATTTCAATTTCCAGTTGAAAAATTAAATAAATTAAATTAAAATAAAATTGTAGTCATATACAAATTCTTGAAATCACTACTAATTAGAGAAATGCAAATTAAAATAACTCTTCAGATTGACCATTGTGATGGAAAAGAAAAAAGGTAAATGTTGGAGATGATTTGTACAAATTTGGAAATTAATGCACTGAAACTTGTGCTGTGAACTGGACCAACCATTCTGGAGAACAATTTTTGGTAATTGCTGTTTTGATATTGATGCTTTCTACTGAGTTTGTGTCTTGATTGTCCTTGTCACTATACTAGTTTTCTTCTATTAAATTCTTTTTCTTGTATGTTTATTTTCTCCAGTTTATTTCTTTACTTTTACATTTTTATTAATGTGTTCTGCTTCCAGGATCATGGGAGCACTGTCTCAAGCTTAAATTTTTTTGTGTTGATATTTTCAGAAGTATTTCTAGGTGTTTGGAAGTTTTTAGTTCTTCAATGGTGGTAAGAGTCAAGGAAAGACTTGGTAACTGCTCTCTTGCCCTGTGCTGTATCTTTATATAGTAAATTGCAAGTGCTAGCACAAGTTCTTGAACCTGGCACTTTGAACAGGTCCTTTGATCTCCTGAAAATATAAGCACTAATGATCATTTTCCTTGGTAGTGAAACTAAAGCCCTGCTTTAGTGAACAATGACAAGTGCTCTTTTCTGCCCTAGAATGTTGATCAGTGCCCCTGTCCTCCTATAGCCCCAGGCACTAATGCATCTTTTTGCCTTAGTACTGACTTGGAACTCTTAATGGGGATATAACAGAGTCCTGCACTTAATGACAATAAAGGGTCTTCTATAATCCACTTAAAGAAGTTTTAAAGAGGTTGACATACTACAGGTTAAGGACTATTGCCTTAGAGACCATGCTATTCAACCACTTCATTTTATAGATGAGGAAATTAAAGCCTGGAAAAATTAATTTTTCCACAGATTCAATAGCAGCATTGTTATTTGAAATCTGGTCCCTTAATCCAAATTTAGTAAAAACTTAATGTTTTGCAAGCTATCAAGGAACAAAATTAGGATAGATAGGCTTTACATTTTAGAAAAATACAGATTATAATTTATCTTCATAGCAATATGGAGTCACCAAACCTTTTTGAGTAGAGGAAAGAAAGAAATCATACCTGTGCTTTATTAATATCAGTTTGATAGTTAGGAAAGGACAGATTTGAGCTGGAAGAGACTGTAGCCTCAGAGACCAATTAGGAGGCCATTCCATTGTCTTCTATCTCTAGCTATTATACTCAGATTTCAATTCTGTCACATAGCTTGGCCAGGATCAGAATTAATCTCTTCTGTTCACAAAGTATTTGCAACAAATAGAGATATTGGAAGTTATTTCTCACTACTTAAACTTTCAAATCATTCTCAGAATTTGTTATAGCATATGAAAATGAATAAAAGTGAAGTTAAAAAGTTCTGCCAGTGCTTATATTATAAAACCAGTAGTTTCAGAGGTTTAAATCTTAGCTATAAAATTTACAGTTTAGCTGAATCATTGCCCTGGGGCCCAGTTTAGAAATAAATTTAATTTTTTTCTTCAAAATTTTAAGTTAATATAAATGTTCAACTTTCCAATATTCAGATAGTCATTGATACTAAAACTTTCCATTAAAATTGTTGGTTGGGATTCCTACTGATCATCAATAATATCTTTTACTATTTTCCAGGCCCTTTGATCTCATTTTTACCCACAAGTGAAAATTTTGGTATGGCTGATAAATGGCAGTACTTTATTACATTCGTGTCACTTTGCATTTATTACCTGATCAGAGTGTGGCAGTTGACAAAATAAAAATAAAAATACTCTACTTAGACACAACTGCTTGGATCATTTTGTCTGAATTATGATCAGGGAATTTTATGACTAGAATGTGCCTTAGTATTCATCCAACCCAATTCATCCTCTTATCAGCAAGGAAACAACTTTAGCCCTGAGATATGAGTGGCTAATACAGTCAAAAAGTCATTGTCGCCCTCCAGTTACCTCAACTCTGTCTCTTTTCATGTCCTTGCTTTCTACCTTTCCAAATTCCACTGACTCAGTACAAGATGTTGAAATAAAATTGTCTTACCTCTATCACCACAGCTTGTCATTGGGTCCATCGTAAGACTCATGGGACCCAAAGCAACCATTTCCATCAATCATACGTCTATCTTTCCTGACAAATATCTGGGACAAATTAAATGTGTGTGTCTCTGTATATGCATATAGAAATGATATATACATATCCATAAACATATATACATATGGATATATAAATATACATGTAAATATATTATATCATGCAAAATATATAAAAACATAAGATGCACATTATATTTATGCATTTCTTTCTATATGTTGATATATGTGTATGTATATGCATGTGTGGATGTGCATCTATGAATATGTATGTATACATGTGTCTGGGTAGATGATTGAATGCATGTGCATGTGGAAGGATATAAACATATGTAAGCATATGAATGTATTATATACTATATAAACCATAGTATGAAATACATATATGATCCTCTATTCATCCATGAAACACTGATTAGTCTTTTAAATTACTTCAAATTCTGATTCAAGTCTAGCTTGCCATAATTATTGAATATTCCTTCCTATTCCACAATATATTTTTTCTAATTGTCTTCTGAACATTCTATTTCCCACTATCAAGCCTTATATTTACTGTAATCTATTCCTGGAGATGAACTCTTTCCATTATACCTCTTCTAATTTTACCTGTATTCAGAACTTTAACTGGAAACACCTTCTAGGATACCTTTCATGACTCCCTTAGTTATTATTGTAGTCTCTCTTCTCCCATTTTTATATTTCCTTACCTGATTCTATGTTTCTCCATGTACCCCAACAATCTTCTCTCTAAGTTCATGTTCTGCTCACCTGACCCTCACAGAACATTCCAGCAAAAACCCTACATTCACTTTATTTTCAAATCATGAACCTTCATTTTTCTAGTCCAATTCAAACCAATTTTTAAAATCAATCTTCATGCCAATAGAAATATGAGCAAGCAAGAGAATCCCTGTCCTCATGGATTACATATTAGACCATGGAAAGACAACACATAGAGTAGAGTCAAAAAGCTTAGGAAGGAGTTCTGTTTTTTGGAGTAATGTAGAGATCTAGGGTCTGATAACATTAAGCAAAAAGTTTAACTGTCAAAAACAGGGAAGCCAGGGGAACGAGGGCAGGATATTCTTTAATTTTTCTGCAAAGAAGATACATGTCAAGCAGATTGGTAGTTGTTGCAGAAAAAAAATTATAAAATCTATTTCAAAATAATATGCAAAAAAGAAAATAATAAGTATTTATATATATGCTAGTTATATTATAAAAGAAAAACTGAAAGAGAATGAAGAGACAAAAATTGTGATGGGTTCTAAAGAACAAATGACGGAAAAACAATTAAATATTTTTCACTGAAATTTGTTCATTAAAATATTAATATTATTTAAATAAAATATCAATATGAAAGAACTAAGCAATTTAAAATGTCTATATTGTTGTTTCTATTGATGAGGTTTATTTTTCCTTTGTAAATTGATGGATGATTCTGTGGTGCACTTTAAAAATGATTCAGTACTAGAATCACTAACTGTAGCAATTAGAGAAGAAAAAGAAATAGAAGGTATTAAAATAGGCAAAGAGTAGAACAAGATATCACTCTTTGCAGGTGACATGATGGTCTACTTAAAGAATCCTAGAGAATCAACTAAAAAGTTAGTGGAAATAATCAACAACTTTATCAAAGTTGCTGGATACAAAATAAATGCAAATAAGTCATCAGCATTTCTATATATCTTCATCAATCTCAGCAGCAAGAATTAGAAAGAGAAATTCCATTTGAAAGTGCCCTAGATAATATAAAATGCTCAGGAATCTATCTGCCTAGACAAACACAGGAACTATATGAGCACAACTACAAAACACTTTCCATGCAATTAAAACTAGATCTAAATAAATGGAAAAAAACACTTATTGCTCATGGGTAGGATGAAATAACATAACAAAAATGACAATCCTACCCAAATTTATTTTCTTATTTAGTGCCATACCCATCAAACTACCAAAAAACTTTTTCATTGAATTAGGAAAAAAAAACATAACCAAGTTCATTTGGAAGAACAAAAGATCAAGGATATCGAGGAAAATAAATTTAAAAAATGTGAAGGAAGGTGGGCTAGATCTCAAACAATACTATAAATCATTGGTCATCAAAACAATATGGTACTGGCTAAGAGACAGGAATGAGGATAAATGGAATAAACTTAGGGTAAGTGACCTCAGCAAGACAGTCTATGATAAACCCAAAGATCCCAGCTTTGGGAACAAAACTACACTATTTGACAAAAACTGTCAGGAAAATTAGAAGAAAGTATGGGAGAGATTGGATTTAGATCAACATCTCACACCCTACACCGAGATAAACTCAGAAGGGGTGAATGACTTGAATATAAAGAAGGAAACTATAAGTAAATTAGCTGAATATAGAATAATATTCTTGTCAAATCTTTGGGAAATGAAAGATTTTAAGACCAAGCAAGTGTAAGAAAAAATACAAAATATAAAATAAACATTTTGATTATATTAAATTAAAAACCAATGCAACCAAAATTAGAAATGAAGCAACAAATTGGAGAAAAAGCTTTATAACCAAAAACTCTGACAAATGTCTAATTACTCAAATTTATAAAGAGATAAATGAGTGGTACAAAAAGTCAAGCCATTCTCCAATTGATAAATGGGGAAGGGAAATGAATAGGCAATTTTCAGATAAAGAAATCGAAACTATTAATAGGCATATGAAAAAGTATTCTAAATCAGAGAAATGCAAATCAAAACAGCATTGAGGTGTTACCTCAAACCTAGCAGATTGGCTAACATGACAGCAAAGAAAAGTTGGAGGGGATGTGGAAAAGTTGGGACATTAATTCATTGGTGGAGTTTTGAATTGTTCCAACCATTCTGGAGGGCAATTTGGAACTATGCCCAAAGGGCACTAAAAGACTGCCTGCCCTTTGATCCAGCCATAGCACTGCTGGACTTGTTCCCCAAGAGATAATAATGAAAAATACATGTACAAGAATATTCATAGCTGCGCTGTTTGTGGTGGCAAAAAATTGGAAAATGAGGGGATGCCCTTCCATTGGGGAATGGCTAAACAAATTGTGGTATATGTTGGTGATGAAATATTATTTTTCCCAAAGAAATAATGAACTGGAGGAATTCCATGTGAACTGGAATAACATTCAGGAATTGATGTAGAGTGAAGGGAGCAGAACCAGGAGAACATTGTATACAGAGAGCAATACACTGTGGTACAATCGAATGTAATGGACTTCTCTACTAGCAGTAATGCAATGATCCAGGACAATTCTGTGGGATTTATGAGAAAGAACACTATCCATATCCAGAGAAATAACTGTGAGAACAGAAACACAGAAGAAAAATAAATGTTTGATTACATGGGTCAATGGGGAATATGACTGGGGATGGAGACTCTAAATGATCATCATAGAGCAAACATCAACAACATGGAAATAGGTTTTGATCAAGGACAAATGTAAATCCTAGTCGAATTGCACATCAACTATGGGACAGGTTGGGGGAGGGAATGGAAGAAACATGATTCTTGTAACCAGGGGAAAATATTCTAAATTGACTAATTAAATGAAATTAAAAAATTAAAAAAAATATTCAGAAAGATAAAAGTTTTCCCTACATTTAGAAAGGAAACTGGAGATATTGATAAGCACAGGCTCCTACAGGATCTGAATCCTTCTTGCACAAAGAGAAAAAGAATATGAGGTAGATTGTACCTGTATAAAATGAGAGTAATCTTCATTAAATGGGTATGCAGGCACAAGGGAATATTCAGCCTAATTTTGCTTTATTAGTTCTTGCTGTCTTGTAAGATCATTAGCTTCTACTTGCCCAAATCTAGTGTTTAAAGACTGGTTTTCAGCTATGATCTTTTGATTTCCCTTTTCTGTTTGGTCTAAACTGCTTTTGATAGCTTTCAACAGGTGAATTCTGGTCTCCAATTTGCTTATTATTTCCTATGATTTCTGTGCCTCTTTTTCCAAATGGGAGATTCTGATTTTTAAACTGTTATTTTCCTTTTGAATTACTTGAATTTTCCTCTCCCAATTTTCTTCCCATTTTCCCTCCATTTTCTTACTTGGTTCTTTAATTTTAACTTGAGTTCCTCCAGAGCTTCTGACAAATTTCCATTTTTTTTGAAAGTTTGGATGCATTTGTTTGTTGGTCATTCTTTGATGTTGTCTCTATATTCTGCTCCATGTCTCCATTGATAAGTCTCCATAAATCAGCCTAATTCTGGATGAGCTAGGCAAGTAGAAAGTGGGGACTGAGTTTAAATATTCTTCAAACAAAGGGAAGAGGACAATGGGTGGGGAATGGGTTGATCCAGAAAGGAATCATGGTGTGTTTTATCTGGAGAGTTCCAGGAACAAGGGGGTGGAGAGGGACAGGAACAGAATACATAATCGTTGGTACTTTTTGTCACACTTAAGATAGCCAAGGATAAGATAACTGAGCCCAAAGCTTGAGTACAAATAAGGTAAGTAGGATGACACACAGGGTCCAAAACTGGATGAATAAGAATTGAGAGCATGATTCAGGATATTTCACAATATGTAAAACTTTCTTATAATTCTAGAACTGTATAGACTGATATGATCATTTTTACAGTCACTGGCTTTGCACTTTCAGTTGAGTTTATTTTGTCACTGCAAAAGTTTATCAGTTTTTCCAAGGCATTATTGATCCAGTCAGTCTCACACAAACAATTCCCCATAATCATAGGTGTAACTTGGAACTCAAGACAACTAATGTCATTCCCATCTTTATATACCCTCCTTTTGGTCAAGCAAGTCCCAATATTTGCCAAATACCAAGTGTGTACAATCTGATGAAACATAATTCAGTTCACAACTTTAGTAGTGCAGTGAGATGTCAAGGCAAACAAATATCTAACAGAAAGATAGATGATAAGTATTCTCAATAACAACAAAATGATACCTTGAAGCAAAGAGCTGAAATGTGTCCTGATCCTTCCAAGGAGTCAGCTAAAAAAGGACAATCTTCTGTTCTCCCAAGGCTGAGAAAGGGGCAACCACTTTCTTCAAGGTATGAACATTGGGATAATGTTTCCAGATTGATTAACATAAAGCAAGATTTCTCTTCAGTATGAACAAAACTCTGCCTTGAGCAGCTGTGAGGTCACACAAAACTCCAAGCTTTTGGAAGAATATTATAGCCATAGAATCAACTTCATGTTGCAGAGTGAGGGGAGATTTATTTGCCACTTTAAAAGAGAGATCGATTTGTGCTGACATAAGATGCTTACCACTTTCAAGAGAGAATATTTTGACTCAGTAGAGACCTTAATAGAGTCCACTATCCACTGTTCAACATGTGGGGATTAAAAACTTAGAACTTATTCTTACTTGATGGTAAAAATCAAAACAAAAAAAGAAAAGAAACATCACGTAAAAGAGAGGTGAGACAACAGTCTCCATGCTAATATAGGTAAATTGAAATATACACATTGGAATCACAAAAAAGTATAAAAACACTACTAGAAGCATCAAGGACTCTACCAACTGCTAAACATCCATAAAAACTGGAAATAGTGATTCCATCCAGGGTGGCATTCCAAAGGTTAAGTGCTAAGGAGGCCAGAGGTTCATTAAAAAAGAAGTTAGTAGTAGAATTAACTATCTTGACACAACAGTCATAAACATTAATAAAAAGAATACATTATACAGACACAGTGAAAAAAAAGAGCCAGTAATATAATAGTGATTGTTTCATATTAGATATCAGGTGTCCAATATAATTGTTTGATCTACAAGAATATTTTTTCTTGGATATGTTGGATTAGATATCCTCTTCAATGGATTTGCTTCTTTGTTTCCAAGGTATGTATAGAGAATTCTTTAAATGTCCCTTCTAAAATCTTATACAAAGCAGATCTGAATCCAAATAAGTAAAGCTTTAAAATTTTCCTTTTCCATTAACTAGTCGATGAAGTGCAAACCATACAAATATTTCTGGTCCTAACCTTAACAATAAAATTATTAGGAGAGTAAATAGTTCACTTGAAAATTCAGAAATTTTAGATTTTTATGTTTCTATTAGAATCATTTTCTTTTTATACAGAATTAGCTAACCTATTGTTTTCTCAAAACTCTCCATTCCAATTATTTATAATTCCATTAAGAGGACAAGATGCTATTAAGGATCTTATCCTATATATAAAAACACAGGTAACATTTTTGCAGATAGTTTTTCAACCCCTAAGTTCAATGTTTACACTAATGAATTTGTTGACAAGAGTCTAACTTTACTCCAATTGAAACAAAATTGAGATGCAATGTACAGACACACTTAAGAAATTCCCAATCATATACAGATTATAGCATCTTTCAAATGGATAGATTATAGTAGAACATTTTGAATTGTTAGCCATATTCAAACAAAAGATATATTACACAAATGTTATTTAATTTCTAAAAGAAAGACATGTTTTAGGAACTTAAACTTGTATATGATTATATATAAATATTAACAAGTGAATGACAACTCCTAAGTACTAATAACTTTGTTGTTTGATATATAATATAACTACACATTCACACTGAAAACAGTAACATCTTGCATATTTGTCTTGTGCTCCTATCTTCTATTTACCACTTGATCTAAATATATAAATTTATTATAAAAGAAAAAAGCAGAGACAAGATTATGATAACATCCAAATTGGTCCTTCAAGCAGTAGTGTAAGGGCACAAACTGTCATAAAAATATCAGGATATAGAATACTTAATTCTTTTTAATTCAGGTAAAAGTCATAATTGACAGTCACACAGTAACCATACCATCTTATAGCTAGACTCCAAAATAATCAGGTGGTGGTAAATATATTTGTTCAAAAGGAGGAAATACAAAGAGAAAACTGAGTCAAAGGGATTCTACCTTCAGCTGTGCTAAAGTTGCCTATCAGCTTTTTCCCTGAAACCACTGTCACAGTTCATGATTTTGCTTCTTTTGAGTAACATGTCATTTCTTTTGAAAAGTGGATTACTGACTTAATCAGACTTCTGCATCTGAATTCAGAACTCAAAATAATGTTACATTCCCATGTTTTGTTTTGTTTTTTTTACTTCAAATGGACCTTTCACTAACCACAGTTCTTGTTCTAATGAGCTGCAATAAAAAATAAAAGTTTACTATGAATCTTGTGCATATAAAATATTTTATTTAGCCTGTTTCACTTTTTTGTTTTTTCTTCTTAAGTTTTAAACTCATCCTGGCTTAATGATGATTACAGACAAATGTATATATTCTTAGCAATCCAATTTCATTGTTTAGAAATTTCATAATTGAAGGAAATTCTTTTCACTAGGCTAATGGCCTTGTCCACGCAAATGATTTTGAGAAGATTTAAAAGCTTACAGAAAAAGAAAGTCTGAATGCATTTTTCTTTTAACTTTTCCACACAGTAATTATTAATTTTTCCTTTTTTATTTCCTTTCACAAATTTTCCACTCTTTACCAAATCTCATCACTCAATAATGGCCCTAATGGATAGGATTTTCTCTAAACTATTATAGTTCATCTATCTGAAAATGCTCAGGAGGACTTGGTTTCCCTTCCTTTTAACTAAGTTTCTCTTTCTTGCACAAGAAAACAAAACAGTTCTTAAAACTCAACTGAGCAAATCACAAAATGGGTTACACTCATGTAGCTTACACAAAGTTTCCAAAGTAAAGACACACACATACATATACACATCAATTAAAAACTTAAATTGACCAGTACTTAACTTTGGCTTATAAGACTGTTTTTATTATGACACACTATATTTTATTCTATTTTTTCAGTCTTTTAGATTTTTTTTAGTATCCTGGAGTAATTCACTTCAATTCAATATATTCTATGGAAAATTAATATTAATCTGTACCATTTTTGGCACCGCAAAGAAACCTTTGCATTTTCATGGAGAAAATGTTTGATCTTAAGATTGAAGCCATCAACTTGCTTTTTCTCCCTTGACAAAACAGATTGGAAACAAATTCTGTTTTATGTAGCCTTTTGGATGGTGAAGCAATGAAATAATATAAATATAGCCATTCACAGAGAAAAATGCACATGTACACTATGCTGCCATTCACAAGGTCACCCCTGGCAGTTCTTGTTCAGAATGAGGCTGGAGTCCTTGAATTGAAGAAACATGGGAAAGGGACATTACAATCAGCATAAATTGCAGTAGAGGGAGGAAGTAGGGATCTTTCCTTGGAGTTGTAGACTAAGGAGGACTGTGGTCTGGCTCTGAGACTTGCATGGCTGTCTGGGGCAGGAGTGGAGATAGCTAAAAGAGTGATTGGACACACATTTCTGTGTCCTGCTTTTTATTGCTTAATAACTAATTATAAATTAAGATACTGTATCCATAGTATTTAAATCATAGCAATCTAATTTTCAAAGGAGCATGTGACTTGGTATGATATTGTGCCTCTTTTACCAATGGCTATTTATGTTTCTAA
Organism: Monodelphis domestica; assembly: GCF_027887165.1. Taxonomy (NCBI): domain Eukaryota; kingdom Metazoa; phylum Chordata; class Mammalia; order Didelphimorphia; family Didelphidae; genus Monodelphis; species Monodelphis domestica. Next base: position 728,854,351 of record NC_077227.1, read on the forward strand.
TTATTTCTACCATAACTCTAATTTATTTTTCACTTTTACTGAGTTATTATTACAAATCTTAAAGCATTATATAAATGTTACTTAATTTACTTTAAAATATTTTCTAACTCTTGCTTCATTTATTCCAGAAGTTGAACTTCCAAAGTTATGCTTTTCTACATTTTTTTTCTTATTGATAAATTGGAATAATTATATTCTGCGTTTGTTTCTCAAAAGCCTGTCATCATAACTCTGTATAATGGGTTTCTTTTCAAGTGAAATTTTTCCTCCATACTTCTACAGGATGTTGGACTTTTTATTTTAATATTGGCTTTTGTGTACTCCAGGAGGAAATATATAGGCCTATTTGTATCCTTTTTGGTTCCACGGAAATTGTCTTTGAGGTATTGAGGATCATGTTATTCCTGTACCTCAGTGATACTTCAGGCCGTGGCCCTGAAAGATTTGAGTGCTCCCAAAATGGTCTAAATCAGGGAAAAGTCCAATTGTTGCTCAATTAGTCTGAGGTTTTTCAAGTTCTTTTTATGTGAATTTAGATCTGAGCAATATATGTATAAGTTTATCCTTGGTTGGCATTTCAGTGAATTGATGTGAGCACAATTAATATTAGCAAGCTAGCAATTTCTGTTAGTTTAGAGTGATAAAATGGTAGGACCACTTTTGGTCGAGGTTTTCAATTTTGGTTATTCCATTGAAGATTGCAGATTGGCCTCAAATGTGAAACTAATATCCTTCCTTTATTCTATTTCTGGGCTCAGCATATAATTTCCCTGAGGGAAGGCAATGATTCATTGCTGTGTTCATACCTCCAATTCCTAGCAGAGTGCCTCGCGTCTAATAGGTATTTACTAAGGTCTTTTGCTTCTGAATATGCTCATTCATCAGTACTCAACCTATGACTATTGAGCATGTATAACCCTGCAATAATCCTGGAGCAGAGGTCTCCTTTTCTGTCTGCCCTAGATGTCTGGACTAGAAATGAGTAGTGAGTGGCAGGGTTCTCTTTCTACAACTTGTACAATGTTAAGTCCACTTGTATGAGTCTGTTTCACCTTTTATTCTCTTATGTATACCCTTGGGCATCTTTCATTCAATGGAGTAAAATATTTCATGCAAGCTTCCTGGCTAGATCCCTCTACCCAGTGTCCAAAATCTTACTTATCTATCTCTCTATGTTGACCTGACTTGGAAACAAAATGTGACTCATTAAATTTTTCATGGATTTCCTAGACAAAACTCTTTCTCCTCTGTTTTCTAGATCCTTGGGGAGAAGCTATGGAGGAAGAGTTAAATTCTGCTCCCTACTGTCCTACCTTTCGGCATATCTTTCTGTGGGAAGGGAATTTCCCCTCCCCATTATGTCACTTTGTTTGATGTCATCAATCAGTGACCTAGAGGTTGTTTACCATTGAGATGTGCAGGAATAGACAAACCTTTAGAGAAAGGAAGTTGAAACTAATCATATGGGAAGCTGCCAATTAGGAACTATGGTTGGTTCCTGAGATTTGACGTGGGAGAGTTAGTTGGTGGAGAAAAACTGCTTATAAGGTGAGACCAAGAAACTGCTCTGTTCTCTCCTCTTTTGCTATGTCTCTCTTTTTTTTTTTTTTTTTTAAATATTATTTTATTTGGTCGTTTTCATACATTATTCACTGGAAACAAAGATCGTTTTCTTTTCCTCCCCTCCCCTCCCCCCCCCCCCCCCCCCGCCTTTCCCTCTCCCATAGCCGACGCATGATTCCACTGGTTATCACATGTGTTCTTGACTCGAACCCATTTCCCTGTTGTTGGAGTTTGCATTATAGTGTTCATTTAGTCTCTCCTCAGTCTTATCTCCTCCAACCCTGTAGTCAAGCAGTTGCTTTTCAGCAGTGTTTTTACTCCCACAGTTTATCCTCTGCTTGTGGGTAGTATTTTTTTTTTTAGATCCCTGCAGATTGTTCAGGGATTGCATTGATACTAATGGAGAAGTCCATCACCTTCGATTGTACCACAATGTATCAGTCTCTGTGTACAATGTTTTCCTGGTTCTGCTCCTCTCGCTCTGCATTACTTCCTGGAGGTTGTTCCAGTCTCCATGGAACTTCTCCACTTTATTATTCCTTTTAGCACAATAGTATTCCATCACCAACATATACCACAATTTGTTCAGCCATTCCCCAATTGAGGGGCATCCCCTCATTTTCCAATTTTTGGCCACCACAAAGAGCGCAGCTATGAATATTTTTGTACAAGTCTTTTTGTCCATTATCTCTTTGGGGTACAAGCCCAGCAGTGCTATGGCTGGATCAAAGGGCAGACAGTCTTTTATCGCCCTTTGGACATAGTTCCAAATTGCCCTCCAGAATGGTTGGATCAATTCACAACTACACCAGCAATGAATTAATGTCCCCACTTTGCCACATCCCCTCCAGCATTCATTACTTTGCATAGCTGTCATGTTAGCCAATCTGCTAGGTGTGAGATGATACCTCAGAGTTGTTTTGATTTGCATCTCTCTGATTATAAGAGATGTAGAGCACTTTTTCATGTGCTTATTCATAGTTTTGATTTCTTTGGCTGAGAATTGCCTGTTCATGTCCCTTGCCCATTTGTCAATTGGAGAATGGCTTGATTTTTTGTACAATTGATTTAGTTCTTTATAAATTTTAGTAATTAAACCCTTGTCAGAGGTTTTTATGAAGATTGTTTCCCAATTTGTTGCTACCCTTCTGATTTTGGTTACATTGGTTTTGTTTGTACAAAAACTTTTTAATTTGATGTAATCCAGATTATTTATTTTGCATTTTGTAATTCTTTCTAATTCTTGCTTGGTTTTGAAGTATTTCCCTTCCCAAAGGTCTGACATGTATACTATTCTGTGTTCGCCTAATTTTCTTATAGTTTCCTTCTTTATGTTCAAGTCATTCATCCATTTTGAATTTATCTTGGTGTAGGGTGTGAGGTGTTGATCTAAGCCTAATCTTTCCCACACTGTCCTCCAATTTTCCCAACAGTTTTTATGAAATAGTGGATTTTTGTCCCAAAAGCTGGGATCTTTGGGTTTGTCATAGACTGTCTTGCTGAGGTTGCTTGCCCCCAGTCTATTCCACTGATCCTCCTTTCTGTCTCTTAGCCAGTACCAAATTGTTTTGATGACCGCTGCTTTATAATATAGTCTGAGATCTGGGACTGCAAGACCCCCTTCCTTTGTATTTTTTTTCATTAATTCCCTGGGTATCCTTGATCTTTTGTTCTTCCAAATGAACTTTGTTATGTTTTTTTCTAAATCAGTAAAAAAAATTTTTGGAAGTTCCATGGGTATGGCACTAAATAGATAGATGAGTTTGGGTAGGATGGTCATTTTTATTATATTGGCTCGTCCTACCCATGAGCAGTTAATGTTCTTCCAATTGTTCAAGTCTAGTTTTAGTTGTGTGGAAAGTGTTTTGTAGTTGTGTTCATATAGATCCTGTGTTTGTCTCGGGAGATAGATTCCTAAGTATTTTATTTTGTCTTGGGTAATTTTGAATGGGATTTCTCTTTCTAGTTCTTGCTGCTGATCTGTGTTGGAATTATATAGAAATGCTGATGACTTATGTGGGTTTATTTTGTATCCTGCAACTTTGCTAAAGTTGTTGATTATTTCAATTAGCTTTTTGGTTGAGTCTCTAGGATTCTTTAAGTAGACCATCATGTCATCTGCAAAGAGTGATAATTTGGTCTCCTCCTTGCCTATTTTGATGCCTTCAATTTCTTTTTCTTCTCTAATTGCTACTGCTAGTGTTTCTAATACAATGTCAAATAATAGAGGTGATAATGGGCATCCTTGTTTCACTCCTGATCTTAATGGGAATGGATTTAGTTTATCCCCATTGCAGATGATATTAGCTGATGGTTTTAGATATATACTGTTTATTATTTTTAGGAATGACCCTTCTATTCCTATGCTTTCTAGTGTTTTTAGTAGGAATGGGTGTTGTATTTTATCAAAGGCTTTTTCTGCATCTATTGAGATAATCATGTGATTCTTGTTGGTTTGCTTGTTGATGTGGTCAATTATGTGGATAGTTTTCCTAATGTTGAACCAGCCCTGCATCCCTGGTATGAATCCTACTTGATCATGGTGGATGACCCTTCTAATCACTTGCTGGAGTCTTTTTGCTAGTATCCTATTTAAGATTTTTGCATCTATATTCATTAGGGAGATTGGCCTATAGTTTTCTTTCTCTGTTTTTGGCCTGCCTGGCTTTGGAATTAGTACCATGCTTGTGTCATAAAAGGAGTTTGGTAGGACTCCCTCTTTGCTTATTATGTCAAATAGTTTGTATAATATTGGGGTTAACTGTTCTCTGAATGTTTGATAGAATTCACTGGTGAATCCATCAGGCCCTGGGGATTTTTTCTTAGGCAGTTCTTTGATGGCTTGATGGATTTCAATTTCTGATATGGGATTATTTAAGAAAACTATTTCTTCTTCTGTTAGTCTAGGCAATTTATATTTTTGTAAATATTCATCCATATCACCTAGATTGGTATATTTATTGCCATATAGTTGGGCAAAGTAGTTTTTAATGATTGCCTTAATTTCCTCTTCATTTGAGGTGAGATCCCCCTTTTCATCCTTGATGCTATTAATTTGCCTTTCTTCTTTCCTTTTTTTAATTAAATTAACCAGTACTTTATCTATTTTGTCTGTTTTTTCAAAGTACCAGCTTTTAGTCTTGTTTATTAGCTCAATAGTTCTGTCACTTTCTATTTTATTAATTTCTCCCTTAATTTTTAGGATCTCTAGTATGGTTTTCTTCTGGGGGTTTTTAATTTGTTCATTCTCAAGTTTTTTTATTTGCATTTCCAATTCCTTGGTCTCTGTCCTCCCTAATTTGTTAATATATGCACTCAGGGATATGAATTTTCCTCTAAGTACTGCCTTGGCTGCATCCCATAAGGTTTGAAAGGATGTTTCGCTGTTGTCATTTTCTTCAACGAAATTGTTAATTGTTTCTATGATTTCTTCTCTAACTATCCGATTTTGGAGTATCATGTTATTTAATTTCCAATTAATTTTTGATTTGGGTCTCCATGTACCCTTGCCGATCAATATTTTAATTGCCTTGTGATCTGAAAAGGCTGCAGTTAATATTTCTGCTTTTCTGCATTTAAGTGCCATGTTTCTATGACCTAGTGTATGATCTATTTTTGTGAATGTGCCATGTGGTGCTGAAAAGAAGGTGTATTCTTTTTTGTCCCTATTTATTTTTCTCCATATGTCTATTAATTCTAATTTTTCTAAGATTTCATTCACCTCTTTTACCTCTTTCTTATTTATTTTTTGATTTGATTTATCTAAATTTGATAGTGGTTGGTTCAAGTCTCCCACTAATATGGTTTTACTGTCTAATTCCTCCTTCAATTCTCCTAGTTTCTCTATTAAAAATTTGGATGCTATACCATTTGGTGCATACATGTTGATTAGTGATATTTCCTCATTGTCTATACTTCCTTTTAGCAGAATATATTTACCTTCCCTGTCCCTTTTGATCAGGTCTATTTGTACTTTGGCTTTGTCAGATATCATGATTGCAACTCCTGCCTTCTTTCTATTGGTTGAGGCCCAAAAGGTCTTACTCCAACCTTTAATTCTAACCTTGTGAGTGTCAACCCGTCTCATATGTGTTTCTTGAAGACAACATATGGTAGGGTTTTGTGTTCTAATCCAATCTGCTATTTGTCTGCGTTTTATGGGTGAGTTCATCCCATTCACGTTCAAAGTTATGATTGTTATTTGTGGATTCGCTGGCATTTTGATGTCTTCCCCTAGTTCTGACTTTTCTTCTTTAGCTTTCTCCTTTTGAACCAGTGATTTACTTTAGGTCAGTCCCCCTAGTCCCCTCCCTTGAGATGCTTCCCTTTTAAGCCCCTCCCTTTTTATGCTCCCTTCCCCTCCCCCCTCTCCTTCCCTCCCTTTTTGTACTCCCTCTCCCCTCCCCCTCCTTAATTTTCCTTTCTTTCTTGCCCTAATGGATAAGATAGAATTCAGGATCCCACTGGATCTAGATGTTCTTCCCTCTCAGATTTGATTTCACTGAGAGTAAGGTTTAAGTAATTCCACTTCACGCTCTCTTCCTCTCCTTCTCATATGAGAGTTCTTCCCCTCCCCTTCCCATGTGTATCTTTATATGGGAAAGTTTATTCTATTGATTCCCCCCCTATTTCTTGAAGTTAATCTTAGTATTATCACGGTTCCCCCCTCCCTTTTCCTTTTTTTGCCCCCACTTTCCCCAAATCTTCTTGATTCCCCAATCTTTCCCTATGCATGTTTCTTCTAACTACTCTTATGATGATACAATTAATGAGAGTTACACAAAACATTTTCCCCACATATTAATATATATAATTAGATGTAAATGTAGTCCTTATAGAAGAGAGTTTGACTTAAAGAGAAAGATAAGATTTATCTCCTTTTCCCTTTCTTTCATATTTACCTTTTCATGTTTCTCTTGCTTTCTGTGCTTGGATATCGAACTTTCCACAGAGCTGTGGTCTTTTCTTAGCAAATGCTTGGAAATCTTCTATTTTGTTGAATGCCCATACTTTCCCCTGGAAGTATATAGTCAGTTTTGCTGGGTAGTTGATTCTTGGTTGGAGACCCAGCTCTCTTGCCTTTCTAAATATCGTGTTCCATGCTTTGCGGTCTCTTAGTGTATTAGCCTCTAAGTCGTGTGTGATCCTTATGGGAGCCCCCTTATATCTGAAGCTCTTCTTCTTGGCTTCTTGTAGGATTTTCTCCTTTACTTGGAAGCTCTTGAATTTGGCAATTACATTCCTAGGTGTTGTCTTTTGGGGATTTAGTATAGAAGGTTTTCTATGAATCCTTTCTATTTCTATTTTGCCCCCTTGCTCCAGAACGTGGGGGCAATTTTCTTTTATAATCTCCTCTAGAATAAAATCCAATTTGTTGTTTACCTCTGGTTTTTCTGGGAGACCGATGATACGGAGATTTTCTCGTCTTCCTCTGTTCTCCAGGTCCGTGACCTTCTCAGTGAGATATTTTATGTTTTCTTCCAATTCATTAATTGTTTGGGTTTGCTTTATTGATTCTTGCTGTTTTATCATCTCACTTTCTTCGAGGTGCTTAATTCTGGTCATTAGGGACTGGATTTGCTTTTCAGCCTTGTCTGCCCTTCTATTGGATGCTTCGAGTTCTTTTTCCAATTGAGCATTCTTATCTGTCAGACAGCTGATCTCTTTCTCCCATTTTTCTTTCCAGAAGGTTTCCATCTTTTGGATAAGTTCCAGTTTGAGATCTTCCAGAGCTTGTTGATAGTTTCCATTTTGGGAGGCGTGTTCTGAATTTTTTTGGATTTCCTCCTCATTCTCCTCTTTTCCTTGGGTACTTCCACCATAAAAGTTTTCAATAGTCACTTTTTTCCCTTTCTTCCTGGAGGCTTGATTTTGGGCCATGTGAGCCATCCCTTTGGTGGTTTTATTTCCCTTTCCTTTTTGGTCTGGGGTCTGGGTTATATGAGCGGTTTTTCTGTGAATTTAGGTTGCTTCAGACTAGTTCTTCCCAGCCTCCGAGCCCAGGTATTCAGCTCCGCCCAGATAATCAGCATGCGTTGTTCAGCGCAGCCCGCCCCAAGTCCAGGTCCGCTGGATTCTCCAGTGAAAGTGCCCTGAGACGTTTTTTCCTGGCAGTCCCCAGATCCCAAGGACCCTGGAGTGCCCCCCCAGACAGAGAAGCTCCCCACTCACTCGCTGTCCCGGTGAGCGCTCAGGTAGCTCACTCTGGTTTAGTGGGGGAGGTGGGGTAGGGGAAGGGCGGCTCAGTTCACTTTTCTGTGCAAGCTTTTCCTTCTTATTTTAGTGTGGAAATGTTCAAGCCCCACGTACCTTTGCCTCTGTGGGGTACTGGGGAGTCCTTCTGTTCCTCCAAAGGTGATTTTATGCTCCTTTGATGTAGTCTAGTTCGTTCGGTGCTGGGGAGAGAAAGCGTGCGGAGTCTAGATTGCAGCCATGATTACCCGGAAGTCCCTCGCTATGTCTCTCTCTTTTTCTGTCTCTGTCTCTCTCTGTCTCTCTGTCTCTCTGTCTCTTTCTCTCTGTCTCTGTCTCTGTCTCTCTGTCTCTCTCTGCCTCTGCCTCTCTTTTTCTGTCTCTCTCTGTCTCTCTCTGTCTCTGTCTCTGTCTCTCTCTGTCTCTGTCTCTCTGTCTCTCTCTCTGTCTCTCTGTCTCTCTCTCTGTCTCTCTCTCTCTCTGTCTCTCTCTCTCTCTCGCTCTCTCCCTCTCTCTCTCTCTCTCTCTCTCTCTCTCTCTCTCTCTCTCTCTCTCTCTCTCTCTCTCTCTCTCTCTCTCTCTCTCTCTCTCTCTCTCTCTCTCTCTCCCTGGAGTTACCCCTGTCAGTAGTGAGCCTCTATCCATCGAATGGCAAATACGGTAGTAAACTCAGCTACTGTATACCTTTCCTACATTTCTCTCTCTTTACTATCACTACTTTCATGTAATGAAGCTACTAAAGCTACTATCAGCCACATGATTTAGTTTTAAATATTACACTTTCAAAATAAGTTTCTGATACCTCCTCTTGTTAATAGAAAGATCCCTTTTCACTAACCACTGGTTAGACTTTCCATACAGGTATATTTAGATGATGTATTTTTCAAGTAGAACAAAATTTTCCTGAGGGTATTTGTTGCTATATTCATATCTTCAATTCCTAACATAATATCTTGCATGAAGTAAGTATTTAATAAGTGTTTGTTCAAATGAATTTTATTGTATGGTGCTACCTTTAGCTGATATCTGTTCTCCTCCTCATACCAATCAATTTCAAAATGTAATTTAAATTCTGTTACATCTCTATATGTTGGCTCCTCTTCATTATCACTGTCAACAGTCTAAAAGTTCTCCTCCTTATTTTACTTATCCTATTAATATAGCCTCCCAATGTATTAGAACATAATCTTATTTATGAATAGTCCTAACTGTGTCAATTCTGTGCTCAACAATTCTCAGTGACTCTCTGTTGAACTTAGAAAAGTTCAAGTCAACCTCAATTAAGTTTCTATCCATTTTTCTAAGTTCTTAATCCATCAGTTAACCGACTTTTATGAAACAGAAACTGTGCTCCAAATTTTATGTTAAGGACCAGGGATGGAAATATGAAAACCAAAATAATTCTATTTTCTAATTGAATTCAAGTGGAATTTATACATAAAGCTATATGCTCCATAGTGCTCGCAAATTAAAAAAAAAAAACTCAAAGCAGTTTAATTCAAGGTACTTTGGAAGGAATGGCACTAGCAGGTGGAGGATCAGGAAAGGTTTCATGTCAGTCCCTTAGGATATAGTGCCTTAGCTTAACTTTAAACAAAGTAGGGACTCTATAAAATAAGCATATTGAGGATATTGCAGGAATGGGGAATGTCCAGTCCTGAAGCAGGTATTTAGGAGATGGAGTGACTTGAGTAAGGAACAGAAAGAAGTTCAGTTTTGTTGGATAAAAGTGTGTAGAAAATGGAGGAATGTCCAATAAACTAGAAAGATAGGCTGAAGCTAAGTTGTAAAGGGCTTTAAAAGCTAAACAGAGGAGTTTTTATCTTATCCCAGAGACAGTATACACTTTATATTCCTGTCTAACTATAGTACTCTCTGGCCCATAAACAATTCCTATAGCAGTAGTGATTCTCATTTTTTTTCCTCTTTGTAAAGTGTTTATTTTTTTTTTCCATGAGGAATGAAGGTTAATGAATATTCAAGTAGTCCACATTGCACATGGGCAGTTTTCTTTTAATAGGAGCAACAATTTTGTTGGGCCTTTGCAAATTCAAGATCCAGTGTGCTTTGAACTTGCTCAATGCCTGTCATGTACATATTTTATTCCTACAATAATAGACTCATAGAATTAAAGCAAGAGGAACTCAGAAACCATTTAGATCAACCCCTTTATTTTACAAAAGAAATTCAAAGAGGTTATGTGACTTGAGTAGTGTCACAGAACCTATTAGTAGGTGTGGCAGGCTTGGAACCAATATCTTCCAAATTCCAAGTCTAATACCCTATGTGCAATCAAAATATATTTTAAAAATATTCATGAATTCATGAATTTTCTCTGATCTGCTCTAATATCCCATCCAAAATTCGATGGCACCTACTTAATTCAATACTACTGATTTGTGAATCAATGGTCGATGTCCACTTGTCTCTACAGGGCACCTAGATCACCTAGTGGGAAGACTACTGGACCAGGAATCCAGAAGACTAGTTTAAATGAGTTCAAATCTGCCCTCAGGTGTTTCATAGCTATGTGACTATGGACAAGTCACTTAATCCATTTTGCCTTGATTTCTTCTCTATAAAATAAACTGGAGAACAACACAGCAAACCACTCCAGTATTTTTGCTAAGTAAACCTCAAAAGGAGTCACAAAGTCTTGGACATACTGAAAAGACTAAATAAAAACAATACCCTCTTTCTCTTCTCCTTATTTGGTTCTTGAAATTGTAACTGTTTTAACATTATATCCTGTTTTGGTCCTCTATCAAACCTTTCTTCTAGTCAATATAGTAAGTTTCTAGATTGCCAGTATAAAGTAACAATAGCAGGAATTAAGATGTCAAAGGGAGCCTAGATGTCATGTATAAATTGTCCCAAAGCTGAAAGACGTATGGCTTATGAATTATACATATATATATATATATATATATATATATATATATATATATATATATATATATATATATATATATATACACATTATCCAAAAGTCACATGTTGGTAATATGTCATGAATGAAGGGAAACAATCTAGGCCAGTGATGGTGAACCTAAGACTTGGGTATTAAAGATGGTACTCAAAGCACTCTCTGTGGGCATGTGGCTACTTTTCTTCCGAAAAGTTTGTTACCAAAAAGGCAGAGGGACTGAGGAGGAGCTGCTCCCTTCCCCCTTTCCACAATACATGATGACATTTTTCACTTCCCCCATCTACCCAGCAGTCTAATGGGAATTCTCAGGGGGTAAGGTGGGCAGCTCATAGGCTGCAGAGCTGGAGGGGAGCAGAGTGGTCCCATCTTCCTCTCTACACTTCTCGAGGACATTCCTCACTTCACCCACCTCTCCACCAAGCAGCCTAATGAGAGTCCTTTCTTCCTCTCTTCTGTGGGGGTAATGTGGTGGAGGGAGGGACACAGGACTCAGCTGGGGGGGCGGGGCAGGGCCTGGCACTCCATCTCTAAAATGTTTGTTATCACTGATCTAGACTTCCTGTCAGGATCTTTTGGTCCTATGATATATAAATTTCAGATAATTTCTAGACATTTGTATTCAGACCAACAGCACACCACATAATGATAACTTTGAGATGACATGAACATATTGTTTAAAATTTTAGTGACAACTTTAAGATGATTTTATGTTCATAAACTAACCCTGAAGTGGTACAGGTAAGTTTATTTGCCCCTCCAAAACATCTACAAAAATGAGACCTCCAACTCTTGCCCCCACAAAAAAGAAGTATCCAGTCTCCTAAGGGTTCATTCTGCTAGAATGCTCCCAACTCTTTTCTGTGTATATTTAAGTGATTCATTCCTGCCTTTTTCTTTTCCTAACACTGCCTTCCTTCTTTCACTATATCCAACCCCACACCATCTGACTCTGTACCCTTTTTCTCTGGTTGACTCTGTACTTTAAGTGACGATCTGCCCTAATGCATCATGTGACTTATTGAAATGTACATGCTGGCTTGCTTCTTGTCATTGTGCTCTTTCCTAGTGAGCACCCAAAATCTGGCCATGTGTCTCCATTTCATAATGTCTTAAATTAACTCTCAATTCTGTATCTATTAATTAAAATACACTTAAACCAACTCTTCACTGTGAAGACTAGCCTGAAGTCCTCTATCAGTAATGATTTCCTTGCTTGGACTTACTAAGTACACATTTACACCTATGTGCATGTATATACACACATATTCACATACATATATAATGCACATTTGCAATGTGACTTCCCAGACTAACTGCATATTTATACATATAGACATACAAATGTATATAGAAACACTATAACATATAAACATTGTATATCTATATATGCATTGTGTATTCATATGAACATGTTTACATGTACATATGTAAACATGTATGATTATATGTGTCTGAATAATTGAGTGGAAAGGCATTTGTTGCATTGTGTACATGAATCTACACACATGAGTTCATACATGGTTATATACATATAAAGTCATACATCTGTGCATGTACACATTTACTTGCTTCATTTGCAAATATATAACAATGAACTTATCAGGCAATAGTACAGATTATGTTCATTCAAGTTTTTCATTTTCCTGACAGCCTGTGAACTTCACAAAGGAAACAATGATGCGTTATCTAAAATTCATATTTCTTCCACTGCCTTGAACCTCAGCGCTCTACACATAGGATGCAGTTAATAAATTGTATTGAATGAATGATTTTCCTGGATCACAGCAGCAATAAGTCTGAAAAATAGAATTTGAATTCATTTTTCTTCTGACTCTAAGAAAAATGTCCTAACCATCATGCTATAAGTGTCATAATTGCTTAGCCCTATATTACAATATACTTCTGGTTCTGTTAGAAAATGGGGAGGGTAGTATTTTTTTATTCTTGGTATATAAAGGAAATAAGACATCTCATTCAACATTTATAAAATAACTATTAAGTGAGAGAGCTAAAGGGATACAGAGGGAAAAGGAAGGAAAGTGGGAATTATTAGAGAGATCAGTAAAGATCTGGTAAAATATACACCAAGACTCAATAAGGTATTTTAGAGAACCAGTTATTTCAAACTAATGATATTTCCTTTGTTGGTAGGTTTCTGAATTCTTAGATGACTGAAAATATATAACATAACTGAATTTTTACAATGATATATATGTATATTATTATGTTCACCAAATCTGTAGATGTCACCAAGCTTGAAGAAATTGCTAACATACAAGATGACAGTTTGGATTAAAAAAAATGATAGAATATCTTATGTGGCTAAGGCACTGAGATCAATCTAATTCTAGTGAAATGAAATTTAATAGAGACAATTTGCTTAAAATTTGGTTCAAAATCATTTACCTTAATAGGAAATGGTGGAAACATAGTGAGACAGCACTCTTTCTGAAAGTGACCAGAGGTCTTTAATTGATTTGAAACTCTATATGAATGAGAAGAGTAGTTTGGCAGCCAGGAGTAGTTAAGGCAGAATCTTAGGTTGTATCAGTAAAGGTATTACTTATAAGAATAAAAAAGTGATGGACTTGCTTGGCTTTGCTTAAGCTAAATCACTTGTGGACCTTTGTACTCAATTCCATATGACACACTTTAGACGGGACAGTATTTATTATGAGAATATCCAGGATGGGCAACCAGGATAACCAGGATGATGAGGAATCTTGAGTTTACCTCCTCTGACTATGAAAGAACTAAATAAATATCCTTATACTGAAAAAAACAGCAATAACAACAGCAACAGTAACAACAACAACAACAACAACAACAAGGGAAGATTAATTTTCCAAGTATTTAAAGGATGTCTTGGAATGGGGTTGATTTAGATTTATCCTGTTTGGGCTCATATATGAGAAACAACATAGAATCCAATTTAGGTCCTATATTAGGCAAGTGTTTTATTCTTCCATTAGAAGGTGAGCAACATGAAAGGAGGATTTTTCTTATTTTTTTATTTGTATGCCTACCAATTAGCACTATGCTTTTCACACATTAAGTGCCTGACAAATACTTTTCCAATTCATTTCATTCTTATATAAAACAATCCAGACTCTATTTGTAGAACTATACTTTGTTCTTTTTATTCAATTTTACTTGGCCTTGCATATATATTTTGCTGTTTATTTTTTTTCAATTTTGATTAGTTGGGTACTTCCATGTATGTCCACTTTTTTAAACCCTTAACTTTCATTTTAGAATTGTGTATTAGTTCTATGGTAGAAGAGCAGTAATTTTGAAGTAGTAGATGTTTAGTACATTGTCCAGTGTCTGAGACCATATATGAATCCAGGACTTCCCGTATCCAGACCAGGGGCGCTATCCACTTTCCCACTTAGTCACCCATGCCCCGTCTATTTCTTAAGACAAATTACACATTTTTTTCCTCAGTGGAATTATTTAGATTTTTGCCTGCATAAGTTTTGTAGGTATGTCATTTCCCCTTTGGCATTTTATTGCCTGGGAGCCCACCTATTTTTCCTCTGAACACTTTGATATGTTTTTTTTTTCCAAATCTAGAATACATGAGAAACTAAACCACAATTTTTTACCTCTTGTGACACAAAATTTTAGAAGGAGTCTGTTCCTCCTAAAATTCAACTCTATAAACCAATGTCTTCTTCTTCTTAATGAAACTGTACACAGAATAATATTTTCCCTTGGTTCCTCAATGAACAGTTACTTGGAGAAGAGCCAAGATGGCAGCTTAGTAACAGAGAAAGCTGGAATCATTCCAAAAATCCTCCCAAATCAATGAAGAGTTATTTCTCTGTTTCTTAAAATATGCATATTTTGTCTTCTTCATATATTGGATGTTAATTAAATTTAATATATATTTACTTTCCAAGGGTATATTATACTTTCAACTTAATTGGATGCTCTTTGAAGGCAAGGTCCATGTGAGCTAGTTCTTTCTGTTATCAGATAGTATATTAGAAGATAAAAATATTTGCACATTGAATCAAGATGACCTGGGTTTGAATACAGTCATAACTTTCTAGCTGCATGACCTTGGACAAGTTACTTAAACTTATCTTTTAGTATTAGGAAATATAATATTTTAGAGAAACTTATTTATTTTTCTCATTAGTCAATATTTTAGATGACATACAAATAGAAATGATCCTGAAAGTAGATGATACTAAAAATAAATTTAATATATTAGGGATTGTATGGAAACATACATTTTTACATTATTTTATATTTTCTAATATGGCCTCCACTTTGCTCCAACTCATGAATGGTGAGAGGGAATACTCTTTTCCAGGCCCTGTGTAGTATTTTACAAATATTATCTCACTTGATCCAAGTAAAATGCTTAATAATGTCCTTAACTTGTCAGTACTTGACTTATTGTGTTTTTCCCCCTTTTGTCCAGGGATGGTTGATCCTTTGATATATTTCTACTTCAGAAATTGCTCTCCCTCTGAGACCAGACATTTAATTAATACACACTTCTGAGAATGATTCCAATCTACATTAGTAAAACAGGTTGGTGATGTCCCAATTTGCATTGTTATAAGGATTCCCTCACCTGGAGATACAGCCACCAAGAAAATCATAGGAAATTGAAACAACTTTTTAAAAAATTAATAATTTTGGTTCACTCATTAAAAGTTGTTGAGCTCTGAGAGTAGAAAACTAATAATATACTACATCAATATGATTGTGCCTAAAATAATTGGACTTAATATAATAAGAATCAAATTCAACATCTTAAATAATTAAACTCAATATAGTAGAACTATACTTCCTTTAAAATAATTGAATTCAACACTATACTTAACATTATATATACTAGTGGATATTTATAAATATTTCTATTTAGTTTTCTCTAATTTCTAGACCTTTTTCTTACTGAAAATTTCAAAAATTCCATAACCTTTAGAGTTACAAAAGATATGAAAGCAATACCAGAGAAGTATGATATAGTTTATTGAGAATATATGTACATATATATAGAGAGAGAGATAGAGAGATATACTATGATGGCTCTGTTTTAAAACTGCGATTATATTAAATCATATGTAAAAATGTATATTCTAAGATAGATGAATGTCATCCTGTCTTAAACCCAAATGTTGACTGAATTATAAAGTTGGTACAAACTTCAGTCATGATTTAGTCCTGTAATGTTAAAAAACAATCCACCAAAAAAACAAACAAACAAACAACTAAAGCTACTAATACTACACACGGAGAAGTAATTTTCAGCTTTTCTTTAACGAACTCTAGTACATTAAGATATCATGGCACACTAGAACAAGTGTGGGATATATCATTAAAGAATCTGGATTTGAAATCCAATTCTGTTTCTAATATTGGTATGACCTGGGATAAATGGCCCAGACATTCTGTGATTCAGTTTCCTCATTCATAAAATGATGATATATGGAATTAGTGATTTAGTTTGGAATGAAGATATGACCAAATGGTAAATTGGGAAAGACCATTTCAACAAAGCAATGGATTGTGAGAGAAAGGGAGCTGAAAGAAAAATAAAACTGATGTTGGTCAGATCTCTGTGCTCATGCCTCTTGGACCAGAGGGGGCCCTTGTAAATTCTCAGAAGACTTCAGGATTCCCTCCTCCACACCAACAAAATATCTGCTTTCTAAGTTAATGGCAAGCTCTATAAGAAGTCAAAGAGAAATTTATAACAGTCTTAAAGGAAATTTCATGACTTCTAGCAACCAGGAGGTGTGTTAATCTTTGCCACATTGTACCTGAAAATACAAAATTACTTTTCCCTAGACTGTTTCTACCCCCTGAGTTACATCTCAGTTTTTTAGAGGCTTTCTACCAAAAATTACTATTATATCATGTTAGCAATCAGACCCTCATTAAAAAGAGTAATCCTAGCTGACTGAATGATTTTATTAATAATAATGAAAGAGCAGGCTGTTAGGGACTTAGGAGCTACATCTTAGGAAAAGCATCCCCAGCATCTTGGAATTACTACTAGATCCCCAACAGACACAATGGCAGATCTCTATAACATAGAGTTGGTGGCCTGATAAAGGTTTTATTTCTCAATTACATAGAGAAATGAATCCATTTTATAAAAATAGAAGTCATTCCCTAATTGATAAACAGTGAAAGGATATTAACAGGCAGTTTTCAGATTAAGAAATTGAAGCTATATATAATCATATGAAAAATGCTACAAATAACTATTGATTATAGAAAATATATAAAACCAACATTGAAGTATCACTTCATAACATAAGGTTTACTAACTTGACAGAAAGGGGAAATGACAAATATCAGAGGGATGTGAAGAAATTAGGTCATTAATGTGCTATTGATGTGGTTGTGAAATGATTCGATATTCTGAAAAGAAATTCGGAACTAGTTCCAAATGATATTAAAGTATGAACCTTTGACTCAGCAATAGCACAGATCTATAATCCACAAGACTTCAAAGAAAATTTAAAAAGCTCTTATATATTCAAAATTATTTATATCTCCTCTTTTTGTGATGGAAAAATGGAATTTGAGGGGATGCCCATCAATTGGGGAATAGATAAACTATCTTTGATTTATGATTGGGTGAAATACTTTTCTTCTATAAGAAATAATGGACAAGAATGCATTCAGAAAAATCTGGAAAGGTTTATCTGCATTTATGCAAAGTGAAATTAGCAGACCTAGGAGAATATTTTACACAGTAACAGCAATATAAGGATAATCAATAGTACATGATTCATTTAGACTCAGCCATACAAAGATCCAACAGGATTAAGATGAAAAAATGCTATCTACTGCTAAAGAAAGAATGGAGGGAGGGAAGAAGAGAATTTGGAATTCACTTAAAATAAACAAGTGTTAAAATGCTTACATGTAATTGGAAGAAGCATTTAAAAATATTACTCAAAAAAAAAAAAAAAGCGCAGACTCAGAGTGGAATTATACCAAAGCTTATTCAATGCCATTTTGTCTATACTTTGCAGTTTAGACTAGTAAGACTAATGGTATAAAATTCTGTTATATAGATGAAAATTATATATCTTTCATATACAGGAGATATAAAGAGGATGGGGCAAAGAGAAAAATATATTTTCTATCTGATTTTGTTTCTCTTGATTGATCACAGATATAATTATTTGAGAATGTTTTAAGGTATAGGGCAAGGAGAACAATGTCACAAGCAATCAAGTACATCTCGAAAATCTTACAGATTCCCACTACCATTTGTACATTTCACAGATATCCTCTGAAACTTCTATAAGAAATCAAAGAAAAAATACCCTTGTATCAGAGACTTAGAGTAGCAATAGATATTAGAGGACATCTTATCTTCTCTCATTTTACAGATGAGGAAACATTTTCTTTTAACAACTCTGAGTTTTCAGCCTTCTTTTGAAATACAGGAAATTAAGCAAACTAAACTGCAACAATGAAATTTAGTTGGTCAATTTTTGTTCAAGACCCAAGTGTATATAGGAACCGACACTTCCTTAGTTGTATTTCTTTAGTGAGATACCTAAAATGCTGAGGTGTGTTTCCTAATCAGCACTCTAAAATTGACCATTTTTATTATTATTATTTAATTGTTGATGGGGATTAGGGAGATAAATATAATGAGTCTAATGAATTAATTTAACTCTGTTTTCTAAATATAAAAATATGGATTTATGGGTCTTTTGATTCTTAACTATTTTCATGTAGTAGAGAGAATTAAACTGTTTTCTGGGGTGTCCTATTCCTTGTGACCCTTTAGGGGTTTTCTTGGTAAAGGTGCAGGAATAGTTTGCCATTTTCTTCTACAACTCATTTTAGAGATGAGGACACAGAGGCAAACACAGCTCTGAACTTCCCAGTATTGCAAAGTCAGTAAGTGTCTAAATCCAGATTTGAACTCACAGAAAGTAAGTCTTCCTGAGTCTGGTGCTGAATGCACTGTACCACCTCACTGCCTTATGGAGAGAAATAGAATGTTATAATAGTAAGAATGCTGGACTTGAAATAACACCTGAATTAAATGATTTCTCAGATTCTTCTTATCTGAATGATCTTGGACAAGTGCCACCACAATTTCATTTCAGAATCCTCATTTATAAAGTGAGAAAACTGGACTCAATGACCTCCAAGGTCTCAACCATTTATTAACATGTGATCCTATGATCCTTTACAATTTCTTTGGAATTTAAGTATTTTGAGCTGTCATTTACTTTATGGTGGCTATAACGTATACTATTTATTGAATATAATTTATTTATATCATTCAATGGCTTGTTCCCTCTTCATTTTGTTATACAAATCTTTACTATGTTTCTCTGAAAAATGAAATGTAACCCAATATCTCTATTATAAAAAGAACCTTATATTCTAATTACAACAGCTTTAGGAAAATATAATTGAAGTTCAGAATGATTGATCAAATGATATTTAGATTAAAAATAGGACAAGTTTCAATGTCCAGGAATTATCAATGTGCAAGAACAGTCCAGATAAGAATGCCTAGGAGTCTAGCAATCAAAAGGCAGCCCTAATGGGCCTTGGAGAATAATAGCAGTACACTAGCCACTGAACAATGATTGTTGGGATCAGGGAGTGGGCAACTATCATGTCCAACCTATCTTATTTTTAGCTTGAGGGAACCAGATGCTATAGGACAACTCTAAGGTTATATAGCAAATTGCCATTTGAACTCATAGTTCCAACTCTGAGGCTTTATTCACTTACATTTTCAAGTATATCAAAGCTAAGTTCTTTTGGTCCATTGGAATTCAAATTGCTAAACTACTCACTATAGAGGGAGGGTTGCAGAAAGCCAGATGCTTCATGATGAGTGATGGGCCATTATATTTCTTTTTTATTTTACAATCACAATTACCATAAAGATTCAAAATATTTTATACTCTCCATCTCTCACCTTGTTCTATCACCTCACATCTACTCTCTGTACATCTGTATTATAACATCTTACTTCCATACTGATGGAGTTTATTGCCAATATTTCTCTTTTCATTCCTGTCATGTCCTTTTTCATAGACTGAATTCTTATATGTATTTTTACTTTATTATATTGTGCTCTATCTTTTCCAACCATATTGTAATCTCATTTTCTGTCTACTCTGTGCTATAATATTTCTATTTCAATATTCATATTCTTTAGCTCACAAATTTAAAAATATAATTAAAAACATCTTTTCTGTTTTCAATTTGTCTTGTGAAAAGCCTGTTTTAATATATTGGTTATGAGAATATAATAACTAACAATATCTTGCAAGAACATTAATATAAAATAAAGACAGGTAATGTGTGGTAGCAGGCTGCAAATTGCATCTCTTTTGAGATTTATTGTTTTGAGAAACCTGATAGACAGACAAGGGCATCTTCTACAACAGAAGAAATGTGTCTTCCACACAGTTCAGAATAAAAAGAAATACAATCAGAATACTCCTTGCTTTCTTTATTCACTTCTTTCTCTTACCTCTAAGGAAATAAACCCTTAATTTTGAGGGACTCTATATCCAGGAAAAGAAAAAAAAATAGATGGAAGGGGCAAAGAGGTAAATTTGGGATCCATTTCAGAAAAAAAAAAGTCAAAACCAAACAGTGTACTGGGAAAAATAAAGAATGCCCTTTCATTGGAGGCTTTAAGGCAGATGCTAAATGACTATATATCAGGTGATTGTGAAGAATGTTCTCTTCATTTTCATTTGGTCTGCATAACTACTGAGTGGTAGCTAAGTAGTGAAATGGATCTAGCACTATTCCTGAAATCAGGAAGATGAGTCTTTCTGAGTTCAAATCTGGCCTCAGATACTTATTACCTATGTGACCCTAGGCAAATTACTTAAATCCTATTTGTCTCAATCCTTCAAATATAAAATGTGCTTAAGAAGGAAATTGCAAACTCCTCCATTATTTTTGCCAGGAAAACCCCAAATAGGCTCACAAATGGTCAGACATAACTGAAAAAAAAATGGCTGAATAAGAGCAAACTACTGAAACAATAAGCGTAAAAATCAGTGTTGAAAGTCTTCAGGTCTGTGAAGTTATTCTCAACTCAAGTCATCTTGTCCCAGACAATGGCTAGGAATTGTAGTGTAAATTTCCTGGAGAGGGATTTTCAAAGAGAGGAGAATAAGTTTGAGATGCCTTATATGTCTTATCTCCCTATTGTTTACCTATTCACAAAGTCAAAAGAATGCTTAGAAGTTGTGACTTTACCATCAACTTTGTACCTGCATAATTCCTGCCTCTTGACCTACACTTGAATGGAAATCTTTTTCTTGAATTGTCTTCTTCAAACACAGTGTGACTTCCTTGAGAATAGGTATTGCTTTTTCTCTTTGCATTTCCTGCCTTAAGTGAAATATTTAGCATGAAGCAAATACTGATAAATATTTTGTCATTAATTCACTTATTAGCTTTGTGTCCGTGTTGTAGTTTGGCAAATTAAAATTCAAATCATAAGGAATTCTGCCCAACATAGAGTCTAGCAAATAAGGTAGAAGGGTTTTGATGCACTAAAACCAAGGGTACAGTGCCAGATTGAGTAATTTAGGCCCAGGTATGGTTGTAGTACATAAGGAAGAATGATGTATGATTGAAGATTGGGACACATTATGAAATATTTAGCTGTCAGGGGACCTTTTGATGGGAATATAGTTGCTTTGTCACTTTAAGAGAAAACTTCCTGCTAACTTCTATCCATTAAAAAATCTCTGAATTGTTGTCTAGGTGGAATAGCTTCTTTTATGTAGCTAGTGGACTGGCACTTATACTAACATTCTTCTGTGCCTCTAATGATGTAGATCTCAAA
Organism: Monodelphis domestica; assembly: GCF_027887165.1. NCBI lineage: Eukaryota > Metazoa > Chordata > Mammalia > Didelphimorphia > Didelphidae > Monodelphis > Monodelphis domestica. Next base: position 728,875,869 of record NC_077227.1, read on the forward strand.
TTACCCCCCATCTGCTCCTCCTGTGGAGTTCTCATCCATGACATCCTTAATATATGACACAAGGAAACTATCTAGTAAGCTGAGTCTTCCTCTGGTTTCATCATTTCCCTATAGCTATTGAATCCATATGTAGCATTAGGTTTTGTCTTATAAACTCTTAGTTGATATCCCTAAAATATATATCTTACCATATTAGCACCTTACTCAACATATTTCATTGATTCCCTATTACTTTTAAAATCAAACCCAAATTGTTCTTCCTGACATGTGAAGTCCTCTACCATCTGATACCTATTTATTTTTCCAATTATATTTCATCATACCTTCTCCATTTTGTTCAAAGTAGCCTATTAACTAGCCTCAATACATAATATACCACCTGAGACCTCTTGCTTTTCTACAGGTGACCCTCTTTGCTTATAAGGAACCTGTCCTCACCTGCACATTTTAGAATCCTAGTTGCTTGAGAAGAAAGTATAATGGTCATCTCTTATAGAAGATCTTACCTGCTGAACCCACTCCATTTTTAGCACTATCCATCTTGAAATTATTTTGTATTATTCTCTATATAGTAATAAATACATAACATACAATAATACATGTAATACATGTGTATACATCTAATATATCTGTAATACTTATAGAGTATTACACAAATATAGAAATTTGAAATTATGCATGCACATGTGTGTGTGTACACTATTTAATTAGATGGTTAATAGAAGATCCAGGAAGGTGGTGATTTTGAGATTTATCCCTAGCACATAGTAGTATGTCTTGCAGATAACAGATCCTTAAACTGTACCTATTGAATGGATATGCATTGAATTCAATTACATAGTAAGTATAAAGAGAACCATTAATCACATTCTACTCCAAAGCATAGTAATCTTAAAAAAAAAAGCAACTTGGGAGAAAGAAAAGAAGTGAAAAGGAGAGAGTAAGACAAGAAAAAATAAAGAAAACATTCCATGATTTAAATTTTTTATGATTATTTTACTTCTATCAAAATCATTGGATTATTAATAATTATTCATATTTATATTTATATGTCTTAGCAAGTCATCAAACATTGACTAAATGTTTACTATTCGCCAGACACTCTGCTAAACTCCAGGAATGATACAAATACAAGAACAACCAAAGGTGGTTCTTGCCAGCAAAGTTTTGGCTTACATTCTTAAAGAAGACAATGCTTCATAAAGGAAAGCTGAAAAGCAGGGTAATGGAGGAAGAGGGAGAAAATTACCCATGTTGGGGTGGGATTAGGTTAAATAAAGAAACTTGAAGGTTCATAGAGTATAGCCAAGAGAATAATAATAAAGTGATCAAAACTGGTTTGGGTACTTTCCTTAAAATGGAAGGGAGGAATTATATAATCAGAGTAAAGGCCATAATGACAGAATGATTTTCCAGGGTTAGACTGCTTCAGGGTCATGATGAAGAAAGAAGTACATAAAGTAAAGAACAAAGTCTAGAGAGAAAGATGGCATTCATAAAGATATTTCATACATTAATTTGTTTGATGATTACATTCATTATTCTCCCCATTTTTTCAGATGAAAAAGAAACTGAGGTTTGGAGAAGATTAAATGTCTTGAAAATGATCATAAAGCTAGTAAGAAAAGCCTAGTTTAAAGATGAGAAGGCAAGAAATGTCTTCTAGTCCCAAGCAGCTTCTCCTAGAACACACAATTTTTGTCTCCTTACATAATGAGTCCTTGGGAAAGGAAAGGATTGATTATTTTAAGGGAACAAAAATGAAGTGGACTTTCTCAGATTTTAGCATATTTGGTATTATATACTCTTTTTCATGGAAAAAAAATTCAACTTTCAATCCATTCTTATATTCAAACGTTAATGGAATCAAAACTTCAAAGCTTCAAAATTATCTTATCAAAGAGTACCTTGTCTTTAAAAACTGCAAACTATGTGTCTCTCTTTAAAAAAAAAGTCATACTAAATTTGTGGAAAAAAGAGAGGATTAGTAGATTTGTAGTTAGAAATCTATGCTCAAATCTTGGCTTTAACCTTAGGTCAGTTCCAGTTTGGTCATTTTTTAAGTGGAAAATTCCTTTCAAAAATAATTTATATTTTCTGGACTAATATATTGAATTATATCTTATTCTCCCTTTCCTAGCCTTATGTATTAAACTTCTATTTTTAGTTAGAAAATATTTTGAGTATCATTGCTTTATGACATATTTTGAGCACTAGAAGTGACATCCCCATTTCCCTTGATATTCCTGATTCAGGAGCTTCCAGTGGAGAAAAGATAATAAAACAAGAACTAGGAAAAAATGCTTTCTTTAGTGAAGGGTTATACACAAAAATCAGTGAAGAATTGTTAGTACTGTGGGGTGGTAGGTGGCAACCAGAGCACATGGCATCCAGAGCTTAACTGGAAGTGTATTTCTCCAATAAATTGTCAGAGCTAAGACTCCCATAGAATTCAAGAATTCTTTTGGGAAAAATATGGATCAAATTTACTACTACACCATTAAGTAAACTTTCCCTTTTAAAGACAAAGAGACACACCAAGGGTGATGAGATCTTAGTTGGAGAAATGGGTGAAATGAATCTAGATAATGGATGTCTTGATTCCCAGTCTGGTGGACTTTATGTTATGTTATTCTGGCTCCTATACATGAAATGAAAAGCCTATTTAAAAAAAATATGGCATGAAATTCTCCCAAGACCAATGGGAAAATTCAATCTCATTCCATTGAGCATTTCTATAAACATTGTTGTTCATCTCTAGTCACAAGACATCTATTTCTTTGAAAAGATCATTGCTCCAAGTATTCTATTATCCCTAGGGGAGGGGAGACAGAAATATAGACAGGTGGAGATATAGAGAGACAGAACAGAGACAAAGAGAGAGAACTAAGAAAACTAAATAATGTATAGTGACTATTACTTAACTTTAAAATTCCTCAATTTCATCAGGGTCTACATTTTGTCTCCAAATACCAACTTTTTTAGAGCAGAAAGCCTTTACCCACTTTTCACTGTGCCCATCTTTGAAGAGTATCATGTGCCTCCCCAAAGGACAATCATCCTTGTTGTTTTGTGCACTCCAAATTAATATGGAAAATAAAATCCTGAACCTTGATTACATACCTTTGACCCTACTTAAAACTTGTAATGATATTATCAAATGTCTACTACCAAGTTTGGGAAATCACAAAAGTGAAGTGCAAATATGGAGGATGATAACAAGAGAGCAAGATTTTCTACCCATTTAAGCAAATTCAGTATCATTCCAGAAGTCTAGTGAGATTAAAACTTGTAATATGAACCACTAAAGCATGATATGTTGACAGTTATTACTTTGTCTGACAATTTATAGAATGAAATCCTGAGAGTCATTCCTGATAGTATTAGACCAATTAATGGTCAAATTACTTTTATAATAAAAATAGTAGGAAATAGGAAGAATCATTTTTCCTCTAAAAAATTAAAATATCCTTTCATGAACCACTATAAATAATGCATGAAATTCTTGAAATGTACCTAAAATTTTATGGTTTTCCGAATTTTGTAAACATTACTTCATGTAAGACTTACAAAGGGCAAGTTAGAAAAGGGTGAATATTGTGAGAATTTCATTTTCTGCAGTCTTTCTGACTGCAAGTATGGAAGTCAGGCTTGCTTCAGTTGTGTCCACTAGGAAGACTTTAATGAAATGACTGTAAGCTGAAAAAAGAGACAGATTTAAGCTTTGTGTCATGTAGAATATCTCATGAGTCAGAGTTGTCCAAAATGGAAGGAACTGGAGTTCTTCAAGCAGAATTTTACAGACTATGTGTTATGCAAAGAAAAGTTCCGTGGGTAAATAACCTGTTGGACTACATGGCTTCTAAGAAGCCTTCAAACATTGTGTTTTTATGATAATGCAGAGAGTTCTCCACCTCTATCATCTGTGGCAAGGTTAAGATAGCAGATTCATCACTCGTAGGCAAAAACTAAACAAGATTGATCTCTGAAGAGCTTATGTACCCCATATCATTGATACTATAACTGCTTTAATACTTAGTGATTATATTTGATAGCAGTGGATCTTAATTTGGTCTTAACATAAATTCTCATTTTTTCCTTGAATGCATTTCAAGAGGTCCATAAATTTGCATATGGAAAAAATACACCTTTATTTTGCCTAAATTCTAACTTAAACTTAATGTTTCCTTTAATTATTTTATTATCATGTCATATTGAGAAGGAATTATCTTTGGATTTGTCACAATGCTAATGTGTATAAAATACAGACCAAAAACAAAGAGAGAGAGAAAGACAGACAGACAGACAGACAGACAGAGAGAGAGAGAGAGAAAGGGAGAGAGAGAGAGAGAGAATAATATAAAAGAAAAGAAAACATAAGAACCAGAGCCTTTGTTCTGAGGTAGGGGGAAAAGATAATTTCTTATTGTTTTAACCAAATTAATTTTTTTTGTTTTAAAGGATTAAAATCCTCATGTGGTTACCTTTGTGATTTTGGACATATCTCAACATTCTTCATAAACTGACCTTTCCTTAGTTTTCCATTTTTCTTACTTTGTGAGCTCTATCACACAACTATAATGGTCTGCATTGTGTTACACACACATGCATTCACACATACATTTATATACATGAACACAGGTACACATATACATATACCCTCCATTTTTATCCCTTTGCCTGGAAAGTTCTCCATACTAACTTCCCCCTTTTATCTTTCCAAGCTCCAATCAAGACTCAAATATCTCTTTATGTAGGAAACTATTCCTAATATTCGCATCTACTGACTCTGCTCTGTGAAAAGGGAATTAAGACTCCCTTTGTTTTTTTTTTAACTTAGGAACTTGGAATTCCCCTCCATTTTAACTTAGTCAGAAACTTGAAGATTCCTTATCATTGACAGAAAGTTCACATTCTCAAAGAAAGGAAAATGATCCCACAGGCATTGACCCCCTGGGCTGCCTGACAAATTAAGGAACTATGATTGGTTGCTGAGATGTGACATGGAAGAGCCAATGGGTGGAGAAAACTGCATATAAGCTGGAACCGAAGCACTGCTCAGCCTTTTTTGTGCTGATCTCTTTTTTGTTGGTGGCCCTTGATGAAGGGACTTGCTCTTGTGCTGGTCACTTTTTCTAAAGGAGCTCTCATGAACAATTTGGTGTGATCTACAAGAAAAAAAACTATCTATATTCAGAGGAAAAACTGTGGGAGTAGAAACACAGAAGAAAAAACAACTCCTTCAATACATGGGTCAAGGGGATATGGTTGGGGATGTAGACTCTAAATGAACATCCTAATGCAAACACCAACATGGAAATAGGTTTTGATCAAGGACACAAGTAATACCCAATAAAATTGCACATCAGCTGTAGGAAGAGTGGGGGGAGAGGAGGAAGGGAAATAATATAATTATTGTAACCAAGGAATAAAGTTCTAAGTGCACTAAATAAATTAATTTAAATTAAAAAATAAACATTCATTAAGATTATGCACTTACAAAAATTAACAATATGGAAATGTGTTTTGCATGATAATACATATAAAATTCAGACTGAATGGCTTGCAACCTCTGATGAGGGAAGGGAGGGAGACAATTTGGATCATATGACTTTGGAAAACTTATGTGGAAATCTGTTGTTACATGTAATTGGTAAAGTAAATAAATAAATAAGCATTCAAAAAATAAATAAATAAAGGAACTCTCAGATTTGGATTTGAATTCCACACTGGTGACTTAGCCTGAAGGAAGACACTTACTCTGGAGACTCTTGCTGAAGACACTCCTGTGCTCTTCTAACTGGAGATTGAACTTTTTGTTGGTGATGAGCTAGATTTTATCTGAGTAGACTCTAGGGCTTTAGGCTATGTCCTTCCTACATTTCCCTAGGTTTACTATGTGGCTATTTCAATTAAATTCAATTGTTAAAGCTACTAATAGACTCATAATTTTAATGATAATTATTACAATTGGTGACTACCCTTTTTAACATTTACAGATCCTTTGAGATGATTACCCATATTGTCCATATATTTTTCTTTGCTAGAGAGCAGGGATTCTCTCAAGAAAAAAATAATTTCTGTATTCTAAGAAGTTAGCATAGTTCCTGAAATATAGTAAGTAAATTAATAGTTGTTTGTTGTTTCTTTGATTGATTAAATTCATTTATCCTCTCTGTGTCTGTTTTCTCAACTATAAAATAATGGGATAATATCTTTGAATCATCAAAGACTTTTCTACCTATGAAAGGATTTGATTTCTATGGTATGGCTAGCATCCTTTTTGGACAATGCCTCATAAATTTTCATTTTAACATTTTCATTTTTAATTGCATCTCTAGCATCTAGCATGGAGAAGAAATTTCTTAAAGAAAACATGCTGACTGAATATTATTAGGAGATGTTAGTTTTTAACAAGGAATTAATTCATAAATACCATGGTTCAGCAAGCACTATGATAAATACTTGGAGTTCAAAGAAGGCCAAAAGAAATGTCCTTGTCCTTGAGGAAACTACATTCTAATGGGGGCTAGGGAGAACATGCAAATGATTGTGGGGAAACGAGATATATATGATACAAATGTAAGGATAAATTAAATTGAATTCATTGAGATGATTAGAAAGGCATCATGTTGTGGCTGGGGTTTGAGATGAATTTTGAAAGATGACAGGGCTTCAAGGAAAGAGAGGTGAGAAGGAGTATCATTTTAGGCATGAGTGACAATATTTAAAATCATGGTTTGAATCTCATCTCTGAAATCTCCCTCCCCCCCCATTTGGGGACTTGGGGAAAAGATGTTTTGTTAAATGGCAGTTGTAGTTCTTATGTTTCTTTATTTAACTAGATGTTAGACAAATATTTAACAATCATATAAACATGATCACCTTCAGTTTCATTCAATAACACATGAATAAGAGCACAATTAGTGAATGTTAGCAAGAATCCAGAGCTGAGATTATGCAGGGAAAATTCTTCATTAATATCATAAAGCAAAGGATTCCAAAGAAGACTGTATATAATTGAACTGTTTCACTAAATGTAGAAGGATAGAAAAATTGCCTTATTAGTAGAGAACCAGTTATCAGTAGGCAACAGAAGATGGAGACATTAAAAGAGAAAACTTTTCAAGTGGATGATAGTTTGTTGGAACAGACATTACAGAGAAAAGTTGCCCAGGGTGTACAGAATATCCTTTCTGCCAGACTCAAGCAAAGCAACACCTGAGGAGAAAATGTAGGTCTCCAGTGAGATTTCCTAGTTAGGAAGTTGCTTGTTAAGTTCTTTAAGATCAGTGATGAATTCACATACTGCCTCCATGGGTATCAACATCTATCTAGTTCTTTTCAGAACTGAACCATTTGGCAAATCACATTAGATCTTATTAGGACTTTCTATATCTTGTCCACCCTTTGTCTGAACTCTTACATTGACTTACCCACAAATTTCAGGTCTTTATCAGTTTACTTATAGCTTTCCTCTCCTTTTATATCACAAATTCTATGATTTAGTATTGGGTAGTTATCTTGATACAAAGTGAAAACTACAGGATTTGGAATCAACAGATCTCTGTCTGTGTGACTTAAAGGAAGTCACTTATACCTGGGGCTTAATGTTCTAATATGCACACTACAGGTCAAGATTCAAGGATTTCAAATTTGCTCTCTGAATTCTGATCCCAATTATTTGGGATTGATCAAAAATTATCCTAATATAACTTATTTTTATCATATAGAAGAGATTTTGTATGATACTATGTGTTTGGGGTTTTGAGTCAGAAGATGTATTTGAATTCTTTGTCTAAGAAACTTTGTGGCCTTTGACAAGCCACTTAAATTCTCTGTGCCTCAGTTTCTCCCATTAAAAAAAAAGGATGGTAGGACTAGATGATCGCTGAATTCCCTTACTGTTGTACACCTATGCTAAGATGATTTAAATCCTGTTTCTGCTATTTCCTACTTGAGTGCCTGTGGAATTGTCATTTAATCTCTCTAAGATTCAATGTTTGCACCTGTAAAATGGAAATCATAATATAATTGTAGCTTCCTCACTGACTGACGTTAAAGATCTTATATAATCTTTATAAAGTTCTTAATAAAACTTCTATGTATCTATTCATTTCAATTGTATTTAACTAAAAGACTAAGTTCATCTATTTCTGAAGATCTTGAATTCATATTATCCCTATTTTCAATATTTGTATATAGTCCTTATAGCTCATCATTATTGTTATTTGATTTATTCTAGGATATAAGTTCCTATTTGAAACTGACCTTACTGTTCCTCATCTTATACTACTTTGTAAGTACTATGTTTATATTTTTATATTTTATATATTTACACTCATTTTTAATACTTGGGTTACTCTTTGTTACCAAGTTTCTCATATTTATCTGGTTAAGTTTGTCCTTCCTCTAATTTTTCTTTTTTTCATGTTGAAGCTCTGTTAATCAGGTTGAGAAGATAATAGCAAAGATCTTGTTACCATTTTTATCATGCTAACTTCATTATTATAAAGCATATCCCAGAAATCCATAATTCATTCTCATTTCATCTTTTTATTTTATTATTTCACTTCATAAATATGTCTTTACTTCTGGATTTTCCTCATTGCTCCAGTACCTTTACTTCCACCCCAAATTTCACGATTCAATCTATTATTTCTAAATTTAGCTAGTGGTATAATTTGACCCCATATGCATCAATAAAAGCAGATGCAGATAACAGTTTTCAAAATTTTCAGGAGAATTTCTGTAGTTTCTCGAAATATGTCCAGAGAACATAGAAGACAACTCTGTTATTTGTGGAAGCCTTTCATATAGCTCTTTCAGTATTATTTAGTATGGACTTACAAATTGTCACTATATACGAGAATGATCAATTTGAATTCCTTTTTCATTCTTTCTTGAGTAACATAATATCATAAAATAATAAATATCATATCAATATATAATATTAAATATAATGTATGTCATAATTTATAATATGTAATAAAAATACCATTATTCATAATAACTATATTTTCTATTGTACTTTAATCTTTGCAAAATATTTAACACATTTCATTTTATCCTCACAATCTTGTGATGAGGTGCTATTTTCCACATGAAAAACTGTTAGAAGAATGCAAATGATTTGCCCAGGATCACAGAGTTAGCAAGTATCTAAGTCCAGATTTCAAACCATATATTCCCAGGTCTGGATGGATAGTTTTACTTATGTTTCACCTACCTCCTTCTACTGTATATATTTTTAACAAATCACAATGATCTGCTTCATTGGTAGAAAAAGAAGAGAGAAATGAGACCACATTACCTCCTAGTACTCTCTCTCTCTCTCTCTCTCTCTCTCTCTCTCTCTCTCTCTCTCTCTCTCTCTCTCTCTCTCTCTCACATACACACACACACACACACACACACACACACACACACACATTCTCTTTTGTTGCATATGTTGAATTCCATTCAAAAAGTCTACAAGACAGAAAGAATTTGGGAAAGTGAAAAGATGATAAATGATTAGCTAGGTCACAATTCACTTTCCTAAACCAGGTACAATAAAGTTCTTCAAATATATCATCCTTTTAAACTAAATCAATGTCATTATTTTCATATATTTTTTTAAAATTTTATTTGGTCAATTTCAAACATTATTCCTTAGTTACAAAGATCATATTCTATTCCTCCCTCCCCTCCCTCACCCTTCCCATTGCTGATGTGCAATTCCACTGGGTATTACATATGTCCTTTAAGAGAACCTATTTCCATGATGTTGATGTTTGCACAAGGATCTTCACTTAGGGTCTACATCCCCAATCATATCCCCCTTGACCCATGTAATCAAGCAGTTATTTTTCTTCGGTGTTTTTACTCCCACAGTTTTTACTCTGAATTTGGATAGTATTCTTTCTCATAGATCCCTCCAAGTTGTTCAAGGTTGCCGCTAATGGAGAAGTCCATTACATTCAATTGTACCACAGTGTATCAGTCTCTGTGTACAATGTTCTGATTCTGCTCCTTTCTCTCTGCATCAATTCCTAGAGATTGTTCCAGTTCCCATGGGATTCCTCCACTTTATCATTCCTTTAAGCACAATAGTATTCCATCACAAACATATACCACAATTTGTTCAGCCATTCCCCAATTGAAGGGCATTCCCTCATTTTCCAATTTTTTTTTTTTTTTGCCGCCACAAAGAGCACAGCAATGAATATTCTTGTACATGCATTTTTCCTCATTATCTCTTTGGGGAACAAGTCCAGCAGTGTTATGTCTGGATGAAAGGGCAGGAAGTCTTTTAGTGCCCTTTGGGTATAGTTCTAAATTGCCCTCCAGAATGGTTGGAACAATTCAAAACTCCACCAGCAATGCATTAATGGACAAACTTTGCCACATCCCCTCCAGCATTCATTTCTTTTCTTTGCTGTCATGTTAGCCAATCTGCTAGGTGTGAGGTGGTACCTCAGAGTTGTTTTGATTTGCATATCTCTTATTATAAAATATTTAGAACACTTTCTCATGTTCTTATTAATAGCTTTGAATTCTTTAACTGAAAATTGCCTATTCATGTCCCTTGCCCATTTCAATTGGAGAATGGCTTGATTTTTTGTACAATTGATTTAGCTTTTTATAAATTTGAGTAATTAGACCTTTATCAGAGGTTTTTGTTGTGAAGATTGTTTCCCAATTTGTTACTTCCCTTCTAATTTTGGTTACATTGGTTTTATTTGTACAAAAACTTTTTAATTTGATGTAAGAAAAATTATTTATTTTATATTTTGTGACTTTTTCTAATTCTTTCTAAATAATTCTAAATCTTTCTTTTCCCAAAGGCCTGGCATCTATACTATTCTGTGTTCACATAATTTACTTATAGTTTCCTTCTTTATATTCAAGTCATTCACCCATTCTGAGTTTATCTTGGTGTAGGGTGTGAGGTGTTGATCCAAGCCTAATCCCTCCCATACTGTCTTCCAATTATACCAGCAGTTTTAAACAAATGGTGGATTTTTCCCCAAAAGCTGGGATCTTTGGGCTTGTCATAGACTGTCTTTCTGAGGTCACTTACCCCAAGTCTATTCCACTGATCATCCTTTCTGTCTCTTAGCCAGTACCAAATTGTTTTGATAATCATTGCTTTATAGTATAGTTTGTCATCTGGCACTGCAAGGCCACTTTCCTTCACATTTTTTTTTCATTATTTCCCTGGATATCCTTGAGCTTTTATTCTTCCAAATGAACTTTGTTATGGTTTATTCTAATTCAGTAAAAAAGTTTTTGGTAGTTTGGTGGGTATGGCACTAAATAAGTAAATAATTTTGGGCAGGATGGTCATTTTCATTATGTTAGCTTGTCCTATTCATGAGCAGTTAATATTTTTCCAATTGTTTAGATCTAGTTTTAATTGTGTGGAGAGTGTTTTATAGTTGTGTTCATATAGTTCCTGTGTTTGTCCTAAGTATTTTATATTGTCTAGGGTGATTTTGAATGGAATTTCTCTTCTTCTTGCTGCTGAGATGTGTTGGAGATATATAGAAATTCTGATGACTTATGCGGGTTTATTTTGTATCCTGCAACTTTGCTAAAGTTGTTGATTATTTCCAGTTGCTTTTTAGTTGATTGTCTAGGATTCTTTAAGTAAACCATCATATCATCCACAAAGAGTGATAGTTTAGTTTCTTTATTGCCAATTTTAATACCTTCAGTTTCTTTTTCTTCTCTAATTTCTACTGCTAGTATTTTTAGTACAATGTTAAATAATAGAGGTGATAATGGGCATTCTTGTTTCACTCCTGATCTTATTGGGATCAATCAATGTCATCATGATAGAACTTCAATCACTTGGTACCAATGAGAAGATTTTCCTTGTCTTTTTAGCAAGAGTCAAGAGAGCATGTCAGCCTTCAAGAAAGGTCCCTTCCAACAAAAGTCCACATCCATTAATATCCACAGATTTAATTATGGTTCTTATCTAATTGATGAACCCATTGTTATTACTGTACACTTAAGATAGTGTTTTGATTTTAAAACAGTCTCTTATATAGTAAAAAATGTTGATTTCTCCCTAAATCCTCTGGCAAATATTAATCATACCATTAATTCTAAAACCTTTCAGATACTATACAACATTCTCACCCCTCCTGCCACAAAAAGAATTTTGGATATTTATTCCCTTGCAACTTCCTATTGAAAAGAAATTTTCAAATTTCCTAAGGTCCACCCAAGCTGAAATAGCTTCATCTATAGTTATTTGTCTCTTCTCTCTTCCAGTTTCAATGGAGCAGTGATTTTCAATCTTCTATTCCTCTTCAGAACTCATTTGACTGAACAGTCAATGTCTATCTCTTTACCTCCATTATATGGGGCTATTTGGAGTTAAATTGTTGCCAAAGTAATTAATAGAGAAGCTGGAATAATTTGGAAATTTGAGCACTTCATAAAAAAGCATACACTAAGAATAACATTATCCCAATTGGATGTTATCCAGAAACATTATTTTTGATTGACCTATGCTGGCTGATATAAAAATCTAATTCCAAGGGTAATTTTCATTTTCAGTTTGGGAAATGGAATTCTCTACCATACTAAGACTCCAATAAAATCATATTTCTCAGTATAGGATTTTATGATGTATCATTTGACTTCCTTTTTACATCTTCCAGAATTAATAAATCACTTTGTTCCAATAACAGTAGAAATTCAATCTCTCTCATTATGCCATCCTATTTCAATAGTAGTGATTCCAGATATTTATTCTAACATGTTCATTTTAAAGGTATTATTTTCCACACATTGCTTCTCTGAGTAGTAGATATTGACTTGAAAGTGTCAACACATCAATATAAATGATGCTATTGACCCATTTACTTCTATTAGATCTCTTTTGTTTGTTTTTCTAATAACATCTCACATTCAGTTTTTTTAAAATATTTACTCCTTACAAGCAGATGTTTCTACTACAATAAAATTATATTTAAGAAAATATTTTTGAATATTCTCAAAATCACATAGTGTTTTGATTTCTCATTTTGCCATTCCTTTCCTATATTCATAGTTTATTATAGAAAACTCCATTAAATAATGCTTATTTTGATCCAAAATTTATTTTTTATATCCATTCAAAAAAGTTTAATTAATTTCCTATAAAACATCATGCTAAGCACTGGGAAAGCAAAGTTTAAAAATGCTAAAGTATTCATTCTAAAAGAACTTCTGTTCTCTCAGGATCATACAATTGACATATATGCTAATAACATCTAAAATGATATTTGTGTATACATATACATGCAGAGTTTGTTTTTGCAAATGGGGAAACTAGGAATAAGAAATTCACCCAGGGTAACACCTCTGGTAAATTTCTGAGGCAGTACTAGTTTTTAAGTCACAATGGTAAAATTATCCTTTACAGACCTCAGAAGGTTTTGACTCCCAAACTAGCATTCTTAATCATGCCATTTAGCTGACTCTTAGCAAAGCTATGCAAAGCCATTCTAGAGGGACATAATAGTCATAATGCAAAGAGTCATAAAAGATCTTGTTTAGAGGTAATATTTTAGCTTGTTTTTCAGAAAAAATGTCTTATTGCATGTTTTTATGTACTTTCATATCTAATGGTGTAGATATTTAATCTGAATTCTGCACATATAATACTTAATAGAATAAAGAAATAATATTTCTCTTCCCTTCTTTATAAAGGAGACTTCTTAGCTCTAGGTTTTGCTTCTCTTCTTTCTTTATCATTCTTCTTGAGGTATTAGCAGACAACTGATAAATATCTTTCAGTTAGTTAATACAGGATTATTTAAGAGAGATTATATTAAATTCCAATTATTCTTCTATCATGTCATTCTTTGTCACTTGACCATGTAATGTCTTTCCCTGTTTTGAATTCTTTTCCCAGATATTTTCTGTACTTTTATCTTTTCTAGCTAAACTTCACCTACAGGTATCATTGTGTTTGTTTATTTCTTCATGGAGTTTATGTCTGAAAAAAAAACAGACTATAAAATTATGGAAGAAGGAGACTTGAACTGTCTAATATTTTTCTTGTGTTTCTTCTTAGCATTTAACCCTTCATTGTTTTCAAAAGTAACTTACCAGAATGTAAGAATGCATATGTTGTTATGTTATGTTATGTTACGTTGTTATGTTATGTTAGGATATATCCTCAGCAGAGAGATTTATGGATCAAACAGTAGAAAATCCATTCAACTATTCCATACATAGTCTTTAAAATCAATATGTCTTTTTGTCAATTAATACATTAACATTCAACATTTTCTAATTAATTCCCTATCTGAAAGACAAATGGAGTAGAGGGAAGACATGAGCCCAATAGCTAAGCTGTTTTGTTGTCATTAATGATTAGCAGGCAGTTTTATGAAGAAAGGGAACCTCATTTTTCTATCAAATCAATAATCTGGAATTCAAATAAAAATGCTTAGTCCCAATTCCTCGCTTTACAGTTGAAATAATTTAGGCCCAGAGTAGAGGAATGTCTTGATCAAAATCATGTACCTAATAATGGAGCCAGATTTGATGCCTTAGCCTATGAATCTCAATTCTGTATATTTTAAAAAAGATTAATGTTTTTGGGTATTAAAAATATGATCTGGTACTAGAATACATCACAGACCTTATGCATATACTGAGTATTTGAGTATTCTATTTTGAATTAGGGAGATTGAATTTAATCTGACTCTAAAAAACAGTTGTGCAATCAAGGAAAACCATCTATCTCCTGATTAGCTCACTTAAAAGGAAGTAGTAATATAAATCCCATGGAGTTATTGAATGACACAGACAGTATAATGTATATCAATTGCTCATGAAATTTTAATTGACTAATTCCTACCAATAACTATCATTATTGTTATTTTGTTAATATTTTAGAGCAAGCATTCAATTTTATTGATCTAAGAAGTTTCCTTTGGGAATATGCTAACATTGCAGTTTGATACCTGTTTTGTGACATTAAGTTGTAGAAAATTCCCCGGGCTTCTGAGAAATTAAATGAAATTTCCCAAATTATTAAGTATAAAGGGCAAGACTTCAATCTAGCTCTTTGTACTCCTGCATATTACTTTGAAACTGTCATGGCAACATACCTCTTATGATTATTAATTTTGTATTCATGAATATAATTATAAATATTATTTTTTTCCAAGAAAGGTTATGAGAAGTCTTAGAAAGGACTATTATCCAACTGGCAATCAATAAAAATACATTCTGTTAAAAATTGTTTGATCTTTTTTATGGAGATTTTAGAATAAAATATATATAAGGAGACTTGTTTCTCTTTTTAATATTCTATTTTTGTATTCTTAATAAAAGTCCTTAAAAATTTGACAGTACAGCATATCTTCAAGTAGCCTGAACTATCTCTTATTTGAGTTAATGCTGAACTCTGTATTCTGCTTGTTGCTTCTTGAATCAATACTTTTTGGGGTGGTTGTTATTCTTTGTAATTGAAGATGATCAAAATGACATCACTATTATTTTGGGGTCAGCATAAAATTTGTTTGACTGTAGCTAATCAGACCAATATGATTTTGGAAGACTTTCTCATGGGTCAGTTACCAAAAGTCCAGATAAATATTTGGGATAGAGAAGTCTTTAAATATTTACTTTTCATTTTTATTTTTACCTAACTAAATTCTGCTTTGCTCAGAGCTTTCTTTGATGCAAGCATGTTGTACTGGTTGGTCTTGTGTCAGTGTCTCTTCTCCTGTATTGCTTCTCCTGATCTCCATGTGATTGCTTGCCTTGAGAGTTCTCCATAAAATAGTCTCTTAGTAAAACATGTGTTTGGCATTAAAACACAGAGGCCAGTCTATTGGAATTTCACTCTGCAGCAGAGTATAAATTCTAGGCAGATCAGCTCAAGAAATGACCTTAATATCTGGTACCTTACCTTACCAGATGATCTTCAGAGTCTTCATAAGACAATTCTAAGTGATTCAATTTCCCGGCATAGTGCTGATAGCCTGTCCAGGTTTCCAGGCATTCAACAGTGAAACCAGTACAATGGCCATGAAGATGTTTAGTTTGATAGTCAGTCTAATATCTCTTCTCTCTCATACTTTCCTTCCAAGTCTCCCAAACACTGGATTACCTCTGGTAAAGCATGCATCAACCTCATACTCTATTTATATTCCCCTAGTAAGTATTCTGTCCAGGTAAGTGAACTACATATTCAAAATTTCCTCAATTGTTTTAAATGATAGTTCCATGTATGGTGTGGTTTGGACTGGTAGAGAACTTCTGTTTCTTTGGTGTTAACTGTCAAACCAAAATGAGCACGAATGGCAGAGGACTGAGTCATACTCTGCTGTATCTCAGTTTTGGAGGCTGAACTGCATGCAAAATCATATTCAAACAGAAATTCATGTACCAACTCTTCCACCACTTTAATCTTGGCTTGAAACCCTTTCAAGCTAAATAGTTTGTTTTCAATGCAGGAGTTGATCTTGATTCCATTTTTGTTATAATTGAAATTGTGTACGTGGTGCAATGAATAGAGTGCTAAATGTAGAGTCAGGAAAATGTGAGATAAAATCCAATCCCAGAAACTTATTTACTGTGTGAAAACTTGGGCAAATCAGTACCTCCTATTTCAAGGAGTTATTTTCAGAGAATAAAGTAGTTGCCTTTAAAATCTGATTAAATAGATTCAATATCATTTCCTTATATCAAATGTAGGATTAGAAATCTAAGATAGTCAGTGAGTGGTTCCTTAGAATAGATTCCAATCCTTCTGTCTTATCTTTTATTCCTTACTCTCTTTCTTTTTTCTTTTTTATTAGCACAGTTTTCCAACTTCCTTTTTGCCTTCAAACCTGCTGAATCATTCAAGCATTGGTAGTTAGGTCTACTTACTTAACTTCATAATTAGAACACAAGTCTTGACCAAATTCCCTCTGATACTCAGGTATAATTGCTTCTTTTTTTACTCCCATCATTCCTTTCTTCATTTTAAACAGTAGAAATGATATTACACTGGAAGATGATAGAAAAAGAAGCTACTTAATTGGACTTTCCTAATATTGCCCTCCCAATGACTGTGAAATAATGCTTCAACTCAAATTTTGAAGTGAAAAAGCCAACAAAAGGTGAGGGTGAAACATTTTTTTTCTGTCTATGAAAATTTAAGAGGAATGCAGAAGAAGATGATGTTATTGTGGGGGAGATCTGTCTGAAGCTCAAGGACATATCCTCAGAAACAATAACTGAGGCAGTGGCATTGATTAAGCCCAGAGATGTAAAGGGGTTTGACAACTAGTCAGAAAAAGATTACAGGAGATCCTTTGCTGGCCCATAAGCAATTTTGGTTCACAGTTCCAGGGTGAAGTAAAGTGTTAATGATCTGTCACATGGTAGAAAGGACAAAGGTCATAGGATAAAACTTAAGAAAAATGCTAGAACTTTCATCCACAGGGTACCAGGCTTTCTTTCTAGGTAAAGACCAGAATACCGACCAGGAAAACAATGTTCACACTTTTTCCAGGATCACAAGACCTTGAAAGTGGCAAAAACTTAAAACACCAGAATATGATCTGAAAATAGCAGCAAGAAAAGGTAAAAAAATACTCCCAGGGGATCAGGGCCCAATTTTAATGTAAATTTCAAAGTAAGGAGTAGACAAGAAAAATGAGCAAGAATTTTTTTTTTAATTTCATCATAAAAATTACCATAGTTCCAGAGATGGCCAAATAATAAACACAGAAGATAACAATAATGTAGAAACAACTGCCCCCATCCCCAAAAAAGCCTCAAAAATGCTAATTGCATCCAAATCCAACCAGAATTCCTGGAAGACAGACTGGTTGTAAAGCATAGTCCTAGGGATGATGTGTAGATGAATTGAGTTTCTAAGGAAGCTAAGAAGTAAAATTGGCATAGGGAGGGAAAATTTATTTTGGATGTAGGCAGTGAAGCACAAATATACATAACATATGGGATGGACAATATACTTATTGGCCTGTTTGATGCACGAAGATTAAGAACCATTGAGAAATAAGGTTAGAAGACACAGGTTCACATCAGATTATTCAGTGACTTGAATGTCCTAATAAGGCACTTTGGTTTGATCAAATCCTAAATATATTTAGGAATTGATGAGGGGAATATTTTAAGCAAGGGAAAGGACAGGAAATGATCAACATTTTTTTTTTCTATAGCGCATTGTACAAAGGTTATTATTCTTTAAAATTCTATGAAATGGGCATTGAAGCATTATTGTGTCCATTCAACAGATGGGAAAACTATAGTTCTATTTGTCAAGTTAGCAGAATTAGTCACAAGGCAGTTATGAGCAGTGACTATACTATATATATATTTTTAAATCTTTACCTTCCATCTTGGAATCATTACTGAGTATTGGCTCCAAGGCAGAAGAGTGGTAAGGACTAGGCAATGGGGATCAAGTGACTTGCCCAGGGTCACACAGCTGGGAAGTGTCTGAGGCCATATTTGAATTTAGGACTGCCTGGCTGTAGGCCCGGCTCTCAATCCACTGAGCTACCCCAGCTGCCCCCAGTGACTTTACTTTAAAAGAAACTCATTAATGAGAGTATTCTTAACAATTTTCACAAAGTGACTATTAATTGTTAATTCTCAATCTATTTGTACTAAACAACTAATTGGACTCTAAAAATAATGACCCTTCTGAAGGCTCACTGCATAGCAAATTAGATTTGAAAATATTAACTAAAATTCCTCCTTTTGGTGAAATAGAGGCATGACCTAGATTGCATTTCTAATCCATCTTGAATCCACAGCTCTAATAGTCATTCTCTAGTGATTATATCTTTATATCCTATGGACAATCACCTTCCATTCTTTGCAGAAGAGCATGAAAGTTAGAAAACCCAATTTTTAAGCAGTAAACTAAAGAGAGAATTTTGTCACTAGGATAGATTAAAGTTTTTGACTAAATGAATTTTCTTGCCAAAGGGGCTTACAGTACTTCACAGAATCTATTTTCTTGACAGAATAAGTCATTGCATGTGACAAAATGCAGTTCCTCAGAAAGGATTTAGATTTTCCCCCAAATCCATTCCCTTTGTAGAGATATATTATTCATGACAGCTGAAGTTCCCAACCTCAGATCTCTTGTGAAAAAAAGTATTTATACTCAGTAGTGTATGCGTTTATAAGTGTACTGGTAGCAAGTCCCATCTGGATTTAAGATTGGGGGGGTGAAAATATATTAAAATGAATATCATATCATAATTTCAGCTGTCATTTGGTAGTTCAGCAATTTTAACTACAATTCTTGAAAATAAAAATATGTTTGTCTATATTTTGTATTATTCATGTATTTTGTTAATATATTGTGTACAATTTGGGATAGTGACAAATTGAATAAAAAGCAATAGGATAGAGTCCAGAGAGCAAAGAATTATGATTAAATGTATAGAAAATAGAACTACTAAGAAAGACTACAATAATCATATCCAGTCATAGTTAATCACAGCAATATGTGTATATATATATATATTCATATATATATATACATATATATATATATGAAAATTTACCATTATTGGGTTAGGTTCCTTTAATGTACTTGATGAATGAAAATATTCTATTAGGTAAATAAATTAAATTTATTTAAATCGCTAATGTATCTGCGGATTACCAAACAATAGTGAGACAGAAGGGAATACTTAGGGAAGTGTTTAAATGTTTTGTTGCCAATACACTCATCCTTTTAACTTTATAGTTCTCAATCTGAGCCCAGGCAGATCAACAATTCATCTGATACTTACTTATAGGCATGAAATCACATGATTTTACAGATGATATGACCTCAGCTGTCATCTAGTTTCAATCGTAGCTATAAGAAATCTTCCATTGGGGTCTAGAAATTTTTTAAATGGCTTTAGAGTATTGCTTAGAACATTGACTATTTAAGTGTCATGCACATTAGTACATAATCACTATGTGTCACACAGTAGCCTGGAACTCCATTCTCCTAAACTCAAATGACAAGTTTCTGCCTACCATATCATCTTGTCTCTTATCATCATATGTAAGTGAGGGTAGGAGTTCACCATAGTCTAAGTGAGCACAAACATTTCAGATTTCTTGGACTTCTAAAAAGAATAATTGAGTCAATCAATGACCCCTTCCACTCCAATTAGTAATTAAAAAGAGGCTCTGTGCTCCATACACAATACTTTTGTCAAGTAAGAATGTACCTTGATTGAGTCACAAAGTCATCTGTATCCCCAGTAAAAGTTTTAAAATTGTTGTGAACAAAAACTGTATATTCTATTAAATCAATCAGTCAAAGGTATAATCTAGGTAAAGACAAATAGGAAGTTTTTAATGAATTTGAAGAGTCAAATACTTTGAACTAGCTGATGGCACTGCATAGTAAATGTAATTGAATTGGTTGAAGAGGATCAATCTGTGATATAAAAGTATGCTTCTTCAGGATCCAGTATTCCAAGAAAAAGCCATTCGCAGGGCTGGGAAATTTCAATCAGCATTTTAAGAGGAATTGTTAAGTTTAGAGATTGGAAGAGAATCTTTGTTGATGTCCCCAATTCTTTTGAACATTGGAAGACCAAACAAACATCAAAAAGTCAGAAGATATGAAGGTCATGAGTAACATTAAAGAATAGAACTGACTGAGGATGGCATCAGATACTGAGTTGAAAAAAAATAGTCATGCTAAGGAAGAACAAATTCAGAAAGAGAATAGGGTCATAAACACAGAGACTGGTATAAAATAGAAAGAAAGAAGAAACTACAACAACTTAGGATAACTATATTACGATTCCACAAAGGTAGAATAAGATTTCCAAAAAACAGGAATTGTGAATTACAGATCCTATAAGACTGAGTATATGTTTTATATTTTATCCTATATTCTTTATGACTTATGGACAATTATACCAGTGATTTTTTCTTTTGTGGAGAAGGATTAGTTTTTGGTACTAATTTTCCTTAATATTCCAACTTAATTTTACACATGAGTAAATGTAAATTATGTCTATCTGACAGTTTGATATAAACTGATTGTTATTGGGGAGGTTGCTGGTAGTATGGTATTATAAATTGCATTATAACATGACTCCCAGGCCTGAAGAGTTACCACTAGAATCTGGAGAGAATAAGTAGTCATCTACCTTCTGGGAATTCAATTCAATAAAGTGAGTAGGAATTTGGAAGTAGTCCCAGAGATAGAACTTCTCTTTAAACTGTAGGCCAATGAATTTGAGTTTGATTACTCATTAAATTATAAAAAGTATTGATAAAGAATATTGGTGAGCACTTAGAAAGTAAAGGGCATATTTTATAATATACATTTTTATGTTAAAGATAGGGACGAGATTTGACAGATATAGACACAAAGTAAATATCTAATTTTTTTCTTTCTTTTCCCTCCCCCTATACTTTTCTTCTTTCTTTTCCTTCTTCCTTCCTTCCATTTTGCAATTTACTTTTAAATTCATCTCAGTATATGTATGTTTAAATAAAATCAGCAGTAGGAAGAGCAACATTCTAGTTCCTGCATATGGAAATCTGATACATGTTTGATTCAAGGGATTAGATTAACATATACAAATGTTTAAACCAACATAGTTAACAAAAAGAGGAAATACATATTGTAGGCATATTCTTAGCTGTATAAATAGTCTTTTTTTCTGGTGACCTAATTAGCTAGCATGTAGCTCTCTCTCTCTCTCTCTCTCTCTCTCTCTCTCTCTCTCTCTCTCTCTATATATATATATATATATATATATATATATATATATATATATATATATATATATATATATATATATATACTATATATAGTAGTAGTCTCTCGGTAACCAAGGATGACTATTGTCTTTGTGCCTTTTTGTGCACAAAGACACTTATGCATGAAGATTTAAGTAGAAAAGTCGAAGCACAGAGACAGTCCCACTCTCTTGGCGTTGGAAGCCTGGGTCCAATGGCACAAAAAGCCCTTACATCTGGAGACTTCCTCAGCTGCATTGGATGGCCGTGTTGTCTTTCGTGCTCCAACACGCCCTAAGCACTCCACAGTGCTTTGCTGCATCGCCATCTCAGCTGTTGAACCTTCTTATTGGTTTCTTCCATCTGTTCAGCCGAAGCAGTCTTCACATGCTGGGTGAGCAAAGCCTTGGTTCACCAGGGGTCCATGATGACCCGATGGCTACCCTCACAAGGTTTAGCCGGCCTGTCAAAGCCTTTGCCCAGGGTGTGGCTGCTGCTACATGCTAGCAGCTACTGGGAGCCACAAGTGAGAGCTGGGTGTCAGATGAGGGTCAGAGGCTGGAGAGCTGCCCTAGGAGGGCACGACAAGCCCTCTATACCAAAGATATTACTCTTCCCTGAGCACCCCATACACTATATATATATATATATATATATATATATATATATATATACACACACACATATATACACACACATATATACATGTACACACATATATAATACATGTGTATAAACATATATGTCTGTGTCTGTGTACATGTGTACACATATGTATCCACATGTGCATATAGATATCAATAGATAGGGGAAAATATATGTATGCATATTCCATAACAACATTATTTTAGTGATCTATAGAATATATATGTCAACAACTGAAAGGTTGCACATTTTTAAAACATGGAGCTGTGCTAAGGTTTTATGCATGATAAATGCCCACTGAATGAGTTCAGGAGTAAAAACTTTTATTACCTAAATGCTACTGAATAAAGGTGATAGTCATTGTACAGGAAAATGAAAAAAAATTCTTAGCAGCTGAGGTTCTGTAAATCTCTTCAATAAACTTTGATCTCTAAAGGCCAATAATAGTAGAGGTAAAGCAGGGTTTAAAATCACCCAACATGAAATGTATTTTAATAGTATGGGACAGTTGAAAGAACGCCCATTTCTGAGCTGCAGGCCCTGGACTACAAGTCTGATTTTGCCACTTCCATTTACTCTTGTAAGTCAATTGTTCCCTATAGCAGTCATCTACAATATCATGGTGATGTTCTATATGGTCTCTAAAGTACCATTCCAACTTGAAATTGGTGATCTGTGTTTGTGCATGTGTGTGTATGTGTGTGTATGTGTGCGTGTGTGTCTGTGTGTGTGTGAGAGAAAGAGAGAGAGAGAGAGATGGAGAGAGAGTGAGAGAGAGAGAGAGAGAGAGAGAAAGAGTTAGAGAGTCTTTATCTGTACCTATGTTAGTAAGGGTAGGGAGTTATTTTGGGTTTGAATAACCAACCAATAAATAAATAAATATTTTTAATCATCTACTTTATCCCAAAATAATAAAAATTCCCAAGGACAAAGGTGCAAAGAATGAAATAATCCTTCATTACAAAGAGTTCATATTTTATTTGAGGAAAAAAAACAATGCAAATATAAATAAGTGCAGTATAAGTGTAGAAAAAAACAAATAATTAAATACAAGGTAAATGTTGAGAACTAGTAAGAGGATTTGAGAAACAAACAAATGGGATTCAAGCATCTCTATTATTTTTCTAGTTTGGTAAAACATGCAAAAAAACAATGATTCTAGCCCTTATTATCACTTAGCTAAACTTTATTCATTTTGGATAATATACTTTAATGAAACAAAAATAAATCATTGGATATTATCCAAGCCCATTGTGTAAAATGTTTAATAATCTTGTGGGAAAATTTTGTAGAATAATATTAACTTAGGACTTTCTCCATTATTTCTATTGTAGCCATAGCCACTTTACTGATGCTGATCTTCTGATCAGCATACTGATACTGATATTCTGACAGAATAACATATGGTTCCATAAAAAGTTAAATATAAATCTTTTTTCATATATATATATATATATATATATATATATATATATTTAAAAGTCCATTTTCCTGATATGGTAGAATTTCAATAGTAGTAGGAATATCAAAAATATTTAAGAGGATTGAGTTGATGAGGGTATTGGAGAAAATTAAAAATATGAAAAGCAAGACATCTAACTTTCTGCATCTAAGTAAAACTGCAAATGAATAAACAAGGCAGAAAGCTCAGACCAAAATTTGTGATTGGGGTATAATTTTTTACACTTTGGACTAACGGATTTCCAGCTGGATGATAGTAGAGGAGTAGCATAGAAATGGTGTACTTTTCTCTGGCCCAAACTCATGTCAGGAACATACAGGGGTCAGATGGGGGAAAGGGAAGTAATCAGAATTTTCTCTTGATCATGAACTCTTTGGGATACTGGAAACTTTCAAGTCCTTATCCTGTCCCTGAGATCGTACAATAAAAATAACCCAGAAGTGTCTCCCCCAATACTCCATCCCTTTTCTACTCCTCCATTTCTTTCCCTTCTTTCCAGTTTCATCTGGTCCCCCTAGTCTCCCCTCTTCTTCTCTACTACCTTCCTACTCCTCTTTTTCTCTCCTTTCCTCCTCTCTCCTCCTACACTCCCCTATTATGATTAAAATTCTTTAGATATTGTAGGAATAAAGAGGTACAATTCATATTAAATTCATATACCTGTTCTCTATCTTTCATTGTTATCCTCTTCCATTCTCTCACTTTTTCCCTCTTCCCACCTCTCCCCTTCCCTCCTTTTCCTTTCTTATTCTACTATGACTTTGCCACATTTAATCTTAGCCTACTCAACTATAAAGTAGGATCACCGTTATATTTGAACTCCAGATGCCATTGGATATTGGGAATAATTAGATTCAAATATATGTCAGATAACATATATTGTCAATACCAGGCCCTGAATAACTGTAAGTGACTATAAATTCAAGGTTAATGTCAAATTATGGGTAACTTTCTAGAACTGAAAGATTCTTTGGTCACTTTAGCCTTAATCATTAATTTGTAAACTTGACCTGCCTTGAGCTAGGTGAGGGAATCTGATTGCAATGAAGAAATTTTTGCCATCCTGATCTTCCTTGATGGAGCTCAACAGTCATTTAAACTAATTCAAAGACATTTCAATGAATAATTCATGGACTCTAGGCAGGGTCACAGAGTAGCCTAGCACAGTGGCTGTCTATTAAACCCCCATGTGTTGTGTCAGATAATGGAATGGAATGCCTTTCCCAGAACCCCTGGTGGTTTTTATTACAATGCATATTAATTGAATGACTTACATATTCACTAACGTGACTTCATTAAATGGCAGTAGTAATTATTTGGCATTTAGTTTAAAGGACAAACATTACTGACTAATCTAATGAGGTACAAATGACCACACACTAATTCTGCACTTACGTTTATCACTGGAAATGGGGATGTTTTGCCAAATGGGGAAGTCATTTAAATGGCAGTGGGAATATGTTAAGTTTAATAATTAAAGCTTTAAAATACATCCTGCAGTTCCAAACTAGCAAGGGAGAATTCTGATCAGTGGGTTCTTACGGACCTGGAAAATATAAAATTAGCTTATTCTAATAAGATTTATTTAGATTTTTAAAAAGTCAAGAACTTCTAAGAAAAGAGAGTCTGCTTCCTTTTATTCTTCAATTCATAGCCATGATTAAGGTTAGGAGAAGCTGGGAAACTGAAGACCTTCTCTCTCTTTTATATACCCTGCTTATTTTTTTAAACCCTTACCTTCAGTCTTAGAATCTCTACTGGTTCCAAGACAAAAGAGTGGTAAGGGGCAGGCAATGGGGGTTAAGTGACTTGCCCAGGGTCACTCAGCTGGGAAGTGTCTGAGGCCAGATTTCAACCCAGGACCTCCCATCTCTAGGCCTGGCTCTCAATCCACTTAGCTACCCAGCTGCCCCCTATTCACCCCATTTATGAAGGGATAGAAGCAGGGGAACATAGAAAATGAGACCCAGAGAGACAGACAGACAGACAGATAGAACAAGACAGAGAGAGACAAAGAGTAACAGCTAAGAAGAAATAGAAAGATCCATGCCTGCAGGCTTATATGCAACATATATGTGTGTATATCATGCACATATATACATGCATGCATACATATATATACACACACATCTCTGTATGTGAATGTATATTTCTCTACATATATATGCATATACATTAACTCATGTATATGTGTTGAGGTTATAGTATATGTGGTAGAGAAAATACTCACAAATCTCTTTGTAATTTCCATTTTGTATATAACCATAATAACATGATGAATTCCATATACTGAGAATGTATTGTCTTCAAGAAATTTTTGGTCTAAAAATTCACCCCACCCCTCACTCAATTTGTTGATGAAATTGATGTATGTTGGACTTTTCTCTCCAAAACAGGCCTAAAGAACCATTGGCTTTTATAAGGAAACTTTTTCCACCTGCTAGAATCCACTGCAGCTCAAGATCCAAAGACAACCTTGTAAAGAATGTGATAACATGGGAAAAGTGACATGGAAGATTAAAAAGAGTGATGGAAAAGGTTCTCTGGTAAAAGATTAATATCATCAAGATATTCACCTGGGTTTATCTATATTAGTCTTCTATAGGCCAAGATGAGTTTGTTTAAATTCTTTGATTTTTATAAATTGTATAACAAGAGGGCTTTCTTCATGTTCAGACAAATGAAAAGGGGATTACATTAAAGGAAGAAGGCAAGAGTCTATTTCTCAGTAATCTTCATATACCTGGCTTGGTAGTATGTATAATATCTCATCACATTCATTTAATATAATTTGGTTAGCCTTTTCACAATTAATGGACATCTACATTCTTTTCAGTTCTCTGCCACTAAAAACACAATTCTGTAAATATTTTTATATATATGGCTACTTTTATGGAGTATATGCCTAGGAGTGCCATAATTGGCATAAAGGAAGGATAAGGAGATTCTATTTACTTTCTTAGCAAAATTACTAATTTCTTTGTTGGATGATTGTCCCTACCAATAGTGCATTAACATATCTATTTTTTGTCACCATATCCATTATCTTCATCAATATCCTGAGTATTTTTTGCAATACCTAAGAAATATTTTTCTTTGAAATGATTTTGTAACAGCAGCAATTTAGAATAATCTTTCATATTATTAACAATTTAAAATTCTTCTGTTTATAAATCTGCCCATATCCTTTAATTAAAAATCCTTTGGGGAAGTACATCCCTAATATAGGTATGTGTACATACACTCATATGTGTATATAATTTGTCAAACTACTTTCCAGTTTTTCAACATTTTACGCATGTACATATAAATACATATATATTTATGAATTTGTGTATCTATCTATATACATATGTACACAATGAATATCAGACCATGAGATGGTTTATTCAATATTTTCCCCAGCTGATGGATTCTTATCTTGTCCTAGTCATCTAGTTGTTTTATTTTTTCAAGCAAAAGTTCCTCATTTTCATGGAAATGAAATTATCTCTATCTTTTTTGATCACTTCTGTACTTTGCTTAGTTAAAAATTATTCATTAAGCCTTCATAATATTATGCTTTCCTCTCTATCTTGGTCTCTGTGTCTCTCACCATTTTTCTGTGACTTAATATTTAGGTCACATATCCATTTTGACTTTACTATGGCATATGGTATAAAGTGATATTATAAATCTAAATTTTGTCAAACAACCTTCAGTTTTCCCACCAAATTCAAAATTATTCATCTAAATATTTTCTTTAAAAAATCAGAGAACATATGCACAAATATATTAACTGGATTTTTCAAAATCACTATAACATCATAAAATTCCCATATTTTTCATGCTGTAAGATACCTCAGGGGCTATTTTAGCCTATCCAATTTTTCAACTTGGATAACTCTAAATGTTATTTTCCTTTTAAAATTAAGTACCAATTTATGTATTTGAAACTTCCTTCCATTTCTCCTAGTCCTACACTCTGAGGCAATACATCTAATCCTCCTATTTCCTGACAGCCCATTAAATCCCTGAAGATAGCTATCGCATCTCTCCCATATCATCTCTTCTGCAAACATTCCCAATTCCTGAAACTAATCCTAGTACACCACAAGCATCCCTCTTTGTGATGTGGGTACAAAATAGCATAATTGAAATTTGAACTCAGGTTTACAAATTTTAAATGCACTGTTTCTTTACAATGTCTTTCTATTTGTCTTTACATTTTAGGAATTGTCAGTACTTTTAGGCTTTCAAGAATTAGTCAGTAGAGTCAACCATCTGACTTCATCAAATGAAAACTCTTACCCATTTGGTGACATTTCAGATCAAAAACTCAAACAAAAGAACAAGATATGACACTTTCAGGCTGCCATCTTGACTATGAGGAACACAATGTCTCCTCCCTCATACGTGGATAGATATTAGAAGAAGCAAGGAGGATAATTCTTCATTGAGAACAATTGTTTTAATAATACCCAATCTTCTTGAACTAGATCATTGGGTTATTGCCAATTCATGGGCCCAGAACCTTGTCCTTTGTTGGAGAGAGAACGCATTTTATAGACTTTTGAAAAAAATATGAGCATCTTATAGTTACTTACTTTTCTGTCTTCCTTCTTGTCATCCTGTAAAGCATTGTCTTTTCTAACACCACCAATCCAGTGACAAGGTAAAACATGGTTAGATTGATTCTGCTTGACTTCAGATGTCAGAATTAGAGTATGTGGAAGGTGTAAGCAGTATTATTTTAAGTTTGGAATAATTGGATAGGGGCAAGTTTTCAAACAAATGGAGGAATTAAAATATAAAATGGACTAACTTGGAAAATAGACCAGCAGAGAGAAAGAGAACAACTGACAGATAGACAGACAGACAGAAACAGACACCAAAAGACAGAGAGGAAGAGGAGGAACAAAAAGGAGAAGGATAGGGAGAGGGAAAGAGAGCGTAAACGTGTATTATCTTATTATTTTGTGGTACAGTTAAGTAGTATGATGAGTAGAATGCCAAGCCTGTGATCAGGAAAATCCAAGTTCAAATCTGACCTCAGAACCTTACTGGCTTGTGATGCTGAGCAAGTTCCTTAACACTATTTGCCTCAGCTTTCATCATCTGTAAAATGAGCTAGGGAATGAGGTATCTTTTCCAAGAAATCTCTCCAAAAAGTCACAAAGATTCAGGCATAACTGAAAAAATAAATAAACACCCAAAAGAGTGCCAAAATATACTAACTGCTAGGGATTTAAAGAGAAGAAAGCATCATATTCTCTACTGTAAAAAAAAAAAAGTTACATTCTAATAGAGGAAAACATTGCATATGGGGGAAATGGAATATAGGGTTGGTGGAGGAGAGTAAACATTTGCTAGAAGGTTGCTGGAGTACTATGGAGAATGAATTGAGCATAGAGTGAAGTGAACATGACTGGATCCTCCCTAGAAATGGCAATCCTGGCCAGAGACTCATCAATCAAGAAAGAAAGTTCAAAGGTAAAGAAATCAGAAAGGAGGCAGGAACTGGAGAGAAAGTAAAAAGTTTTCCCCCAGAAGACAGGCGACTGAACAATCCCATTTCAATTGTATTATTAGAATATTATTTTCAAAATTATTGAGGGATTTTCCAATTCTGAAAATTGATTAATTTTGAGTTATAGCCTTTCTTGACAAACATCACTGGGATATCACAGTGTTGGTGATAAGGGAACTGAGCAAGTAGTGTACACTAGGAAGTGTGGATAGTAAGCCTGAGTTTGCTTCTCATTGGCACATCCTATTAGTTGTTTTGTCTAGCTATTCATAAAGTTGCATCAATTGACTATTTAAGACGTGCATTTTTCTTTTTTTCTCCAGGGGATAAAAATAAATAAAACAGATTTTGGTGAAAAAAAAAATGAAAAAGCTCAATGATTGTCATATAAAGCAAGGGAAGATAGTGAAGTGAAGAGTAAGAAACATATATTGGTCTGGACAAAATTAATACATGAGCTCAATTCTATCTAATGCAGAGTCAACAAATAATAGAAAAAGCACATTTATTAGAAAAGCTACATTTTAAATTGAAAGAGGAACCAGAAAGTGGTGCCTTGGGCAGAATTAGTCAATATAGTCTATTTCTAGAGACTCATACAATATGACTCTCTCAATAGCTTCCTCATCTTCATTGCTCCAGGCCTTCAATGAAATCTTCCCTGACTCTTTGAAATTGTCAGCCCCCAAATCAGTTATATTCTCTTTGTCATTGCAGACCTTTAAGTATATATCATTGCTTTTATTCCCAGAGAATGCTAATCTTAATGCCATAGGCTACATATAAAAAGAGATCAAACAAAATACAAAGAGTTTATGTCGGAGTAAAGTGGGGTTAGAGAAACTAAGAATTCAAAATACTCAGTCAAATATTAATTTGAATAACTAGAGGTATTTCTTTTCTTTTTGGATGTTTTAATGACATGCCGAGTAATTTGCCTTGCCCACTGAAGATGGGCTGCAGTCACTGCTTTCAAAATTTATCAGAATTAAATTAAATTACAGTCATATTGTATAAAATTAAGCTCAAGGACACCTCTCCACTCACCATTTAAATATATTAGAAGTATAAATAAAATGAACTAAGATAGCCATTAAACTCACTTATATGATAAAAACTGAATATTTGGACCAATGAAAGGGTCATATGATGCTAGATTTATAGATGGATGAGACCATTGAGGTCATTTAACCAAACTATTTATGTTATCATTGAAGTAACTGAAACAGAATGATTAAATTTCTTGCTCAAGATTATACAAGGTTATAAGTGAAAAGCCAAAATTTGAACCCAAATTCATAGGTGAGGAGGTTATTACCAGTAGTGAAGAATTCATGATCTAAGATCCTATATCATTCTTAATTATAGCATTCCAAAAATACTGAATAAGAAATCCATGTACTGTCCTGGAAACCTTTGTATTCTTCTCCTAATATTACAGCTATATTTTTACTAAATCCTACTGGTAACTGAGACTATATCACCATGGGTAAAAGGACAAACATTTATTATTCTCCTATTATAGCTAGGCACTATGCTTAAAGTGCTTATGTTGAAAATATTATATTCATGGTTCTTTACAACAACCTAGAGGTAAGCACTATAATTGTTGACTATTTTATAGATGAGGAAATCTAAAGCACGTTAGAGGTCTAATTTGGGAGCCAAGAGTATCTGGTTACCTTACATTTTGATTTGTCAATATGAGAAATAGAACTTTTGTACTCTATTAATATTGCTTCTCCCTAAAAGTGAAGAATTAGGTAGAAGATGACTTCTATTTTGCTAGCAGTAATCGTTTTTTGTTTCTATTTCAGTCTCTCTATTTGTGTCTTTCACTCTTCATTTTCCTCTCTTTATCCCTCTTGTTCTCTCTTTCTTGCTCTCTCTCTCTCTCTCTCTCTCTCTCTCTCTCTCTCTCTCTCTATGTTTCTCTCTCTCTCTCTCGATATCTTTCTCATACACAAGGAAATAAGAAATCCATGTGACTTCATCTATGATACACTTTTTTTTTTTAAAAAATGAGGAGAGAGATTCATTACTATCTTCCTAGCAGAGATAATTATATGCCTCCTATTTTAGGATTTTCATCTGGGATTCCAAATTTATATTTTGCAAGTTATTTTAATATGTTTATGTTTGCATTGAATTGGGAAATTCCATTGTTAGATTATTTTAGTCCATATGCTTCATAGTCCTTGATAGCCCTCATTAAATTTATCTCTCCCTCTCTCCTTTCCTTTTTCTCTCTCCCTGTCTATCTCTCTGTCTCTCCCTCCTTCTCTGTTTCTTTATATCTCTCTGACTGTCTCCAAATTTTAATCATTTATTTATTGAAGTTGAGACAGTAAGGACTTTAATAGCCCTGATTTAACAGATTTGGGGTCTTGCAGCCTTGGTACCAATTTCTGGTAGGGTATGGTGCAGACAGAGAATTTTCACTGAGAAATCAAGTAGCTTTAATTAATAGATAACTGTTTGAAAGATGAAAACATCTCATATCCAATATTAAAAAAAACAATTACTTGAGAAAATCATGTAGTTTCATTATCAACATTTTCTAAAACAAAACATAAAGTCTGCATTTATTTACTGTTGTAAACATCCCTCAAACACTATTATACAGGATGCTTCTTATTTACACCCTGAAAAGTCCATCATACAAATGATCTTTCACTTCCAAATAACATTTGTATAAAATGGGGACTACAAGAAGAAAGAATAACTTTTAAGTTGCTATCATAGAATTAAAATTCTACTGACCTCATGCACAGTTTTTCCTTCTCATGAGGGAGAAGACATTCCTTCTTGTAAACCAATTAGTTACATTTCTTTGTCCAGTTAAAGCTGTTAACAACCCCTCTGAAAATAATCAGGCAAAAACATAGAAAACTAGTTCATTATCTACTTTCTTCCCACAGATCTTTGCAGACAAAATTAAGTGGACATCTAACACACATATTCAAAGGACAAAGACAATTAGTGAATATAGATACTTCAAATAACTTCAGTCTTCACCTATGTCCAAGAAATACATCTGAAATCTGTTTTCCCCTATATGTAGCAAAAATTCTCATAAGGAAGACTTTATTTTTATTTTTTTTGTATATAAATGCTGTCATATTAGGGGAAATTATCTCACTAAAATTTCCTGTTTCATGCATACCTCCTTATCCCTCTAATAACTGCACACAAAAATAAAAAATTGGAAATACTTAATTTCTAATCAAATCTTGGTTTAATGCAATTATGGCTCCCAGAACTTGAAACATCATAATTATAGGAGAAGGCCCTGGATAGTGTAAAATGGAGATTTGAACTCGAGACTTCAATCCCCAGAAGACCTTGGTACTCCCCAGAATTCCCTATAATCTCACCTGAGTCTCCACCTGGGTGAGATCAAAATGAATATTTAACTGGCTCTCTGTCTCAGACACCTCTCTCTTCTTTTCCAATTGCAACAATGTAGTGAGTAAGCTAAGCATGGGGTTTTGAATGGGCTAATCAGCCCTAGGCACCTGGTTTTATTGTTTGTATTTTCTTTATTCCTTGATTTTTAATAATCCTTAGTAAACCTCATAAAATATAATATTTCTATTAATAGGGACTAATTTCATTTTTACAGTTTGGGCAACAACAAGATTTGGATGAGAACTTCTTAATTTTTTTTTAAAAAGATAGCCCAGATCATCTTTTTAAGCTACATTCCTCCTGCCAAGGCTTTTCAGAAAATCTGATTCTTGAGCTCTTCCTGACCTTCTTGACAAAGATCCCTCACCTTGTCCAGGCCATACCTGCCTGTCTCTTGCTGCCCACTCCTGCCTCCATTCATTCTCTGCAGACATGCTTGACCCAGATTGCTCTCATGATCCCAACCCAACCTGGCCCAGCCCCAGCTGATCTCCAGCCTCTTAGCCAGATCACACCAGGCCAGCCCCAGGACCCAGGCTGCTGTTAGCTTCCCCCTGTGTCTTCAGAATAAAAAAACAGCTGGTAAAAATGGGGATGATTTTTCCTTAGGCTACAATTAGCCTCCACAGTGGCAGGGGACCATGAGGGGGGGAACAAAGAGGGGAAGGAAGAGACTTTTCCAAACAGGAAGTTGATTACATGCATGGCATATTTCAAGGAATATCTTTTGAGTGCACTGATTCTGTTATTTATCTCACCTGAGATGCAGGAGAGAATTTCATCTCCCTGCAACTCTTTGGACCAATTTGAGATTTCTAAAACTCACCCTCACTATGGGGGAGCAGCTCAGTGGCTCAGTGATTTGAGAGCCAGGCCTAGAGAGGAGAGGTCCTGGGTTCTAATCTGGCCTCTGACACTTCCTGGCTCTGTGACGCTGGGCAAGTCACTTGAACCCCATCGCCTACCCCTTACCAATATTCTGCCTTCTGACAATAGGCATCTAGGTAGATAAAAAAAATGAACTTTAAAGAGACTGGAGGTTACATTTTTAAGGCATTTCAGACTCCAATGTTTTATAAGTATCTCTGTATTTTATTGCATTTTACTGATTGTTTTGTTTAAGATTTAATTTTGTGGGGGCAGCTGGGTAACTCAGTGGATTGAGAGTCAGGCCTAGAGATGGGAGGTCCTAAGCTCAAATCTGGCCTCAGACACTTCCCAGCTGCGTGACTATGGGTAAGTCACTTGACCCCCATTGCCTAGCCCTTACCACTCTTCTGCTTGGAGTCAATACACAGTATTGACTTCAAGACAGAAGGTAAAGGTTTAAAAAAAAAGGATTTAATTTTGTGGTTTTAAGTTCATATATTAATGTATTCAATACTATTCTGTTACACTGAATCATTTATTGTACTGGGTTTTAACTACCTTATATTCTGTTGCTTTTCCTCTATAACTATACTGAACAAATATTATTGAATAAGCCTATATAAAAACAGCCCTTTTATTGTTTTGAATTTCTAAATTGTCACCTAAAGAATGGATAGACTTCATAAAAACTGGTTACAATTGTATAACAACCTTTGGAAAATTTAATGAGCTGAATATCTCAAGTTGATTTTAAGGGGTCTTTAGACATGATTTTTAGATTTTTTTTTCCAACAACTCTGGTCATTTTGCCTGCCCCTACCAAGAGGTAAGGTTCATTTAAGTAGCTGAAGTGAAATACAATTATAACCCTTACCTCCCACATTTATAAAAATGTGAACAGATGGGACATCACAGTCTCATACCAAAGGAGCAAGGAAGCTAATCCCAGAGCATGGTACCCCTGGATGCCTCCCAAAAGATGAGCATCTCTCATTGATAACTCTTCATCTTACTTTACCCAACATACAGTACAGAGGTTTCAGTTTTTCCTAGACTTCTCTACCACATTTTGTAATGATATCTAGATTTCCTGATGATGTTCTAGACCCAAGTAAGTTTTACTTTGTTTAACAATGTTTGCCAAAGTTGAAAGATTTGGTACATCTGAAAACATTGTGACAAATATCCATCAGTTAATAGGTTCTTTAAATGTCATACAACTTATATAAAATATGATAATGGGTTTGTTTGGTATTATAATTAATTGGGCTCTTGCGAATTTGGGGGATTTTGAACAACTTTTCTTTATAAAAAATTGTTACTTTGTAAAAATCATTTTCTTGTACTCACAGTGGATCATGGTCAGATATGAAGAGGAAATGGATCTTATTTTTGGTGAGCAACCTTGTATTCTATATTTTATTAGCTGACATAGTATGTCAATTATTATAAGATATATTTTTATTTTTTAAACTCTTTTATTATATTTTTCTTGCATGTGCAATATACTATTTTAGTTTTTTTTTAATTTTTTTCTCTCCTTTTTTATATTTGAAGCACATCACCAGTATTAAGATTTTCTTTAACTTTTTTGATTTAGCAGTAATATAGGTTCAAAATATATTTGCTATAATGTCAATACATACCCAAAAAACTTGAGACTAAAAATAATGCTTCTAATTATTTCAAAATTTTTTGGGAACTTGCTTAATGATTTTATCTGATTCCAGGATAAGATATACAAAAAAAGCCATTGCAGAGGGCCAAAGAAGCACAAAGCTAAACCTGAATTGTGCCAAAAGAACACACAGGTCAAAAAAGAAGAAACCAATCTAGGTAGGATTGATGCATTTCTAAGCCAATACAAAAGACTTGAACCTAGTGTGAGACTCGAGGTTGTGATAGTTAATATACTGTAAGACATAGGCTTTCCTTTTATCCACACTCTTTGTGAAAATGCTTACAGATGAATATCTAAAATTTGGCTTCTACCTGGCCTCTATAATCTAGTCCCTTTTCTGTCTTTCATAATGTGGCAACTTTCTGTAGTCCTGGCTACTGACTGGGTAAATGCTTAATTGCTTATATCATTTTAAATGGGCCCTGATTCAAGGACCTGTTATAGATTTATTTTTCCTTTACTTGGAATTTTTACACATAAGATTTTGTTAGTCTATATTTCATCCAGAAATTATCTTTTTTATTTGGATTTTTAAAAATATATTTGATTTCTCTTGCCAATTGATTCATATACCTTATAACTCAACCATGCATCCGTAAATGATCCCTATGTTTTTCAATCACCCTCTTCATGTGGGGGGGTATAAATTATTACTATTTTAAATTGCAAAGTTTAAATTCCTTGAGAGGGAAATTTTAGGTTAAGAAACATGCAACCTCTCTGAATCCAGAAACTGAACTGTTTGAAGATGACACCATGAAGATGCCTCCACAGACCACAAGCTGAAAGAGATGATCAAGAATGAATTTTGGGTGTGGTTGATTGAACATTTATTTATATGTATACTTTCATGCCAAAGGGGATTTTCCCCTAACTGGCTTTATGTCAATGTGCCTGCCAATCTTTGGTTTTATTCTCTTTTCCTCTTATCCTCAAATTATTGTAATTTCCTGGCTGGTATGTTTAAAAGACCCATTGGAGAGACTAATCTTCCTTGGGCCTCAGGGGGATGAATGTTAAATGGAGATTTGAACCCTAGACTTCTATCCCCAGAAGTCCTTGGTACCTCCCTGAATCTGAGTCTCCACCTGGGTGAGATCACAATAAGTATTTAACTAGCTCTCTGCCTCAGATGCCTCTCTCTGCTTTTCAATTTGGAAGGATGTAGTGAGTAAGCTAAGAGCAGGGTTTTGAATGGGCTAATCAGCTAGGTACATGGTTTTCTTGTTTGTATTTTCTTTATTCCTTGATTTCTAATAATCCTTAATAAACCTCATAAAATATAATATTTCTATTACTAAAGACTAATTTAAATTTTACAATAGGTAAAATATTATCACACAACAGTAGGTATAAGATGTCTAGATAAGACAAAATGATTATATATCCCTGATAGACAATTAATTTCTTATTATTAATTAATACATATTTTGCATACTTTGTAAAACTACAAGTCTTTCTAGTATATAAGACTGTGGAAGTATTTGGAATATTTGTGCTTAATGTCAGGAAAGTATTTTTCCTGAAATCATATGTTGGGGTAAGGACTACTACTAGTAAGGACTTAGTGGCCATCACATCAAAAGTGTTGCTTCAAGGTCATCTACACCTTCTTGAAGACTTTCAGTTTAGGACTCTGGTGAGGAGAAGGGTTCTAACACAGTGATGGTGATCCTTGTGCAATGTGCCATGCTATGCCATGCCCCCACCAATAATGTGTGCTGTGTTTCACATCCACAAAAGAGTACTTACCATGCCACCACCCCACCACCAAGTGCCACAGACAACACACCCCATCTTTCCCCACACAGGGGAGGGGGAAAATATTCCCATTGGGCTGCTGAGCAGAGGGATGGTTGATGTGAAAAAACATCATCAGTCATGATGGAGGGGGTAAGGGAGCAGCTCCATCCAAGTTCCTCTGCCTTTAGAGTAACAACAGCATGCATGCCCACAGAGTGAGCTCTGTATGTCCTCTTTGTCACATG
Source organism: Monodelphis domestica (assembly GCF_027887165.1). NCBI lineage: Eukaryota > Metazoa > Chordata > Mammalia > Didelphimorphia > Didelphidae > Monodelphis > Monodelphis domestica. The sequence continues at coordinate 728,913,170 of NC_077227.1, forward strand.
TTCCATAGCCTAGCCATCATGGATATTCAGAAAATCCTTTATACTTTTCATTAGCTCTATTATAAAGACTTTTTTATGATATTAAGAAAAAAATGTCATTCATTTTGTAACTGCCAATGATGACTCCAAACTTTCTACCATCTGGAACCCAAGTCAACAAATGTAATACCATTTCTCATAATAATTTATTTGAATTCAGTTATAATCCCAACTCTAAATTTGTACATTTTTTTCAAAAATAAACCTTGGTTGTTTGAATAGTTTTTAGATGGGTTTGGCTTTCACAGTGACAACTCTACTCTGGAAGATTTCCAATTTATCAATGGCCTTCATAAACTATGTGAAAAAGAACTGGGCATGATTCTCCAAATGTTGCCTTAATAGAGTCACTCTGTATTGAACCATCCTCTGTGATAGTGAAATAATTGGTATGAAAGACAAGTATTAAACATCCAATACCTACATTTGAGAAAAATAGTCTGTGATATATAAAATAGTGAACATTGACACATTAGTAATTAACATATAAATCCAGACAAATGTTCTTTTTATCTTGACTCTAAGAATAAACAACTTTTATTAAGCACCTACTATGTGAAATTAATTGCTTGTTTGTTATAGAGATGCATATAAAAAGAGTGAAACAATTTCTACTGCCAAAGTGCATGCATTCAAATGAGAGAAATATCACACATTCAAAGAATTTAAAACAATTAAATACAAATGAAGAAAAACAAATTTGAATGGCAACTGCATATCCCTAAGGGAGTTTGAGGGAAAAAAGGATTAACATTTTGGAGACTCAGGAAAGGTTTCATATTGAAGGTGAGTCTTTAGTTGTGTCTTGAAGGAAGAAAAATATTCCATATTTCAAAGAGTAAGAAAAGGGATGGAACCAATATAGCAGAAAAGGTCATAGACCCACCTTTTTCTTCTCCCTTCTCCCTCCTGAAAATCCTTAAAAGCCTCTCAGACTCATTGCCTACACTTGCCCACAGGAGTGCTAGGTAGTTGGGTCTCTCCCTCACAGAGACTGTTCTTGCTAACTACTTCTGCTGTCACTGCTGCTTGCTGTTCCTGTTACTAGTAAGCTTTAAATTATCTGCCCCAAACCCCAGCCCAGTGGAAGGGTATTCTTTTTCAGAGGGGTACTGGTCCTCTCTCCAAACTAAGTCTTATTCCAAAAAAATAATAAGCTCTTCTCACTCCACCTAAAAGGAGCACTCACTCCTAAAACCAGCCCATAATCCTTAACTTAAACCTCTTCACCCCTGCCAATAGAGTCTAATATTGAGGACTCAGTATTTTTCCCCCTTTTTAGTTGAGCTGCAGTACTACCTTTCCGCCACCTAAGGGCAGCACCAATAATACACACACACACACACACACACACACACACACACAGCAATTAAAAAAAAAAAGGCAAACGTCCAATACAGCCAAACTATATCATTGTAGAGAATAAAAGCAGAACAATATGATCACTTCTCTACAAGAAAACCTTTTTGGCTTTTGTCAAATTAAAAACCATTAAGGTTCATGAATAGCTCCTTTTCCTAATGCTGGTAGGAATTTTTATTTTCCTACTTATTATTATTAAGATTCAAAAGACTGAAAATTTTAAATTGCAAGCAAAAATATACCAGCAGTACAAATTGAATTGGAAAATTTCAAATACTCTTCACATGATCAAATAGAAAAGAAGGATCCCATTCAAATGCCTAATTAAAATTTTTACAACCCTGTTCCTAAATTACTCAAAGAGGAAAATCCCATTTCTCTTGAAATACAGATGAACTCTTCTCATGTCTCGGGTGAAAAAAATCATCTCTCATCCTGGCAAAAACTCCCTCTCCTGCTCCTTCCCTAGATGCCCCTTCCTGCCCTGTCCCTTCTCCCACCTCATGACCAATCCCAGCTTCAAGAAACCCTCATCCAGAAAACCACAGCCACTGAATGATCCTTATTAAGTTCCTTTCCCCTTAGGGGAAGTGCCCACATGAGCACCACATGGGGATGTCTAAACATTAAGACAACATAGACATTTCACACCACAGGATATGTAGGAATTTAAAAGAGATGTTCCTAGTTACAAAGATGAACCTATTTTTTTGACCTCCAGGTCACAATGCAGCACACTGGCTACCAGTAGATCCTCATTGGAACTATAACAATCACAATGAACATATGCAACTACAATGTGCTAAGGACCCCATTCTAAAAGCAATGAGGGAGTGCTCAGAAAACCTGATAATTGGACTAAATTTGAATGCTTGAAACAATCTGATGATGAGACACCCTCCCAATTTATGGATGAACTCATTGAATTGGGATATAGGTACCTCGACCTTAATCCTTCCTCAGAGAGAGATATTAGACATATAAAACGACATTTTGTAAAACTCTGTTCCAAAATAGTCCAAGATTACTTTAAAATACATTGCCCAAAGTGGCCTGAAATGGATATAGATGAATTGAGGAGAACCGCTGTTTATGTCTTTAAAGGCAATAAAGAAAAACAATCAAAAACTAATGATCTACTAAAAGAGATCCAGAAAGAATTAAAACCTTTAACTGAAAGAATTGATTAACAAGAAAAAGGGCATGATACTCAACCAGTAGCACTTGCCCCTCTCTAAGAACGTAATTATCAATCTCTTACTTGCCACATCTGTGGAAAGAAGGGCCACATAATGATGAATTGGAAATATTTCTTCTAAGCAATTAGAAACAATAATCAACAGAATAATATATATAGAAATTATAATTATAATCATGAATTTAGAAATCACAATTTTATAGCTTTTCTAGAAATTTAAATTAAATAATAGATAACAAACCAAATGACCCCTCAACAATATATTTTAAGTTAATCTCATCCCCAAACTAATCAGTGTGCTAATGCCCATCAGGGGTAAGCACAAGGAACTACCCAAATATTATGCAGGTGTATGGGGAAGGGGGGTGTTAGGACATAGGAATCAAAGGCTATAGCATTTGGTTTTCTAGACCCTGATGTCTTACTACCCATTTTCCCCATTAACTGCCCTCCATAATGATGAACCTCACATGAATTTAAAGGTTGGTAACACTTATTATGACTGTCTTCTGGATAAAGGAGCCTTTAGATCTGTATTGAGGAGCACACTTTATTCAGATTTCAATTCCATTAGCTCAATAAATTTAGTGGTGGTATTGCATATACTTCTAAAGGTTCAAAAGCTTTCCCCTAGGATGCTGTCTGTGGGACCCTCGACATTGGAACATTTTTTTTCCTCTTGATGCCTGGATCCCCTATAAATGTCCTGTGGAGAGCTTTACTACTTAAACTGAGTCACAATAAATTGTTCTCCTAATTGTTCTATCTCATTAGAGTTGACAGAAGAAACCATAACTTTTCTCCCAGTCCTTCTTTCAGACACTCAGGACATACAGGAACCTCTTACTTTTCAAATTCCAAATGATATACCTGAATCTCTCTGGGCCACATAATCTTCTGATGTTGGCCTACTTAAATCTGCTGTCCCTGTCCAAATTAAAACAAAATCTATCCCACCTCCTTCAATTCCTCAGTACCCTCTCTCTAAGGAGGCAATTGAAGGCATACACTGATAATAAATTCACAAATTAACCAAGGCATCATATTTTCCTATGAATCTGAACACAATACTCCCATCCTCCCTGTTAACCAACCAAAATGGGGGTCCAATGGCAAGCATCTCTATTGATTTGTCCAAGATTTATTAAAATCCTGTTAGATTATGTTAGAGTGGTTAAAATTCATGTTAGAAAAAGACACCCTGTAGTTTCCAACAGCACAACTACAAACTTTCTATAGTAGACTTGTGCTCTGCCTTTTTTTCTATACCCATACATGAAAATTCCAGGCATATCTTTGCTTTCACCTGGAAAGGTTTACATAGAACATGGACCTGTTTACCCCAAGGTTTTATGGACAGCTCTACATTGTTTACACAATTCTGAACTGCTGATACTGATGACATTAAATTTAAATACAGCCATTTAATACAATATATGGAAGATTTCCTCTTGGCATCACCTATTGAGGAATTATGTCAAGAGGACAGCAAACACCTCCTTCTGGACCTACTTAAAAGGGGCCATGAGGTCTCCAAAGACAAAGTTCAATGGTGGCTCCCCAAAGTACAATATTTAAGTTTATTTTAATTGATGGGTCCATTCATATTTCTCCTAAATGTATTGAAATTATACAAAAATTAAGTGCTCCTACTACTAAAAAGTAATTGAGGACAATTCTTGGAGCAATGGGATTTTGTTGGCAGTGGATCACTTCCTATGGGGAAATCACTAAGCCCCTTGTATCATTCACAAAAAAATAAGTCCCTGAACCACTTAAATTGGAAAACGAACATCTGAGAGCTCTTTCAAATCTGAAATATACTATCTTGTATGCCCCTGCTCTAGGCATCTGTGGTGGTTGGATTTGGCTCTCCCCTAATTTTAATAATGAAGGTACTTAGCTCTTCCTTGATTGTGAAAATTAAATTGTAATCCCCTGTCTATTTTTAGATTTTAGTCCCCAAAAATGTAAGTATAATACTTAAAATTGAGTATGGAGACCTACGCATTTTGGATTTTAACCACAAAAATGGTATGGTATAAACACCCATTTAATACATTGAGTAGAAGGTCTGTGACCCATGTATGAAAGAGTGGGCAGTCCTGGAGTGGAGCTTCACCTGTGATTGGTAGATGTAAAAATTTAGGGGAAGTGATACAAGAGAAAAAGATCTTTAAAGTGGACACATAGACACACACAGGTATTTGGAGTGAAGAGAGGCACTTGGAGTGAAGAGTGTATGTGGAGTGAAGACTCACACTTGGAGTGGAACCTCCTCTAAGAAGAAGTTCTACTGGAGTTAAGGCTGACAAAGAATCTGCTGATTGAACTGACACATGGTGAGTGTAAAGGCTGATTTTCGTTCCTTGGCCTTTCTGAAGGAGTAAGGCCCATAGTCTTGAAACACCTTT